>NC_079191.1:90606022-91206022 GCF_029499605.1 Hyla sarda | reverse complement strand
GGGCGGCGGGTGGTATATGCAGGTGGTGGGTGGTATATGGGGGGGCGATGTGGTGGCATACTGTGGGCGGCGGGTGGTATATGCAGGTGGTGGGTGGTATATGGGGGGGCGATGTGGTGGCATACTGCAGGCGGCAGGTGGTATATGCGAGGGGCAACGGGTGATATATGCAGGTGGGCGGTGGGGAGCGGAGCCGGTCGGCCTGGTACAATGTTTATAATACTACAACATTGTAATTTCATATTTCCCGCCCGGAGCTGTGATTGGCCGAGGGAAAAATGAAACTACAGTGCCGTAGTTTCATATTCATGGTAGCCGGCCGGGGAGCAGAGCGCTTGTCACATGTGCTGCATTACTACAAATGCTGCATTACTACAAATCCCAGCATGTTCTTACAGTAAGGACATGCTGGGAGTTGTAATTGTGAGGTGCGGGCAGGTGACAATGGGTTAGTGCATTTAGGGGAAAAAAGTGGTAAAAACTGAAATAAATACATATATATTGCACATTTTTGTCACAAATGCGGCTTTAGAGCAGAAAAATCACAGAGGAGAGGAGGTGGTGTTACAAAGTGATGTGCTGAAGTCATTTCTTGGTTTTTGCTTATGTGAGCCAAATTTATTTACCTCCCCTGTGATAGTACAGTGACCCCTCGACCTACGATGGCCCCAACATACGATAATTTCAACATGCGATGGCCTCTCAGAGGCAGCATCAACATACGATGCTTTTGTATGTCGGGGCCATCGCATAAACGGCTATCGGGCAGCGCAGACTACTTCAGCTGCCATCAGATAGCCGTTTACGGTGCCCCGTGAGCTCCGGTGATGTCTCTTACCTGTCCTCGGGGCTCCGGAGCGTCCTCTTCGGTATCCTTTGCATCATCGGCGCTCTCCATCGTCGTCATCACGTCGCTGTGCACGCCGTCCCATCATCCAATAGGAGCGGCGTGCGGAGCGACGTGATGGCGGCGACGTAGAGCGCGGATGCCGGGGAAGAAGAGGCCTTGCCGGAGCGTCGGGGACACCTGGGGGACGCGGCAACAGTGATGGATGGCGACATTCCGGGCAGCGGTGAAGGTCCGGAGCGACGGGGACAGGTGAGTACATCTTACTCTAACAGTGGTCTACAACCTGCGGACCTCCAGATGTTGCAAAACTACATGTTGTAGTTTTGCAACATCTGGAGGTCCGCAGGTTGTAGACCACTGTCCTATACTTTACATTGCACGGATCCCTCAACATACGATGGTTTCAACAAACGATGGTCCGTTTGGAACGATTACCATGGTATGTTGAGGGACCACTGTATAATAAATGTGTCACACGTAAGAAACACTTAGGGGGGAATTCATCAAGAGTGTTGTAGGTGAATGTCTTTTTACCCCGTCTTTTTACCCCATTCATTCATGTGGTGGAAACTATTTTCCTGCACCAGATTTATAATACGGTGCAGGGCAAGTGATAAATCTGGTGCTGATCACATTTCTTACATCAGTTCACCGCTTTGTATGGTGATTCCTTTGTGACTTTTTGTGAGACTTTTTATTCCGTGCAACAAAATCTGCGAATTTTTTAAAAAGGCTGTCCACAGTCAGTTCTGTAAGCCAAGTAATGGCTGGTGTAGATTTGCACCTAAGTTAGCACAGTTGCGAGAAAAGATGCGACAAACTGAAAAGTCGCCTATCATGAATTCCTTACCACTGCATGATATCAACTGAAATTATGACTTGATATGTTCCTTTTGCAAAACCTTCTAAAGCAAAAGTCGCAATGAAAAGTCTCGAAACAGCATCTGAGACAAACTGTGAGGTAAATGTTCACCAAAAACCAGGGTAAAACCCCCCTCTATCTCCTATATGACCTCTGAGACCCCCACAGATTATAAAGTGACGTCATATGCCATTTTCTGAGAAGAGGATACATTATAGGGTGGGTTCACACTACGATTTTACTGGACGGGAACCGGCTAGGGGTAGCGAAAACCGGGCGCTCCCGTATCCCAGCCGGATCTAATTCATTTCAATGAGCCGACTGGAGTCAAACGGTGACTCCGGTCGGCTCATTTTTGCAGACCACGGTTTTAGGTCCGTCACAAAACCAGATACGGGGCAAAAATGAGCCGTTTGAAATTAATCAGATACAGGCCGGGTCCGGTAGAGTAAAATAGTAGTGTGAACCGAGCCTTATCAGGGATATATATTATAACAATGGTATAATGAGATCACAGTCATGTGTTCTATTGATCACAGTATGCAGGATACTTATTGTGCCCACCTACCTGCGTGACCTTCCTGACAATATCAGCCGCGGCGCCAAGTCCCTGGACAAAGGATCGGGCAGCAATAAATGCCCTGGTCGCTTTTAGTTTAATTTCACGTGGAATATCCCCGAATGGCTTCAGCTGGTCATACTGCTTCACCAGACAGTCTAAGTATTCATAAGAAAAGGTGAACTGTGAGTTCTGTGTCTTGAACACTCTCTCCAGTAGGTGGCTCCAGAACTCTGTCAGTGCCTCCTCCAGATTCACTCCGTTGCCGCGGTAATACCGCCGTAGCTCTACGTACAAGTCTCTGAATATATTTCCGTCATTTTGGGTGTAAAGTTCCCCATACTGGCTGGGAAATGTGTCCACGAGGATCTGCTCTGATTTGTTCAACAAGTCCTGGAAGTATCCTGGGAAGGAAAGAGATATAGAAGGAATGCTATGGAACAACTGTAATAAATCAACATGTGGGACAATATCTTGCCACTTGCCGTCGGTGTGCGGAAGTTTTTTTGTTTACATGAAAAGGCGTAAAACCTGAAAAACCTGTACAGGCCTAAGCCTTTACAATAAGGGTGCGTTCACACTGCGGAATTCAGCGAGCGGAGATTCCGTCTGGCGGCGGCCGCCGAAAATACTTTGGCACTAGGGCCGCGGGGCACTGAGCCGTCACCATTGACGGCTATGCAATGCTCGCGGAATCCGCGCAAAGAATGAACATGTTCTTTCTTTGCGCGGAACAGTTACAGCGGCGGAATTGTCCGCTTCTGAAATTCACGGAGACCTGTTCACACTAATGTTAAGTTCACACAGCGGAATTCCGCTTGCGTAATTCTGCCCGTGGAATTCTGCGGGAATTCCGTAGAGTGAACGTACCCTAAAGAGGACACACCAGGTTTTCCGTTGTGTGTTTTTGTAACAACCCCAGTATTACCCAACCAGTGTGCCTCCAGATATTGCAAAACTACAACACCCAGCATGCCCGGACAGCCGAAGGCTGTCCGGGCATGCTGGGCGTTGTAGTTTTGCAACAGCTGGAGACACACTGGTTGGGAAAAACTACTTTTCATTCAAAAATATATGAAGAAATTGACAACTGGGTTTTACCTTACATCCAGTGAATAGTTTGTGCCCCCAAGTTGCCTGATACCGTCAGTATGGATTTAAAGGGGTACTCCGCCCCTAGACATCTTATCCCCTATCCAAAGGATAGGGGATAAGATGTCAGATCGCCGCGGTCCCACTGCTGGGGACCCCCGGGATCGCTGCTGCAGCACCCCGCTATCATTACTGCGCAGAGTGAGATCACTCTGCACGTAATGATGGGCAATACAGGGGTCGGAGCAGCGTGACGTCACGGCTCCGCCCCTCGTGATGTCACGACCCGCCCCCGTCAATACAAGTCTATGGGAGGGGGCGTGGCGGTCATCACGCCCCCTGCCATAGACTTGCATTAAGGGGACGGGCCGTGATGTCATGAGGGGCGGAGCCATGACGTCACGCTGCTCCGGCCCCTGTATCGCCCGTCATTACGTGCAGAGCGAACTCGCTCTGTGCAGTAATGATAGCGGGGTGCTGCAGCAGCGATCCCCGGGGTCCCCAGCAGCGGGACCGCTGCGATCTAACATCTTATCCCCTATCCTTTGGATAGGGGATAAGATGTCTAGGGGCGGAGTACCCCTTTAAGTGTCCAAGAGGAAAACACCCAGTTGTCAATTTAATCTGAAAATTTCAGGAGAAATAACAAGTCCCGGGCATGCTGGGAGTTGTAGTTTTGCAACAGCTGGAGGCACCCTGGTTGGGAAACACTGCTCTAGTCTTAGGCTAGGTTCAGACTGCGGAATTTCCGACAGAAATTCCGTTTAAAAATTTCTGTCCGAAATTCCGCTTGCTAAAAAGTACATGTAAGTCAATGGGATTTCCGTGCACCTGTTCATACTTCGGAATTTGCGTGTCTAATTTCCGCTAGAAAATTTCCGCGTGAAGAAAGGAGGTGCTCTTTCTTCAGACGGATTTTCGCAGCAGAATCTCATTGACTTCAATGGGACTCTCATTTCCTGGCGGATTTTTGTTCAAAAGCGGAATGTAGGCAGATTGAAAGCGGATTACATGCGGAAAATCCGTACTGATTTAAATTTAAATATGATCAACCCACTGGTTCTTGGACTAGCCCACATTGAAAAAATTGACTGACCTGGTTTGGGTCATGTGATCACATGGTCCAAAAGGGGCTCAACTTGGCTCTTAGCACTCCCACTGTTTTCTGCTTGTAATTGAAGCAGAAATTCAAGGCGGATTTGGTGGCGTCATTTGGCGGCGGATTACTCGCGGAAATGACAAAATTACGTATGAAACTGAAAAACGCCTTTGGAAGTGGAAAATAGTCGCGGAAAATTTTGCAGGCAGACAGTCGGAAATTCCGTAGTCTGAACCTAGCCTTATTGTTCCCATCTCATGGACTGGTTATTATCCCTAATGTCTGATGTAATATCATATATGAGGCTCTTACGGTCAAAGTTTCGGTTCTGCGTGAAGAGCAGGCCCTGGACGGACAGGCTGGATTCTCTCAGAGAGTTGTCAAACTCCATTTTACTGATGTTGGAGAAGTTTTCTTCCATCTCCGAGGTGCAGCAGGTGTAGCCTTGTGGACAAATCCTCAGATGTTCACCTAGAAGACAAGATACATGACCGTGCGTCACTAAACCATAATGGCAGATGTTTTTCATGTAGGTCCATAAAGATAAGTGCAGCCGAAGTTACTGACTAGTCCTTGACTGGATGGGATTTTAGATACATCCCTTCCCCTCTAAACCCACTCCCAACCGATTATAACCCATTTTTCCCCAAAAAGGACACTGACACAAATTGTGGAAAAATTGGGCCGGGTGGCCCATTTATTTAACAAACAAATAAATAACAGTTAAATATGTTATACATATAAACATAACCAAAGTTCACTGGAGGGCACTCCCCTCCCCCAATCAGACTTGTGCACCATGATCTTACCCCTGGCCGCGACCACCTGTCCCAGGGGCACCCAGATAACCTTCTGCACCATCCTTCAAACTCCTGAGGCCCAGAACCACCACCAGGAGGCCCAAGTGAACAATCTCAAACATTTATTTTTCAAACTACTACCTCCCCCGAGACCCTTTCACACGTCACACCACCTATCGCTACCCAACCAACCAAACAACAATAAAAAGGGGCGGGACCTTCTCCCTGCTTCCACACGCCGGCTGGTGAGTACCCTCCCCCATAGCAACCCCTTATATACACTCCCCCCTCCCCTCCAGAATGACCTCCCTGTCACCCCACTTTCAAGCCACCTGCTGCCGTCCCTTAAAGGGGCAGCAGTAAATGAACCCCTTATACCACCCCATTACCTTGCCATCCATCCTGTAACCCAAATTATCCCCTATTCCATATGGAAGGGCCACTAAAACCCCCGTCAAGGAGCCACTATGCCAGGGGTTCCTCCCGCTCTGTTTGCTCCCAATAACCCAGGCCTTGAATGTGAAGAAGTCACCTACCCATTCTTATTAAAGGGGTACTCCGGTGGGAAACTAAAGTTTTCAAATCAACTGGTGCCAGAAAGTTAAACCGATTTGTAAATTACTTCTATTTAAAAATCTTAATCCTATCAGTACTTATCAGCTGCTGAATGCTACAGAGAAAATTGTGAAGTTCTTTCCAGACTGACCACAGTGCTCTCTGCTGACACCTCTGTCCGTATCAGGAACTGTCCAGATTAGAAGCAAACCCCTATAGCCGACCTACCCTGCTCTCGACAGTTCCTGACATGGACAGAGGTGTCAGCAGAGAGCACTGTTGTCAGACTGGAAAAAACTACACAACTTCCTCTGGAGCATACAGCAGCTGATAAGGGATAACTGGAATGGTTAAGATTTATTAAATTGAAGTAATTTACAAATCTGTTTAACTTTTTGGCACCAGTTGATTTAAAGAAATGTGTTTTTCCACTGGAGTACCCCTTTAACTCTCTGGCACCAATTGATTTGAAAACATTTTTTTTCCCCCACTGGAGTTCCCCTTTAATCGCATTCTAGAGGACTGCCAATGTAGTCTTATATTGATCAAACAGCTGAGATTAGGGGTGTACATAATGAAAAGGAGTCCCATAGCAACAATAGGTCTTCTTATTGTGGTGTTAGAGGACATTGCTGCACATCCATTTATATAAGGATATAAAGATATTCAATACTCATTCCCAATATTTTTTGTTGATTTTACAGGGCAGATGGAGGGGATCCCTGCACAGGTTTTTACCAACCCAACCTAGGCTATGCCCCCTCTTTTCCATTGCCCTGTAGCAGAAACACGAGCATCCCTTGGTTTTGTAAAGCCACTTTACCCAGGTGAGATGTGCTGTATCATTTTTTTTTTTCAAGCACAATGACAAGATAGTAGTGGATCTGAGGAGGTAGTGTTTCTCCTTAAAGGGGTACTCTGCTGAAAACATCCAAAGGATAGAGGATAAGATGTTAGATTGCGGGGGTCCCGCTGCTGGTGACTCCCACAACCTTCGCTGTGGCACCCCTGTAATTTGTTGCACAGAGCGAACTCCGCTCCGTGCTCAATGACTGGCATCTAGGTAGTAGCCGTCACGCCAACACCCATAGACGTGAATGGAGGGGGCGTGACGTGAAATCACGAAAACTGAAGCTCCAAGCTTCCGTGTTCCAGGCGCCATCGCTGCCGGCCCGGAGTGGTCGGACCCCTGCGATCTAACAACTTATCTCTCTCCTATCCTTTGGATAGGGGGATAAGATGTTTTCAGCGGAGTACAACAGGGCTCAAGTCCTGCAGGAACACGTAGGAACTGAGTTCCTGTACTTTTTCCACAGCAGGAACGCTGTTCCCATTAGTAGGAATCCTGCAGGACCAGCCCTTGAGTGGAAATCTTGGGTGAGTTCCCTCACTTTTCTTCCCAGGACTTGACCCCTAGGAGTACCCCTTTAAGAAGACCACCAGTTCGCCCAGAGAGTCTTAAGGATATGCAAATCAGCAGCAAAGGGGATGCTTAGTAGTTACGGCTTCTTTGCAGCATATTTTCCAAATGTGTAAAAGTCATTTTCCTGGTGAAAGGAAACTCGTTTTAGCAAAATGATCTTACATTAATCATACAATAGTGTAGAAGTTTCCTGTAGACAGATGAATGAGTTTGTACATAACGCCAGAACCTGCCCCCAGCTAGTGTATAATCAGACTGGATCCCTGAAGCCAATCATCACTTCCATTTACAAAGGCTGACGCCACTGACATGTCACCACGGAAAATTCCGGAAATCTCTGCATAGTTATTCTAATATAAAGTCCTGTATTTTATTCCAGCTGGGTCTTAAAGGGAACGCAGTATTCCTCAGTGTCAAAACGTATTCTTCTCTACAGCTATCTTCAATTGAGTTCAATTCTTTTAGTTATTTTATTTTTTTCTCAAATCTTTATTTTTCATTTTTTTAAAAACATTCAAACATACGAAAAATATGAAAAATTGTGTTCTCAGCTCACCACCCTTATGACAGCATTCAGATTGATGTGCAGAAAATCAGCAGGTCAGTGGATATCGGGAGCACGGAGGCAGCGGGCCGTATTCCGTATGTACAAATAGAAATGAAGATAGGATGGAACCAGCTCACCGATGGAAAATAATTAAAACATAACTTTTACTGTTCCGGACTAAAACATGTAAACCAAAAAGTGCAAAGGGGGTGACAGTGCGTTAAAAGCAACTCGCCGACGCGTTTCGGACTCTACACGAGTCCTTAGTCATGTCATAAGAGAAAACTTAAAATGTGAAATATACATATACACATACCTCTAAGACTGTGTTTGATCATTAGTGCCGGCATGTGTGATACGGCGTGTGACGCTGTTTCCAGGAACATCACATGACCGGGCTCAATGTAATATCCGAATTGGACTAACTGCCGGTCAGAGATAATATCAATTCAGAGCAAACACAAAGCAACAAGAAAAATACATAATAAAGTAAAACATTAAGAGACAGGAAAAGTCCCCAAAACTGATTATCGTATTATCAATACATCAGTCAACTGCCAAGTGTTTAGAGGATATGAGCGTGATAATCTCCGTTGACTTAAAGGGGTACTCCAGTGGAAAAAGTTTTTTGTTTTTTTAAATCAACTTGTGCCAGAAATTTAAACAGATTTGTAAATTACTTCTATTAAAAAATCTTAATCCTTCCAGTACTAATTAGCGGCTGTATACTACAGAGGAAATTCTTTTCTTTTTTGGATTTCTTTTCTGTCACGACCACAGTGCTCTCTGCTGACACCTCTGTCCATTTGAGGAACTGTCCAGAGCAGCATATGTTTGGTATGGGGATTTTCTCCTGCTCTGGACAGTTCATGACATGGACAGAGGTGTCAGCAGAGAGCACTGTGTTTGTGACAGAAAAGAAACCCAAAAAGAAAATAATTTCCTTTGTAGTATACAGACGCTAATAAGTACTGGAAGGATTACGATTTTTTTTAATAAAAGTAATTTACAAATCAGTTAAACTTTCTGGCACCAGTTGATTTAAAATAAAAATAAAAAGTTATCCACCGGAGTACCCCTTTAAAGAGGTACTCCGCTGCCCCAGCATTCAGAACATTTTGTTCCGAACGCTTGGAGCAGGTGGCGGGGGTCATGACGTCACAGATATGCCCCTGGTGACATCACATCACGCCCCCTCAATGCAAGTCTATGGGAGGGGGCGTGGCAGCCGCCACGCCCCCTCCCATAGACTTGCATTGAGGGGGCATGGCAGTGACTTCATGACCCCCGCTGCCCACTCCAAGGGTTCTAAACGAATGTTGGGTACTGTCTTTGGATAGGGGATAAGATGTCTAGGGAAGGAGTACCCCTTTAACAGGTATAGAAAAATCAACTAGAGGATTCAGGGAAAGAGATATGACGAAGAAACCAGATGAAGAGAACGCACACGTAGACATAAAACGACTGGGGGACATACTGACAAACGGGTGAAGATAAGAAGAATGGAAAGAGGAGTGTGGGGGGGGAGGGGGGATGTTTTTGGATGGTAATGTTCGTGGCTAGTGGATAAATTGAGAGAGATGAAGGTGTAAATTCTGCGATGAATTGCCTATGTTAGTATCATAAGAGAAATGGGCGTTCACCGTCACAGTGTCAGTATGAGACAAGGGTTATTGAGGTCCAGAAATTCTTTTAGTTATGACAATATTGTATCATAGACCATTGGGCCTAATATCTATATTGCAGTATAAGCTATATACATGGAATATCTGATGGGAAACAATGCAGCACAATGCATGACTGCGTTCTGCTAACATGGCGTACATTATCTTACCTATGATGCAAGGAGACGAGATTTGTTCACCTAACAAAATAGTGGCATCATATAGAGGAGGCTCATGTGACCAGAGTTCTTCTTTACATATTGTTACACTCTAGTATTCTGAATACTGCAATGAGGGCGATAATATTATACGTGACCCCAATCTAATTTACTGGAAAAAATACAATCCATGTATAGTGATTTCCATTTAATAGGGAAGCACTGGAGTCATACTTCAGCATAGTATTGTTCAGTAGAATTGTCAACTATACACACATGCAGTATGTGGTTATACCTATGTATGTCTGTCTAATGTGTATGGCTACCTTAAAGGGGTACTCCGCCCCTAGACATCTTATCCCTTATCCAAAGGATAGGGGATAAGATGTCTGATCGCGGGGGTCCTGCCGCTGACCACCCCCGCGATCTCAGCTGTGGCACCCCATACATTCAGTGCACAGAGCGAACTTAACTCCGTGCTGGATGACTGGTGATGCGGGGTGATGTGCCCCACTCATGCCGTCATAGCCATGCCCCCTCCCATAGACTTGCATTGAGGGTGTGTGGCTGTGACATCACGAGCGGAAAACACGGGCTGACATTCAGCAAATTAGCATGTTCTGCAGGTACTAGAACTGCTCGGAAATGTGTAATTTTAAGTCATAAAGAGTGTATGTTCTAGTGGCCTGCCAATAAGTCTTCCTGTCTGGGTGACCAACACTGGATCTATGATAGATATCTCCCTATACCCAAACAGGGAGAGATCTGTCACTTAAAGGGGTACTCCGCCCCTAGACATCTTATCCCCTATCCAAAGGATAGGAGATAAGATGTCAGATTGCCGCGGTTCCGTTGCTGGGGATCCCCGCTGCGGCACTGCGCTATCATTACAGCACAGAGCAAGTTCGCTCTGCACGTAATGACGTGCAATACAGGGGCGAGAGCATTGTTACGTCACGGCTCCGCCCCTCGTGATGTCACGGCCCGCCCCTTTCAATACAAGTCTATGGGAGGGGGCGTGGTGGTCGTCACGCACCCTGCCATAGACTTGCATTAAGGGGACGGGCCGTGATGTCACGAAGGGCGGAGCCATGACGTCACACTGCTCCGTCCCCTGTATCGCCCGTCATTACGCACAGAGCGCGGTGCCGCAGCGGCGATCCCCGGGGTCCCCAGCAGCGGGACCGCGGCGCTCTAACATCTTATCCCCTATCCTTTGGATAGGGGATAAGATGTCTAGGGATCGGAGTACCCCTTTAAGGCTGGTGGTGTGGTGGGGGGGGGGGGAGGGGGAGGGGGAGGAGAGAAGCTTCTGGGAACCGCCCCCATGACTTGTGGTTTGGAAAGAATGCAAGTTATGACGGGTTCCCTTTAAACCATTGATGAACTCCTGTCTAAAATGTATGGCTACACTATACTGGTTGCCTACCAAAGGAAATTCGTCCTGCCTGGGTGACCACCACTGGATCCATGTTACTAAATGAAGTGTAGTCATCCTAATAATTTACAGGTTACATCGGTTTGTTTTAGTATTTTTGTCTAATAAGATATATTACAGTTTCTCATATTCGTTTGTACTATTAAAGTGTACCTGTCATCAACAAAAACTTTTTATACAAATGTAGATAATACCGTTATATGTATTTTTCTAATATACATTGGTTAAAAAATTTGTATATTTTGTCCCTGCAGCTATTGACCATGTGTCTCTATGAGGAGTCCAAATACAGGAAGTGAGGATGGACAAGCAGGGCTCTGTGCACTACGGTAAAGCAGGGCTCTGTGCGGTGAGGCTCTATGACACTCTCTAGGCTCACACAGCAGGATGATTGACAAGCCAGGAGCCTGCACAGAGCCCTGCTTGTCCCGCCCTCACTTCCTGTATTTGGACTCCTTACAGAGACACACAGGCAATAGCTGCAGGGACAGCATTTTTTCAGCCAAAAATATACACAATTTTTTAACCAATGTATATTACAAATATACACATAATGTTATCTACATTATATAAAATGTTTTTGTTGACGACAGGTACACTTTAAAGGAGAACTCCAGACAAAATTAACTTATCCCCAATCTACAGGATAGTAGAAAAGTAGCTGATCGTGGGGGGTCCGTAACGGGACCCGGCTCTCAGTGAGGTAGACTGCACTGCGCTCCATTCATTTCTATGGGAGCGCCAAAGGGACCCAAGTACAGCACTCGGGCATCATCGTCGCTCACATAGAAACGAATGGAGCGTGTGGCGTCTACCAGTAGACCACACTCACACGTCACTGAGAGAGCTGGGGTCCCGTACCAGAGATCACAGAGGTCCCAGTGGTCGAACCCCCGCGATCAGCTACTTACACGTTACTTTTGGCTGGAGTTCTCCTTTAAAGGGGTACTCCGGTGAAAATCTTTCTTCTTTTAAATCAAGTGGTGGCAGAAAGTATATTTGTAAATTGCTTCTATTAAAAAATCTTAATCCTTCCTGTACTTATTAGCTGCTGAATACTACAGAGGAAATTCTTTTCTTTTTGGAATGCTCTCTGATGACATCACGAACACAGTGCTCTCTGCTGACATTATTATAATAATAATAACGCTGTATTTATTGTTGTCCTTAGTGGGATTTGAACCCAAGTCCCCAGCACTGCAAGGCAGCAGTGCTAACCACTGAGCCACCATGCTGCCCTTAGTGTACATCTGCTATGCATAGTTGCTAAAATGGACAGAGATGTCAGCAGAGAGCACTGTGCTCGTGATGTCATCAATGTTCCAAAAAGAAAGGAATTTCCTCTGTAGCATTCAGCAGCTAATAAGTACTGGAAGGATTAAGATTTTTTAATAGAAGTAATTTACAAATATGTTTAACTTTCTGCCACCAGTTGATTTAAAAGATAAAAGGTTTTCACCGGAGTACTCCTTTAACATGTGCAAAATTTTGTTCAAATGACAAAACGTTTCCAGCAATTGGGAAAGGTCCTGGGACTTATGTGCTGTTTGTGTACTGTTTTGGTCAGTGTTTCCCAAGTAGTGTACCCCCTGCTGTTGCAAAACTTCTACTCCCAGCATGCCCGGACAGCCGAAGGCTGTCCGGGCATGCTGGGAGTAGAAGTTTTGCAACAGCAGGAGGCACGCTGGTTGGAAAACACTGATTTAGAAAAAGGAATGAATACTGCAGTGAAAAAAAACAAAAACAATTGAGTTAGATTGAAAATAGAATGAATACAGCAGTGTGGAGCAAGTGAAAAGATGGCGTAGTAGGCTTCGCCGGTAAGTAAGCGTTAACGCGCAGATTATTGGCGGCCCGCGCTCCATCTCTCTGTTTAATTAAATCCACCCACAGAGATGTGTTGATTTTAATTTCCCCTTAGACAGTTTGTCATCACCAGACGTTCGCTTCTTTTTTTTCTGACTTTACAATATTTCTTTGTCAATTAATAGAATCCCATGCACGGCGGCCGCTGTCTGAAGCAAATTATCAAGGACAATTATCTATGAGACGGTTCATTGTGGCCTTTGATCCAGCGGAATACTGTGCCTTCCGTCAGCCGCTGCGCGGGAACTCAGCACAATATCATTACACGGGAACTTTATTAAATCCTAATGAAATGTGAGGTCAGGGGCTGAAGAAACAATGAATTCTGGGAGCCAAGAATCTTCCTGCAGACAAAAGCTGCACCTTGTCTGACATTTTCCTTCTCGCCGTTCTCTCTCGGCTTCCATTTGATCCGTGACCCTCACTTTACAGCAGGATAAATGTGCGTGGCTCACATGGTCCGCTCGCTTCTATATAAATATCCGCGATCGCTACCGGGAGACAATATCACAGGGACGCATCTTTCTTTAAATATCGCATATAATGTTAGAGCCGCTAAGATTAAAGAAGAAAAAATACTTGCACCATAAAGGAAGTATGAAAAACGTCTTTGCGAAACATTATTTGAGGTTTATATTTTCAGAAAAAGCAGAAGAATCCAAAGTCCTCTTAGGGACCCCCGCAAACTTCAGAACAGCGCCCATCTCTTACCTCTGGCCCCCACCTTGCAAGTGGAAATAGTGTCGACAGTGACAGCCCGCTCAGGCAATCACCGGCTAAGGCGGGACATCACTGTGGCCGGTGATTGGTTGAGACCAGTACGTCACAGAAGGTAGGCGTCAGAGTGCTCAGCAAGATTGGGCCCTTCTATGGAGATCGCAGGGGGTCCTATCAGTTGGAGCCCCCATGATGGAACACTAATCCCCGGGTCTGGTGCAAGCATTTTTGCCACCCAAGGCAAAAGTTAAGTTTTCCGCCCCTTGCCCCGCCCATTGGCTCCTCCCGGTGTTTGTAGGCACATGCGATGTCAGGATGTTGGGCGGATCTGACCTTAGTGGGGGTAGCGTGGTGGGGTTTTGCTTGATGGGCAGGTGCTTCGGGTGGGCGGGTGCTTCAGATGCTGGCTAACTTTATTGCAGAAGGCAGAGAGATCAAGAGGGCACTTTAGACAGCTGCCTATTTTGCCTATAGGCAGAGCCGGCCCTGCTAATCCCCTATCTTGTGGATACAGGATACATTTTTATTTACTGGATAATCTTTACAAGGGTAGGGTCACACAGAGCGCATCCACAGTGTATTTTATGCTGTAGATGCACCCACGGCAGTCACAAGAGCGAGCTCCCTGCTGCGGCTGGGTAGACATGTGTGTCTGCTCGTGACCGCCGCTACGAGAGAACATACAGAGCTACCTAGCCTCAGCAGAGAGCTCGCTCGCACCCAATGGACACCATTAGGGTACATTCAGACGGTGCAGATCATTACTTTGTTTTGGTACAAAAACACTGCAAATTTTCTGTAGTAGATCTGCAACTAGTCTGCAGGATATCTGCAGCAAATCCACAATGTGTGAACATACGGGTCCGTCTGGTGCCATTCGTGTGCAGTATGTAATGGATCCAATAGCAACTTTTTTCATTGTTCTGCTCTGGTACTGGAAAGAACATTCAACACAGGAGTGAGCAAATCTTAAAGCTGCTGTATGTAGGGAACGACAGATATTGATTTTTTAGGGCCGATACTGATAATCTGTGAACTTTAAGGCCGATAGCCCATAACTTATACCGAAAGCAGGCACTTTAAATCAATCAACTGCAGCGGCTTTTGCGGGGCCTTAGACCGCCGCTGCCACCCGCTTCTCTCACCTTCTGCCTGTCCTGAGTTCAACCACCTCTGCCACTGCCCTTCCCCCCGCCTATCCTCTGGCCAGAGACCGCCACAGCCCGCTTCTCTCCCCCTGCCGGTCCTGAGTCCAACCACCACCGCTGCCCCATTGCCTCCCCCATCCCTGGTTTTATAATTACCTGTTCCCGGGGTCTGCGCTACTTCTGGCTCAGGCGGCGTCCTGAGCTGTCACTGTGCGCACTGAGGACGTCACTTGTCATTGCGCAGCGCACAGCAATAGCGCAGTACGCCACAGGAGCCAGAAGTAGCGCGGACCCCGGGAACAGGTAATCATAAAAACGGGGATGGGGAGGCAATGGGGCAGCGGCGGCGGCGGTCTCTGGCCGGGGCAGCGGGGCATTATCGTCAAGGTAATTGCCGATACCGATAACGTCCAAAATCATAAATATTGGACGATAATATCGGCCAAACCGATAATCGGTCGATCCCTAACTGTATGTTCATACCGAGTAAAATGTGCACAAATATGCAGAAAACACAGCGCATGTTCCGGCAGTGTTAGAATGGCTGGGAAATGTGTCGTCACCATCGACAGTAATGCATTTAAATACGAATTCTGCTAAGGCCTAGATCAGAATTTCCGCGGCAGTTGTTTCCGCTACGGAAAATTCTGCCATGTGCACGGTGTAGCAAAATCCCATTCCCATTAAAAAACAATAGGACTCCGCTGCAACGGAATTTCCGAGCTGAATTTTTTCACCAGATTCCGCTAGGAAATTCCTCCATGTGAACGTGGCCAAACTAGAAAACAACTCTACAAAAACTGCACACAATCCCTGCGAAAGGTTACGTTCACCTTCATGTAAGGCTACAGTCCTGAGCTATACATTTTAGGGGGTATCATCTTTTTCTTCAAAAATGTCTTAGACCTGTCTGAAAGCGGCGCAGTTACCCATAGCAACCAATCAAATCACTTCTTTCATTTTTAAAAAGGTCTGATTGGTTGCTATGGGCAACTGGTCAACTGCATAGGTTTTGATCAATCTCCCCATATAAGTATCCCTAAGTAGCACAGTGACCCATTTAGGGATTGCTAAATGGGTAACTTTGCTACTTTCTAATCCAGTGTTTCCCAACCAGTGTGCCTGCAGCTGTTGCAAAACTACAACTCCCAGCATGCCCGGACAGCCAGCGGCTGTCCGGGCATTCTGGGAGTTGTGGTTTTGCAACAGCTAGAGGCACTTTGGTTGAAAAAAAGGTCCCGGGTGAGGATACGTTGCATTTCAGGTAACTGTACCTAACCTATATCTACATAGAAAGGAGACGGTAATACAACATAAGCTTAAAGGGGTACTCCGGTGAAAACCTTTTTTCTTTTAAATCAACTGGTGGCAGAAAGTTCAACATATTTGTAAATTACTTCTATTAAAAAATCTTAATCCTTCCCGTACTTATTAGCTGCTGAATACTACAGAGGAAATTTTCTTTTTGGAATGCTCTCTGATGACATCACGAGCACAGTTCTCTCTGCTGACGTTATTATAATAATAATAACGCTTTATTTATTGTTGTCCTTAGTGGGATTTGAACCCAAGTTGCCAACACTGCAAGACAGCAGTGCTAACCACTGAGCCACCATGCTGCCCTTAGCATACATCTGCTATGCATGGTTGCTGAAAGGGACAGAGATGTCAGCAGAGAGCACTGTGCTCGTGATGTCATCAGTGTTCCAAAAAGAAAGGAATTTCCTCTGTAGCATTCAGCAGCTAATAAGTACTGGAAGGATTAAGATTTTTTAATAGACGTAATTTACAAATATGTTTAACTTTCTGCCACCAGTTGATTTAAAAGAAAAAAAGTTTTCACCGGAGTACCCCTTTAAAAAGGCCAAAACATTACAAAATAGCCTATGCTCACTCAAGGTGGGGATAGTTGTATAACATAGCCCATCGCAAAGGTTTAAATGGTTAACGTACCAGTGCAAACCTACAGATACACATGCGTCCGTCCCCACAAAATTGAGCGTGCTGCTCGACCCAGCGTACACGCCGTCACCGCCGCACTACTGACAGCTTTCTATGATACTGAAAAATGTCCTTAGAAAACACATTTGTGCTTCTTTAGGGAAGCAGAAAGACAAGGACATATCATGTCCTTGCTCCATTAATGGTACCAATTTACTCCAGACCGTGCGCTCTTCCAAGAAATCAATAATTTACGCCAGGTTATATCATCGCAAAGCACTTGGGAATTTTTTTTTTTTTTTTTTTTTTTTCAGATGATTTTTTTTTTTCCCCCACCAGTTTTGTTAAGGAAGCCCACTCCGTCCAGCCGCCTTAAAAGTAGTAACTGTTTGTTTATTTTTTACATTTAAAACAAAAAAAAAAAAATTTGCATATGTTTTTGATATAGGAAACTGTATTTCTCCATTAGGGCCCAATAGATACTTTACTTTCAATATAGATTTTTCCACATCTATAGAAAATCCATAGCCCTAGTGGAACGGAGAGAGAGAGAGAGAGAGAGAGCAATTAAAAGAGATTATTATCCTGGAGTCGGGTGAGCAAGGACGCCCGGGCTATTTCTGTAATGTACAGGAATGAAAGCCTTATAGGTAATGGGCACAAACCCATAGAGGTCATTTACTGTATACTGTCCATGGAAAGAGGCCGCAGCATCCCCGACTCTACTGTTCAATGGAAAATAAAGATATCTCAGTCACTGAGGTTGCAATCTCACCCTTGAATCTAATATTCCCATGTAATGCAATTCAGTTATTACGGTTACAGAAGGAATAGATTATAAGGCTGCAGATTACTGTATATACTCGAGTATAAGCCATGTTTTTCAGCATGATTTTTCGTGCTGAAAACGCCCCCCTCGGCTTATACTCGAGTGAACTCTCTGCCTGGCAATCCCTTTATCAGTGGTCTTCCACCTGCGGACCTCCAGATGTTGCAAAACTACAACTCCCAGCATGCCCAGACAGCCATCGGCTGTCCGGGCATGCTGGGAGTTGTAGTTATGAAACCTCTGGAGGTCCGCAGGTTGAAGACCACTGCGGCCTTCGTCATCATCCAGACCCCCCTTTAGTTTTCTACTCACCTCCCTTCGGTGGGAAGGAAGGGTGAGCTGGTCCGGGCCATCTATGCTGCAGGGACCATCCGGTGGGAGGGTTAGTCGTTCCGGGCTGTCCATTTTCACCGGGGGGGCCCTCTTCTCCGCACTCCGGGCTTGCAGCGGACTAGTGACGTTGCCTTGACGACGACGCACAGGGACGCGCATGAACGTCCCTGAGCGTCGTCGTCAAGGCAACGTCACTAGTCTGTGGATGATGACATGGGGGGATGATGTATTTCCCACCCTAGGCTTTTAGTCGAGTCAATAACTTTTCCTGGGTTTTTGGGGTGAAATTAGGGGCCTCGGCTTATATTCGGGTCGGCTTATACTCGAGTATATACGGTATATAGAAACATTTTTTAAAGGCCTAAGCAACATCTACACCTACTAAATCTTCAAATTCTGGACCTCCAGCTGTTGCAAAACTACAACTCCCAGTATGCTGGGAGTTGTAGTGTTGCAACATCTGGAGGCCCACAGTTTGTAGACCACTGATTTAGTAGGTATAGATGTTGCTTGGCTCTTTAATATATGTTTTCAGTGTAAACTATCTGCAGCCTTATAATCTGTTCCTTCTGTAACAAATTACGCCCTAAATAATGGACTTAAAGGAGTAGTCCAGTGGTGACTCAGTGGTGAGCAACTTATCCCCTAACCTAAGGATAGGGGATAAGTTTGAGATCGCGGGGGGTCCGACCGCTGGGGCCCCCTGCGATCTCCTGTACGGAGCCCCGACAGCCCGCGGGAAGGGGGCGTGTCGACCTCCGCACGAGGCGGCGGCCGACACGCCCCCTCAATACAACTATGGCAGAGCCGAAGCGCTGCCTTCGGCAATCTCCGGCTCTGCCATTGAGATGTATTGAGGGGGCGTGTCGGCCGCCGCTTCGTGCGGGGGTCGACACCCGCTATCTGGCCGGAGAGCCTGGCCCCCCGTACAGAGAGATTGCAGGGGGCCCCAGCGGTCGGACCCCCCGCGATCTCAAACTTATCGTCTATCCTTAGGATAGGGGATAGGTTTTTCACCACTGGACTACCCCTTTAATAATAATGCCCCATGGACTTGGTCAACGTAAGCTTTAAAGGGGTATTCCAGGATATATATATAAGTTTTTTCCTGGAATACCCCTTTAAAGGGGTACTCCGGTGGAAAACTTTTTTTTTTTTTTTAAATCAACTGGTGCCAGAAAGTTAAACAGATTTGTAAATTACTTCTATTAAAAAATCTTAATCCTTTCAGTATTTATGAGCTTCTCAAGTTAAGGTTGTTCTTTTCCGTCTAAATCCTCTCTGATGACACCTGTCTCGGGAACCGTCCAGTACTTTTTTTTTTTTTTTAATCTTAATCCTTTTAGTACTTTTTAGTAGCTGTATGCTACAGAGGAAATTCTTTACTTTTTGAATTTCTTTTTTGTGTTGTCCTCAGTGCTCTCTGCTGAAGGGGATTTTCTCCTGCTCTGGACAGTTCCTAATATGGGTATCAGGTGTCAGCAGAGAGCACTGTGGACAACACAAAAAACAAATTCAAAAAATAAAGCTGTAGCATACAGCTTCTAAAAAGTACTGAAAGGATTAAGATTTTTTAATAGAAGTAATGTACAAATCTGTTTAACTTTCTGGCACCAGTTCATTTAAAAAAAAAAAAGTTTTCCACCGGAGTACCCCTTTAATGAACCTAAAAGGGATTACAAAAGCCACGCTACCTGAAGACTTCCTGATGGCCGAAGGGAACTTGTCAGGTTTAAAATGAAGCGCAATCTGCAGGCACTGTGTTATAGAGCAAGTGAAGCCGAGTAGATTGATACATAGCAGTGGTCTTCAACCTGCGGACCTCCAGATGTTGCAAAACTACAACTCCCAGCATGCCCGGACAGCCATTGGCTGTCCAGGCATGCTGGGAATTGTAGTTGTGCAACATCTGGAGGTCCGCAGGTTGGAGACCACTGATATATAGTAGAGATGAGTGAACTTACAGTAAATTCGATTTGTCACGAACTTCTCGGCTCGGCGGTTGCTGACTTTTCCTGCATAAATTAGTTCAGCTTTCCGGTGCTCCCTTGGGCTGGAAAAGGTGGATACAGTCCTAGGAGACTCTTTCCTAGGAATGTATCCACCTTTTCCAGCCCACCGGAGCACCGGAAAGCTGAACTAATTTATGCAGGTCAACTGCCGAGCTGAGAAGTTCGTGACGAATCGAATTTACTGTAAGTTCGCTCATCTCTAATATATAGTTTAGTTGGAAAAGTTCCAGGATAACTAGTCAATTATGTATGTAAACCTCTGCTCATTCTGGCCTAAATAGTCAAGTGGGAGGTGCTAATCAGTGATTGACAGCTCTATTTATGCACAAATACAAAGATAGGCTGTCCTCCTGAAAAATATGGGTGGACATTCCTCACATTTAAATGTTCAGGTGGGTGGTAGACAAAAAATTAAATAAAATGTGCCGTCTTATAGACGGCAAAGCATTTCCCAGCAGTACCCCAGAAAGAATTAACGTGTCTCCGGACCCTGGAATTCTGCCGCAGAAATTCTGCCATGTGCACAGTGCAGCCGAATCCCATTGAAATGAACGGGACTCTGCTGCAGCGCAATTTCCGAGCTGAATATTTCAGCGAAATTCCGTCGTGTGAACATGGCCATAGCTGGAAATGACTGATTAGGACCACCCCCTTGACTACTTAGCGCAGAATGAGCAGGGAATTAAAAAAATTTGGGATTTTTTTCTATATCAATCTGCTCAGTTCCACCTGCTCTATAACCTGATACATGACTGTATGTGCACTATGGTAGGTTTCCTTTAAGTAAAATGTTTTCTACCTTTTAGCCCTTCCGATCAGCACTTAACCTGAATTAAAGTGATCACAGATGCCCTTCAATATGCTCTGTATTGATCCATCCTTTGTATGAACGCAGATATTAAGCTGGTAATAGGTATAATGATTTTTCGTAAGAACGATAAAGGAGATGTTCTTGATCATTTCTAAATAAGTGAGTCCCACAAATGAAGAGATAAATCATCCCGATGCTAATGACTCCGCATACGTCTGATCACCTACTGAAAATCAATCAGCTCTATACTGAGGTCTCCCCATGAATTATTGCTCACTACTCATCAGATTGTCAGATATACGCAGTTATATGTATATGTATATATATATATATATATATGTATATGTATATATATATACATATATATATATATATATATATATATATGTAGTCCAACAGGAAGCATGAAGCGGCACTCCAGTGGTTTCAAGATAAGAAAAGGTACTTTTTATTCACACATAGTGCTACGTTTCGACCCTCTCAATGGAGTCTTTAACAGCCTTTGGCTGTCCGGGCATGCTAGGAGTTGTAGTTTTGCAACAGCTGGAGGCACCCTGGTTGGGAAACACTGACATAGACAGTGATTTACAGCTCCCAGCAGATCTTTCTTACTTTTATATGTAAGGATTTGCTATATCTGTATTAGTTATCTACTTATTTTTCTTTAATCTTCACCTTTTCCTATTTTTTGGATGACATTTTGGGCTTCAGAACCAATTACCAGGTTTCCATAGAGTTATGGTCTCAACATACAATGGTTTCAACATACAATGGTCGTCCTGGAACCAATTAATATTGTAACTTGAGGGACCACTGTGTATATATATATATATATATATATATATATATATATATATACACACACACATATATATATATATATATATATATATACACACAATGGCCTCAACATACAATATTTTCAGCATACAATGGTCTTTTCTGGACCATTGTAACTCGAAACCAGACTCAACATACAATGTACAGACAGTCCAGATCTGCAAAACCTGTCAATGGCTGAAAGAACTGACCAATCAGAATGGGCATTCACTGGTAAAACACCTGTATTACTGAAATGTATGCACTGACTGGCTGCCTGGTAGCGCCCCCTACAGTACAGGGAGGTACTACATGTTCTGTACTACTCTTTATCTGTGCCAGGGTTAGCTACTCCTTTGGACACCAGGTAGGGGCGGCTCCATTACTTTTTTGGGACACTGTGTACTGTACAGGACCCCGAAGAAGTTCCTGTCCTCTACACAGACAGTGATTTACAGCTCCCAGCAGATCTTTCTTACTTTTACATGTAATGATTTGCTTTATCTATATTAGTTATCTACTTCATTTTGTTTAATCCTCACTTTTTCCTATTTTTTGGATGGCATTTTGTGGCTTCAGAAGCAATTACCAGGTTTCCATATATGGTCTCAACATACAATGGTTTCAACATACAATGGTCGTCCTGGAACCAATTCATATTGTAACTTGAGGGACAACTGTACATATATATATATATATATATATATATATATATATATATATATGCATAGAAGACAAGCTCAAAGACATAATATCCGCACTCACCATTAGGTTAACGGCAACCGGCTCCAGATATGTGGTAGTTAGACCAGCGGAACAGGGACCATGTTGTACGAGCGCTCAGCAGTGAGGCCTCACTCCTGAGTGCCCGTACAGCATGGTCCACATTTAGGAAACAGAAGATTTCAACTAAAACAATATCTTGCTGGGTGAAATCTAACAAAATTACTCCCAGCACATCAAATTGTCTTTCTAGAAGGTTATAAAAAAAGCTGAAATCTAACAAAAACAATTGGGAAAAGGTCACTGTGTTTGAAGTTTTAGAAGAATATTCCCAAAAGCATTGTTTGCCCTTTCCCTGTACCTTTGGTCAGATATGGCCAGTTTGAATGACTGTTTTGGCCAATATGACAGTGTTTGTGAAATGACTGGGGTTCAGTTACCTATTTCTGTATGGCTACAGTTACTTTGTTCTTGGACATTAATGTTGGCTGACATGGTCTGTTGTATTTGGTGACTTTCCTTGATTTTAGATGTTTGGTAAGAGAAGGGTCAGGCATGTTTTATATCAACATGCCCGATCCTTTTGTACCCAAGGTGAAACGCCACCATCAGCGATGTCTGGTGTATATATATATATATATATATATATATATATACACATACAGGATGAGTATTTAACTCAGGGAGAGTTCACCACTCCTGGTGTGACGGAGCTTTCAAGGGCCACTAAGCCACTAGGCATTCTGGGTAGGGGAATATGCAAATCAGCTCATTACATCACCTTTTCAGGCGATGTTCCCTGGTATCAGCCTGAAAAGGTGATGTAATGAGCTGATTTGCATTATATATATATATATATATATATATATATATATACCAGTGAATAAGAGAAAAAGGGATAGCACTACTTGCGATTATTCAGTAATGACAGGGTTAAGGTCCAGTCAAACAGCTCAAATGGAGGAGGGTCTGTTTAAGACGTCAGATTTGATGGTGCTGGGAAAATCCGGATATAGAGAAATCAATGTGCATAGAAGACAAGCTCAAAGACAAAATATCCGCACTACGTGCTGGGAGTAATTTTGTTAGATTTCACCCAGCAAGTTATTGTTTTAGTTGAAATCTTCTGTTTCCATAAACTCTATTCTAAAAAGAATGGGCCATTTTTGTGTTTGGGACCCCCTTCTGGTTTTGACAATAATATTGACCACTGAAGACCAAACTGAGGCCCAAAATACTGTGTAAACCCAGCCCAAGGGTCTATTTACACAGCAGAATTTCCGCTTGTGGAATTCCACCTCAAATTAAAGCCCATCGACTTCTATGGGATTCCGCACTCCCATTCACCCTTCTGAATTTCTGCTTGCGAGTCACATACATCTGTAGAAGGCCCTTTCATTGGCCATAATAGTCTATTAAACCCAGCCTGTGTGAGTTAGGCTGGGTTCACACTGCAGAATTTCTGGGCAGAATTTCTGCTGGAGATTGAGCCGGCGGCACTAGGACCAAGCAGACTGCATTGCTGCCCCCATAGACTGCATTGCATTTCTGGGTGGATCTTTTGGGAGATCTGCTCAGAAATGCATTGCCATCTATGGCGACTGCAATGTAGTCCGCACGGTCCTAGTGCCGCCGGCTCGATCTCCAGCCGAAATTCTGCCCAGAAATTCCACAGTGTTAACCTAGCCTTAGGGTACGTTCAAACGTGCAGATTTTTTAGCAGATTTTCCGCTGAGTATTTGAAAGTGGGTGGGCTCTTCTCGGCTGTCCGCAGCAGATTTTCCGCAGCGGAATTTACACATGCTGAATCTCCGCCGCAGTCCCTACTGACTTCAATGGGACTTGCGGCAGATATTCCGCAGCATAAATTCCGCCACGGAAATCTGCTGCGGACAGCCGAGAAGAGCCCACCCACTTTCAAATATCCAGCGGAAAACCCGCTAAAAAATCCGCGTGTGTGAACGTACCCTTAGGGTCTATTCACATTTCTGAATTTCCGCTTACAGAATTCCGCAAGCGGAAATTCTGGAGTCTGAATGGGAGTGCGGAATCCCATTTAACTCTATGGGCTTTAATCTGAGGCTTAATTTCTCATGCAGAAATACTGCTGTGTGAATAGACCCTAAGTATCTCTGTAGGGAGTCATGCATGTGTCAGAGCCCTGAGTTGGAAACCCACATGGCTCCTTAGTAAGAATCTGTAAAGGCTCCAAGCGTTGCTGTACAGGGTCTGTTCTGCAATATGTGTACTGAGATATTCTTCTCTAGAAGCAACAAGAAACCTCTATGCATACAAACTAAAGAAGCATGTCACGGAAACAAAATTCTGTATATGCCTCTATACCAAATAGCTTTAATGGTGCTCTAATACGGTTGGGTGTACAAGCCTATGATTTATTATCTCTGCATTATTAGGCTTATAAGGAATTTACCTACAGAGTTTAAGTCAGAGAACAATACTGAAGCTGGCATACACATACAGTCATGGCCGTAAATGTTGGCACACATGAAATTTTCTCACAGAAAAGGATTGCAGTAACACATTTTGCTATACACATGTTTATTACCTTTGTGTGTATTGGAACTAAACCAAAAAAAGAGAGGAAAAAAAGCAAATTGGACATAATGTCACACCAAACTCCAATAATGGACTGGACAAAATTATTGGCACCCTTATCTTAATATTTGGTTGCACTACCTTTGGAAAAATTTACTGAAATCAATCACTACCTATAACCATCAATAAGCTTCTTACACCTCTCAGCCGGAATGTTGGACCACTCTTCCTTTGCAAACTGCTCCAGGTCTCTTATTGGAAGGTGCCTTTTCCCTACAGCAATTTTACGATCTCTCCACAGGTGTTCAATGGGATTTAGATCTGGACTCATTGCTGCCACTTCAGAACTCTCCAGCGCTTTGTTGCCATCCATTTCTGGGTGCTTTATGACGTATGTTTGGGGTCATTGTCCTGCTGGAAGACCCAATATCTCAGACGCAAACCCAGCTTTCTGACACTGGATTGTACAGTGCGACCCAAAATCCATTGGTAAACATCAGATTTCATGATGCCTTGTACACATTCAAGGCACCCAGTGCCAGAGGCAGCAAAACAACCCCAAAAGATCATTGAACCTCCACCATATTTCACTGTAGGTACTGTGTTCTTTTCTTTGTAGGCCTCATTCCGTTTTTGGTAAACAGTAGAATGATGTGCTTTACCAAAAAGCTCTATCTCGGTCTCATCTGTCCACAAGATGTTTTCCCAGAAGGATTTTGGCTTACTCAAGTTAATTTTGGCAAAATGTAGTCTTGTCTTTTTATGTCTCTGTGTCAGCAGTGGGGTCCTCCTGGGTCTCCTGCCATAGCGTTTAATGTCATTTAAATTTTGACGGATAGTTCGCACTGACACTGATGCTCCCTGAGCCTACAGGACTTTAATATCTTTGGAACTTGTTTGGGGCTGCTTATCCATCATCCAGACTATCCTGCATTGACACCTTTCATCAATTTTTCTCTTCCGTCCACGCCCAGGGAGATTAGCTACAGTGCCATGGGTTGCAAACTTGTTGATAATGTTGCGCACTGTGGACAAAGGCAAATCTAGATCTCTGGAGATGGACTTGTAACCTTAAGATTGTTGATATTTTTCCACAATTTTGGTTCTCAAGCCTCAGACAGTTCTCTTCTTCTCTTTCTGTTGTCCATACTTAGTTTGGCACACAGACAAATAATGCAAATACTTAGTGAACTTCTCTCCTTTTTTATCTGCTTTCAGGTGTGATTTTTATAGTGCCCACACCTGTCACTGGCCCCAGGTGAGTTTAAAGGAGCATCACTTGCTTGAAACAACAATTTGGAAAGGGTGCCAATAATTTTGTCCAGACCATTTTTGGAGTTTGGTGTGACATTATGTCCAATTTGCATTTTTTCCTTTTTTTTTTTGTTTAGTTCCAATACACACAAAGGGAATAAACATGTCTATAGCAAAATGTGTGTTACTGCAATCCTTTTCTGTGATAAATACTTCATTTTCTAGAAAAATGTCAGGGGTGCCAACATTTACGGCCATGACTTTAGGACCAGGGACTATTGATAGGATTCAGATTATTGGGCAGAATAGATGGGCCAAATGGTTCTTATCTGCCAACACATTCTATGTTTCTATGTTGCACCTTAGGGTCAGCAGAGCCCACTGATTTTGGTATGACCCATCAACCATCTAATTTTCTTTGGGGTAACTCAACTGTTGAAAGAGCTTCATTGATCATTCAGTCGTCATTACAAGTCATACAATAAATTACAATCACACAAATCATGACAGTACATTATACAGCACAGGATCCCTAAGCTACACTATACCACATGCTACACTAACACTCCGCTCCATCACTCAATATCGAAGAAATAAAGTCGAAAAACAACAACACATTACAGTCTGGGGGTGTGTGATCTATGGGGGTAGGGAGGGGCAGATCACAGGGCCAAACTATTAGGCAAACATATGGGGAGGTAGGGGAAGCAGAGGGGCGTTAGTCCTCTTCTTCATCAACGTCCCGACTATCCAAGATGGAATAGTCTCTAAGCAGGCTGTGGATCCGCCTGCGGCAGTCCTGGATGGACATGTCCTCCCTGTTGTAGATGAAGCAGTTCCTGGCCAGCCACATAGCGTCCTTAAAACAGTTCAAAAGATAAAATGATCTGAATGTAGTTATGAGGCTTTGTATTCTTTTTCTTTTGTTCCTATTTCTCTTGGTTGTCTGGAATTGTTAGTCGCTGGATCGTTTGCTTTCACCTGATGCTTCTCTCCCCGATGTATTTTGTGTATTAATTTCTCTCTCCTGTATTTTGCTATTAACTAAATTACAGCAGAATCCTCTTTATGCGCAGGGGAAAAAATAGTTCATAAGGCGCCAGGCCATCTGGATGGCCTCCACGTCGTGAACCTCGGGAAACTCAACTGTTGGCAAACAAAAAAGGGGCATGCTGGATTTCTTCATGCCTAAATCCTGTTTCTCCAGGAGCTAGGGGCGATGGCTTATCCTCTTCTCTTGTTGTGAGCAAACATGCCAACCCATTTATTCAATGGAAGGGTTGGGGGCAATAGTGGCTGATTTGGATGACAATTATCACAGATTAGGACTGGGCGGTATACCGGTTCATACCGAATACCAAATTTTTTGGGCTGCACGATATGAATTTACCCCTATACCGCAATACCGGTTGAGCCCCTCCCCCTCGGGAATGTATTATCAGCCCAGCGCTGTCCCCACATCGGGGAACTAATCCTATTTTACCCGCCAGCGCTGTTTTGCCCCCCCCCCCCCCCAAATTAATGATCAGCCCAGCAGGGTACTACTCACATATGTCACCCGCAAGCACTGCCCTCCTCCTCTTTGTTGGGGGCCGCCGGCGCTGGAAATCTATACTGTACGCCAGTGGTCTCCAACCTGCAGACCTCCAGATGTTGCAAAACTACAACTCCCAGCATGCCCGGACAGCCGTTGGCTGTCCAGGCATGCTGGGAGTTGTAGTTTTGCAACAGCTGGAGGTCCGCAGGTTTGAGACCACTGCTGTACGCTGTATCCCTATGCCTATAACGCTGTATCCCTATCCCTATAAAGAAAATAAACTGTAACTCACCTACGTCGGCCACACGCTGGGGACGTGAACATCGGACAGCCATCAGCCTATCACCGGCTGCAGCGATGTCCCGCCCCGGCCAGTGATAGGCTGAGCCCACTGTCATGTAAGGAGCTCTGGCCGGCTTCTTACATGACAGTGCGCTCAGTTAGGCTGACAGCTGTCCGACGTTCCAGTCCCAAGGAACAGCGTGTGGCCGACATAGGTAAGTTAAAGTTTATTTTCTGTATCTTTTGCTGCCCGGGCATAGGGATACAGCGTACAGCAGTGGTCTCCAACCTGCGGACCTCCAGCTGTTGCAAAACTACAACTCCCAGCATGCCCGGACAGCCATTAGCTGGTGACATCTGTGAGTAGTACCCCGCTGGGCTGATCATTAATTGGGGGGAGCAGAACAGTGCTGGCAGGTCACATGATATGGGGGGGGGGGGAGCCGAACACCGCGCGCGGGTCACATGATTAGGGTCGGGGGATGGGGGAATGAAAATACCATTATGTATCGTGGAACCGCCGTAAGTAAAAAAAAAAAATACCGTGATACACACATTTGGTCATACCGCCCAGCCCTATCACAGATGGCTATAAAAAGACTCATCTCATCTATATCTTCTTGAAAGTCTACATAGGCTGTTTTCCTTGTCAGGCTAAATTAACCGGAAATGCTTTCCTTATTTCAAGAAACGTAAATTCGACCTGGCGAACATGTCACAATTTAGAAGCTGTTTTTACCTGCACTGTTTTATTCTATTTTGTTACCAAAGACTGGAATAGAAGAAGAAAGAGAGAGGCCTATCCTTTGGGAAGCTTTTTCTCCACTCTGGGACTCAGTTGCCTCTAAAACGACACATGTGAACCCTTGTACTTAACCTCAACACCTCGATAAAGAGACACCTATGTGTAATTAATTCTATGAATAATACGCACACGCAATACCAAGTCACAGTTACCTGCTGGGCATATTTCCAAGGGTTCACAAGCTGTTAATAAGGCAGAGTCCCAAAGGGACAAGGAACAGAGCAGAGACAATTGTTTTGAGTCTATCAACATAAACAGAAAACAGAACGGCTTTTAATAGCTCATCAATCAATTAAGAAGAAAGTGCTATCTGTAATTAAGCAAGGTGCGTCGTCATACAACCTGATCCATTACCAGCGCCCGCTCATCCCAGGCCTACCGTTCCCTCACTCTGCACACAAAGAGGAGATCTGTTTCCTTGCGATGCCCTTTAGCAGGTTTCTATCAGTGCTGCGCAGATAATGTCAGACGTTGACCCCTCACGGTATAAATGATTTAACCCACATGTGTGTTCATGGTTATTTCATGCAGACTTTTACCGCTTTAAATGATTGCAGTCTCATCTGCAATTTCAAGGATATGCTCAGTTACCTGTCGCTGTTAGTAAAGATAAAGAAACACTCAAAATCCCTATGCATTTATTTGATAAAAAATAAATAAATAGTAAAATGGAGGAAAAAAAACAAGAAAATCAAAAACCTGGACCGATCAAAGCTCAAGGTATAGCTTCACAAGAAGCAAGGGGCCAGCGTTCGGAACTATATATTCCGTACACTGTTTTCGCTCTGCGTGGGGTTGGCCACACCCATCCTGATTTTGCGGCTACGCCCCCTCAATACAAGTCTATTGGGGGGGGGCGTGACGCCCCTCATATAGACTTGCATTCAGGTGGCTGACCCCCGCAGCGCGAAAACAGCATTCGGAACACTTAGTTCCGATCGCTGGCCAGTGGAGTAGCCCTTTAAAGTCTGATGGGTGGAGGTTCAACACCCAGCACCAGAATCAGCGGACTGAAGAGACCACAGTGCTCATGAGCAGTCCTAGTAGGTACAACTCTATACACTGGGTAGTGGCTGTACCTAGTATTGTTTATGGCAGCTTGTCCCATTGAATTGAACAGGATGAGCTGCCTGCAATACCATGTACAGCCATTACCCAGTTTATGAAGATGTGTTGGATGCGAAGAGCCCACAGCACGAGCACAGTAGTACTTTCAATCAGCTAACTGAGGGAGGGGGGGGGGGGGGGTGCTGGGTGTCGGACCCGTACTGATCAAATATTAATGGCCTATCTTCAGGATAAATTTGTCATGATGTGGTCTGGTCTTATGTTGGGGGAGCCGGGGGTACCAGTGCTTTGTGGGGTGTACATAATATAAGATGCTGGGCATCCAGCTTGATCAAACAGTATGGGCGTCACTGTTACAATAGGTTGTAAGCCAGCATGGAGCACTACACGTTATCAGGTAATTGGCACCATGTGTATGTCTTATCTGCGTGCAACTATAATACTAAGCAGCTACCCCCTCATGAATAGAAGGAGTGTTGTTGTTCATCAATATTTTGCACCTGTGTGACCTCCCCTTATATAGCATTGTAGCCGATCTACATCATGGTGGGTATAGATGTCTAACCTGCCCTTGTATCAATAACCAGTAAGTTTGGCCTCTTTGCTGTGTTTTTTTGACTATCTTCAGGATACCCAGAAAACCCCCAGTTAAAAAAAAAAAAAAAAACAACTTAGAATATGGGGGTTCCTGTATGCAAAAAACAAAGAAGTCATATCTACAGATGACAATGTACTGTATATTGAAGGGTTTAAAGGACAACTTCAGCGTTAAAACACTTATCCCCTATTCACTGGATAGGAGATAAGTGTTTGATCACGGGGGATCCGAACGCTGGGACCCCCGCAATCTCCTGAACAGGGCCCCCGTATTAGCACACAGTGCGTCAACTGTTATGCCCCCTCTCTGCCCCCTTCCCTATGGGAGATGCGGGGAGGCAAGAAACGCTGCCTCCCCGCTTCTCCTATAGAACAACATGGAGAAGGCGTGTTGGCTGCGATGTTACGCTGTGGCAGGCAGGCCTCCTGCACGGGAGAGCTGCGGCAGAGGTGTGGCCCCGTGCAGGAGATTGCGGGGGGGGGTCCCAACATTCTGACCCAAGCGATCAAACACTTGTTTTCGGCCGCAGATGGCCTTTAACCAATTTCCAATCCGTGGGGGTGTGACTGCTGGCACTCCACCAATCAGTGGCGAGTGTACCTTCATTACCAGACACAGCGCCATACATTTTGTAGTGGCTGTGCTTGGTATTGCATGTAGCTCAATCATTTTGCAGACACAGCGAAGGTGAACTATTGCCAGTGAACAAGAAGGCTAATGAAGTTTTGGAACAACACAGTCTGGAGGAAACGTCTCAAAACTGCGAACAAGCTCATGGTATTATTTAGTCCCAACTGGCTCTGTGTTTGGCCACCAAGGGATGAAAATGTAATTGGAAATGTGATCTGTGGTTGAGAAGAGCACAGACGATGAATTTTTAAACTATATATAAACAATTACAACACCAACTCACAACCACATAAAGCTTCGAACTGGAGCCATTAAAAAGAAGACGGGTCTATACCAGGCTCCGAACGGCTGCCATCTATAATTATGAGCTTAGCATAAAGTGACCGACGGCCAAGACATAAGACATGGCTGGATGGACCGTATGAACTTTAGTGCATGGTTTGGTACAAATCTCACACACAAAGGCGGCACTGCTAAAAAATACTACCCCTCATGCTGTGTTAATCTCTGTTTTGTAGTATAACAATTCAAATTTTACCCAGAGTTCTCCACTTACTATTGGATAGTAGAATGGCAGCTAAAATGGGTGCTCTATGGTACTGTTTCCCAACCAGGATGTCTCCAGCTGTTGCAAAACTACAACTCCCATGCTGGGAGTTGTAGTTTTGCAACAGCTAGAAGCACCCTGGTTGGGAAACACTGCTCTATGGTGTCATCCAGTCTGACATTGCATCATTCCTGATCTGAGGAAGGGAGGGATCCTCCCGAAATGCGTCATCGCATGTTTTTTATTTTATCAATAAAAATGGTTCCACTGTGAACCTTAAACCAAGCATTGGTCCTATTCCGTCATTCTGAAGGAACCGCAGCGCCATCTACAAAAGGTATTTTTCCAAGTTCCTCTGCAGTCTATCCAGGACAGTGCTACTGTTTCCTGCTACCCAGAAGGCCTGGCAGCGACTCCACACCTCTGGTACCCCATTATCGCTGGGGTGATATGCCTGTATTTTCTTTTGTAAGGTGAGCGGCCATCTTTATGGTTCCTGTCCAGCTCTGGACCACTCTTAGTTCCTGTTATTGAGGGTAATACACGAGGCGCCGGTATCGGTCTCTCCATTTTTTCTCCCTAACAGATTCATCATTGTTTATGGGCCCTATGGTCTCCTCTTTGCAACTACTTCCATTTGTCCTATTAAACAATGCATATCCTCTCAATATGGTGGACAGGGCCATCTGGTCATTACAAGGAAGGCCATTCATTTGAATAGCTATATGTAATACAAAATTTACCTTGTAGTAGCAGTTACAGGGAAAATGTATAGCTATCTGTAATATGAGCTGTTGGCAAGGGGTCCGCATTCAATGGGCATTGTCAGGTGATTCAAAACCTTTTATATGTTGTACATCTTTGCAAAACATTAACCTTTCCAATATACTCCATGAGAAAATTGTATTTCCTTTTTATAGAAATCATGGCTTATAAAAGAGACCACTAGGGGGTCCCCATACCATCCAAAACATAATCCTGTCCAGTTGCAGCATTATCTTTGTCCCAGCTGAATCACACACAGCAACAAAGTCCAGTAAGTAACGGCGGGATTAGCACTCCTCTGTGCTCACTCTTTTCCTATCAGACCGCAGCATGAAAACAGAGAAGAGGCGTTACAGAGCAGCCTGCAGTGATTAGATGGAGAGATGGGGCACTGCACAGCAGACTCAAGGAGGATGATGAGTCATGCAGAGTGACAGCAAGAGACAGCCATGCCCCCCCCCCCCCCCCAGAGGATGAAAAACAAAGTAAGTAACAAACAAAAGGTATTTGTGAGAGAAATATAGGTGCCAAACACAATAAAAAAAAAAAAACTATATATTTTTGATCAGGAATCGGTACTGAGTAACATATAAAAAACAATTTCTTGCAGGACATGACCGTAACTCTTTAAGAAAAACACAAATCTCAGAGCTCCAGGAAAGCTATCCCCCACATAAAAACAAAAATACATTTTAAATTGGCCAAGGAAAAGTTCACCATAGATCAATCATGGACCATCGATCGGGCACACCACCATTTCTGCACTAGTGCTTCAACATAGTAAGAAGTGAACAAGTGATCAGACTGCAATTGCACTTCTTGTCCTTGACATGGATGGCAGCAGTGCATGCAGTATTTATCGTATAATAAGAGTGTTCTCTCTAGAGGTATTACATTACTTTACTATGTTACGCACCACACCTCTGCCTATTTATATGACTGCTGTTCATTTAAGTGGTAGTGGAGCCTCTGGGCCCCTCGGGCATCAGGACTTGGCTATACCATTGACACTGCTCATAAAATATCTCCTAGTGGTTTGGCCGGCATTCTAGGAGCTTTAGTATAATTAAAAATGAAGGATCTACAAAACGTATTAAACCTGCTTAAAGTTTAACAAAAAAAAAACTTGCTAAGTAGTCTCAACAAGGACAGTAGAGCTGGGCTTCCTGCCATACCTTATATAATATGTGCTCCTGGGAGTGTGCTCGAGACTCACAAAATCCTTGAATTAGACTGTTTATGACTCTTTATATGAGGCAGAAGAAATGAACGAGGCCAATCCAGATCAAGGCAGATTGACATGGGAAGAGGAGCGAGCACATGAAAAGCAGTAGTGAACAATACGCTTGTTGTCTGTTTGCATTGTATACTGTAATTAATCAAGTAATCATTGTTAACCATGGTGAATTAGAAAGGGGGAAAAGCTGTCTCGCCGATTGACCCCGAAGTGCAGGCTCTAGCCGGCAGTCAGTATAGAGCCTGGGTGTAGAGATCTATCACTTCATTCAGTATTATTCATTCCCCAAATCAATGGCCCAAAATCGTATGCACAGCAGCTAAATCCTAGAGGAAGGAGGATCACACACATCCACCCACAGGCCAGTGCTAAAAAAGAGAATAACAACAAAATTCAGTGCTGAAAAGTTAGAAACATGCCTAAAGCTCCAGAACAGTCTGATAACCTGGTTGTCACATATGAGGATTGGGTGCAGGATTAGCTGTTTTCGAACTACTAAAGGTTCGGAATAACTTCATAAGTCTTCGTTGGAGACTCTCTTCAGGGCCTCTGTTGTGTATTCCTTTTAAACAATGGGACATAAACATGCTGCCTGCTGCAGAATCCAGCTAAATGGTAACCTGACGGATCCCAAAAAAATCAATGGTGTCTCTTGGGATTAGTTGGTGTGGTGGACACCAACTGATCCCAAGAGACCCCATTGATTTCATGATGGATACAGGGGAATGTCCGGCTCGGTTTACTCCTAATGAATGGAATCTGTGACAGAATCCCAGAATGGAGACGCTGATGCAGATGTGCACCTTACATGGTCAAGACCTGGCTCTTTTGAAATGGCTGGTAATGATATATAGGGGGGGGGGGGGGAGATTTATCAATACCTTTGCAGAGGTAAAGTTGCTCAGTTGCCCATAGAAACCAATCAGATCGCTTCTTTCATTTTGTAGAGGCCTGGTCAAATATGAAAAAAGAAATCTGATTGGTTGCCATGGGATACTTTTCCTCTGCACTGGTTTTAATAAATCTCCCCCTAAGTGTATAAATCAAGCAGAGAGCCACAGATAAAGGTATAAAAGATTCATGCAAACAGAGTATTGCTTTGTAAGGCTGCATTCACACCTCGTTTTTTACATACGGGTGCCGGATCCGGCTGGGGGAGGGGAAAACCGGGCGCTCCCGTACCCCAGCCGGATCAGCCCGATGCTCCATTTACTTTAATGAGCCGACCGGAGTCAAACGGTGACTCCGGTCGGCTCAGTTTTGACCCATATGCGGTTTTGGGCTGGACCGAAAACCGTAGTATACTACGGTTTTAGATCCGGTCAGGAAACCAAATACGGGTCAAAACTGAGCCCAACGGAGTCACCGTTTGACTCCGGTCGGCTCATTAAAGTAAATGTAGCAACGGGCTGACCCGGCTGGGGTTACGGGAGCGCCCGGTTTTCCCTCCCCCAGCCGGATCCGGCACCCGTATGTAAAAAACGAGGCGTGAATGCACCCTAACAAATGTTTGAAAAGATCAGGCGCGGTTCTCAAAACTTTATTTACGAATGAAATAAATGGAATAAATGGACTGGTAGTTGGAATGATCAACAGAAATTAGTTCTTGTCCTAGTTGGCCATACACATTAGATAAGTATCAGCAGAGCCTGCCTTCATGGGGAGGACCAGTCGACCACGTAATGTGTATAGGATTTCCATTTCTACCCCAGGGGCAAATGATGGAGGAGAAATGGATTGAGCATTTTGGATTTTAACTTCCTGATCCTTTTGTTCTTGGGGAGGCAAGCGGAATGGTCCCAGAAAGACTGTTCTTCTTTGCTCAGTGTCAATGATCATGTACGTATGGTTGAACAACTATTACAGCCAATATGAACCAAATTGTGCATGTATTTGGCTGTAAAACAATCGTTCATTACATCGATCATTCATTCAATGGCTACTTCTATCTAAAGTGTATGGCCACCTTTAATGTCAGGGGACCAACAAGTGTTTATATGCTTCCTCTTACACCTTTACCATAAGGAATTGCTACATTCTAAGAATGTCATGTATATTTTTATGTACTGTAGTCATTTATGACTTTTCTTGTTTGAGCTTCCATTAAATAATCCGCTAGATAAGACGGGCGGATTTATTTGCAGGTTTCCCGCTGCGTATTTGAAAGGGGGCAGGCTCTTCTCGGCTGACCGCAGCAGATTTTCTGCGGTGGAATTTCCCCTGCGGAAAATCCGCCGCAGACCCTACTGACTTCAATGGGGCTTGCGGCGGATTTTCCGCAGCGCAAATTCCACCGTGGAAAATCTGCTGAGGACAGCCGAAAAGAGCCCGCCCCCTTTCAAATACACAGCGGGAAACTCGCAAATAACTCTGCCCGTGTGAATGTACCCTTAAGCTGTGTTGCCTTCAGCTCACCCCACAGCACATCTCACCTAGAGAATGTAGACAAAGCTAGACCTTTTATCTCCAGATGTCCTAAAAATATACAGATATAACCATGTTAAGGTGAAAAAGGACAGATTTGTAGGACTAAAGTAGTCAGAGCTATTCTGACCCGGCAGTGGAAATATTCCTTATTTGTATTAAAGACAAGTAACCCCCTCCATGTTACGCCTGGTAAAATCAGTGATTTTAGTGACTTTACTAATGGTCATAGAAAATGAAATTAACCAATAGGATATCCTCCATAAGTTAGCTTCAGTAGCCGTTTATCATTGAGCTCTCAGCAAAGTCACAAACACATATGTCTTAATCACGGGTGTAGGGCATCTATGACCCATCTGTCTTCTGAAGCCACCAACAAGTAAAAATCCACCTCTATGACACTCTTTCTGGCCACTGATCCACCCATCACGTATTCACCATAACATGGTCTCTATCAAGCTGTCTATTCCGGGAAATGTCCACCTTGATATAGTTAATTGCCCTGTGATATTCCTAGATTTTATTTTGGACTTTATGAGATACATAATAAGTACCTTGAATATAAACCTAATGATGAGGTCTTTGAGCTAACACTACAAAATGTTATTTCTTTTTTACTTTCCTCTTATAAACAGTTACTTTTGAATTGTTCTGTATCCCAGCATGCCATCATACACCATTACATTATTATTTAGAGCGTTATTTTTGCTTCCGTCGACAAATGTAAAATGGACGACTCCTTAAAATTAACCATTGTCAACAAGTACATCCTACTGTAACCTGACATTTACTTAGAAATGAATGCCATCTCTGTTATTAACTGGTAGCACAGCCCAACCCTTCCGAATTATACAGAAGGTGGCCAAATCAAGCAATATCCAGCTTAGAGATGGTCATAGACCAATAGAGCTCCTTTCAGGCAGCAACTTGGTTCCCTAAAATGATCCATTCAATTGTTATTATTCCTAAAAATACTTTAACTAACATGACAACTTCCCAGTATAACATGACACTGCAAATAACCAGTAAATGGGTCATATATTTGTCACTGCCCCAAACGAATACCCTACTATAATAGGGGGAAAGTTCACAGGCTCTTAGTAATGAGACTTTCTGTTCTAATACTATTGAATACTCTTTCTAAATGCTAGATTATGTGGAGTAAGGAAATACTATCATCATTTCTATCTGGGAGACCATTACCTGCCTGACTGTTTTGTGCCAACTGTAAAGTTTGGTGGAAGAGGAATAACGCTATAGGCCTAGACCCCTTAGATCCAGGGAAGGGAAATCCCAATGCTTCAGTGGACCAGGACATTTTGGACAATTATATGTTCCAACTTTGTAGGGACAGTTTCTGTCCAAGATAACTGTGCCCAGATACAACAAGCAGGTCCATGAATATTTGGGTGTGGAATACCGTGGCTAGCCCGTGCAAAGCTCCAAAGCCAATCCTATCCAACATCTTTGGGATAAACTAGAACGAGACTGTGAGCCAGGTCCTCTCATCCCAAATCCTTATCTGACCAGGTTTACAATGGGATGTCCTAGAAGCTCCTGTCGATTAAATTTGTAGGCGTTCCAGATTGTTTTTCTATACAGTATATAACGTAATTTGCTACAGTGTCCTATGTGTACAACATTTACTTATCCAAGGTAGATTGGCTTATTCAGGCTCCTGAAAAAGTAAAAATGGTTAACACTTCTGTTGTAGATGATATCCAACATGTCCAGGAAACCAATGCAACCAAATGCAGATCTACTAAAACAAGTGACCTTGTTACTTCCATTATATCATTGATCTGTTCTGCGTTCATACACATTCTAGATACCACTAAAGAAACTGCATCTTTCCATCTTCCAAACCTCAAAGATGACTTATGCAACTTCGGTTCATCTTTGCAGTCTTTTCAACTCCGATGGCTACAGGGCAAGTACATTGTACATGGGGTCTTTTATAAAACCCTGCCTTGATATCTCCATTATCTGGTAATTATGTTTGACTTTCTCATCTTTTCATTACCGTTCACGCTGAACTTGGCGGGTGACCTCTTGTTTTAACTAATCTCTTCATCTAAATCAATAGATAACCTAAAGCATTTTACTTTTCGGGATAGATGAGTGCCCAGTATGAAAAAAGGTAAATGTCTTTCAATTTCCTGGTCAAAAAGAACCTCAGCTGTTATAGAAGGCTCTCTCATGGGATCTGGAGGTCGGGATAGGAGGTCGAGATAGGAGGACGGGATATGAGGATGGGATAGGAGGACGGGATATGAGGTCGAGATAGGAGGTCGGGATAGGAGGTCGGGATAGGAGGTTGAGATATGAGGTCGGGATATGAGGTTGGCATATGAGGTATATGAGGAAGGGAAATGACAAAAATATATGAGGACGGGATATGAAGTCAAAAGCTTCCTCCTTTGTTGATTTTCCTCCCCAACAAGGATTAGGAAGGAAAAAACGGGCATCGACGGGTACTCAGCTATTGATGTAATATGTGACAGATACTCTTCACTTTCCTACAGCTTGGAAAACATTTTCGTCACCATAAGTGATATTTGTATCTGATTCAGGATTAGACTAAATGTTTTTTTTTTTTTCTAGAACACTCTTGTCCATAGATTATACCTGGTATTACAGTTTAGACTTATTACCTTAAAGGGGTATTCCAGGATTTTTTTTATTTGACTATGCTACAGGGGCTGTAAAGTTAGTGTAGTTGATAATATAGTGTCTGTACCTGTGTGTGATGGTTTTCTCACAAATCTTCTGTGATTATCGCCCCAATATTTATTTTTAACAGCATAAAAAATGACTCATGTCTTGGGATTTCCCAGGTTGCCGTGTGTCAAGACCAGAGGGAGTCTGTCCTACTTCAATGGGTGGAGCGACCGCTAGGTGGGAGAGAGATCATTTTGCAACAGCTGTAGGCACCCTGATTAGAAAACAATGGTGTATTGCATTGAAGGATTCACAGGGGTGTTTCAATAGCTGATGTGTAGTAGGGAGGAAAGTGACCTCATACTTAAAAACTATGGAACGTATAGTTTGGAGAACAAAATTCAACAGGAAATACCCAGTTCTGGCAGGTACCTACTACTAAAATCACCTTATGGTGGATAACCCCTTTATAGTGTACCTCCAATGATGGTCCTGGTGGCAGGATATCTGTTTAAAATTCCTGGCAAGTCCATGACAAACCCAATCTGGAAACGTAATTGTTGAAAGTTCCATGGAAGTTTAGGGGACTCTGCCTGGCAAATCTGTCTACATACCACGATAGTCTGGAGGCAAGTCTTGGGTTCAAAAGTTGCATCAAATTTTAAACAGATATCCTACCGCCGGGACCATCCTTGGAGCTATGCTTTAAATAAGCTCCAATACACATCATAGCCACTGAACAAGGGTGAAACTGTTTCTGGAAAAAAAAAAAAAAAAAAAAAAATATATATATATATATATATATATATATATATATATATATATATAATCCCACATAAAAAATCCACTTTGGTGTCAAAGAGCTTACAAGGTTTACCCGATAAAGAAGATAGAACATCATATCACAAGCCAAGTAAAATCCTTAGACATATTCAAACTCATTTTTTTCAGATGTTATTGATGTATAAAGTCATTCTATGAAGTGCTTTTGGCAGCACAAACTAAACCAAGCACCTGCTTAGGAAGCCCAACTGAGCTTGTACTACGGTGTTATGTATCTTTAATTTCTAATAAATAAAAAAGCTTCCAGCTGACATAGAGAGCGTAGGGTGACGTCTCGGAATCAAGCATGGAACCTGATGTTATCATCTCCTCCCATCTGTGTAGCCTAATGGCAAAGACGGACTGAGAAAGAATACGAGTTGATATTATGACAGTTCATCTTATCATATGATTCAAAACAGAAATAAGGTTTTGCAAAGAGAACCTCATTCTTGCATAGCAAACTAATTGTATGGTCGGGAAAAGGGGGGGGGGGGGGGGACTGCAACGAAAAGCTTCTAACTAAAAATAAGGCTTTTTCCATGGATGTTTACAGCTTTTGTGGTGAGTGGTCAATGTGAAGATGTGGATATTTCTTCCCATGATGCACAACATTACATCTGTAAAGTCTGAATACAATGTTTTACTCAACCAGTGTCAAGACTACCATACACGGAGATGTCGTTTTTTTCAATGGCTGGAGAACTACCTGGAACTGGTGCCGGAAAAATAAACAGATGTGTAAATTACTTCCATTAAAAAAATCTTAATCCTTCCAGTACTTATCAGCTGCTGTATGAAACAGAGGAAGTTGAGTTGTTCTTTTCATTCTGTCCATGTCAGGAACTGTCCGGGGCAGGAGAGGTTTGCTATGGGGATTTGTTCCTACTCTGGACAGTTACTGACATGGACAGAGGTGTCAGCACAGAGCACTGTGGTCAGGCTGAAAAAAACTATACAACTTCCTCTGGAGCATACAGCAGCTGATAAGTACTGGAAGGGTTAAGATTTTTATACAGAAGTCATTTACAAATCTGTTTAAGCCTCTGACACCGGTTGATTTAAAAAAAAAATAGTTTTCCAGTGGTGTACCCCTTTAAGTAGTGTATTTAAAGGGGTACTCTGGTGAAAACCTTTTTTCTTTTAAATCAACTGGTGCCAGAAAGTTAAACAGATTTGTAAATTACTTCTATTAAAAAATCTTAATCCTTCCTGAACTTATTAGCTGCTGAATACTAGAGGAAATTCTTTTCTTTTTGGAATTCTCTCTGATGACACCACGAGCACAGTGCTCTTTGCTGACGTCGTTATAATAATAATAATAAGCCTTTATTTATTGTTGTCCTTGGTGGGATTTGAACCCAAGGCCCCAGCACTGCAAGGCAGCAGTGCTAACCACTGAGCCACCATGCTGCCCTTAGCATACATCTGCTATGCACGGTTGCTAAAATGGACAGAGATGTCAGCAGAGCGCACTGTGTTCGTGATGTCATCAGTGTTCCAAAAAGAAAGGAATTTCCTCTATAACATTCAGCAGCTAATAAGTACTGGAAGGATTAAGATTTTTTAATAGACGTAATTTACAAATATGTTTAACTTTCTGGCACCAGTTGATTTAAAAGAAAAAAGGTTTTCACCGGAGTACCCCTTTAATGGATTAAAAGGCAGGAAAGCAACCTATTGTCTTCATAATAACGTGATGGAATCTATGCATTTCTGGCTTGAAAAGTGCAATATTGCATTCTCGGTGAGTCACTTCTGTAGACAACGTATGCTAACATGGTGGATTTACTGGTCTACCACAAGGCTGTAAGTTACAACACACTTAGGCCATGTTCATGAGCAGAATTTCCGCGGAGGAAACGTCTGTCTCGGAAATCCCAGTTTCGGCATCCACAGAAACAATGAACATGTTCACTGCTTCTGCAGATTCTGTTGGGAAATGCATTGCCGTCTATGAAGACTGCATTTCCAAGCGGTCCAAGCACCAGCGGAACATGCAAATGTGCGGAATGGGCAGATATTCTCCACATTTTCTGCTGTGTGAACAAAGCCGAAGGAGGAATATTAAGCTTTATAATGGCTAGCAAATGCAAGTTACGATTATTAGTGGATAGAAACAGAATCCTAGGCCTGATAGGGACAACATACAGATATGAAATATTGGGCACTATTCATTCTGGGGTTGGGCAACAGTGGAAAAGCTCCAGTGGTAGGTAGATCCTCTTGGGATCCACTCTCTATACCCATGGGTAGACAAAGGCCGGATTCACAGGGGCAAGTTAAATGGAATTTATGCCTGTATTATGGGTACAAGTCCTAGCCCAACCATGACTTGAACAAACAGCTGTCTGGGAGTTACCGTATTTTTCGCCGTATAAGACGCACTTTTTCTTCCCCAAAACTGTGGGGGGGGAAAGTTGGTGCGTCTTATACGGCGAATACACACCCCTATCGCAGCGGTCCCTGCGGCCATCAACGGCCGGGACCCGCGGCTAATACAGGACATCGCCGATCACGGTGATGCCCTGTATTAACCCTTCAGACGCTGCGATCAAAGCTGACCGCCGCGTCTGAATGGAAAGTGACACTAACCCGGCTGCTCAGTCGGGCTGTTCGGGACCGCTGTGGTGAAATCGCGGCGTCCCGAACAGCTTACAGGACACCGGGAGGGACCTTACCTGCCTCCTCGGTGTCTGCTCCGTGCCGGGATTCCCTTCTACGTCATCACGTCGTCGCGCACGCCGTCCCGTCATCCAATAGGAGCGGCGTGCGTAGCGATGTGATGTGATGACGGCGACGGAGAGCGTGGTTCCCGGGGAAGAAGACGTCCAGAGCTTCGGGGACGCGGTGACAGCGATGGAGCGACATCAAGGGCAGCGGTGACAGGTCCGGAGCGGCGGGGACACGCGAGTATTACCTCCTATCCAGTGGTCTTCAACCTGCGGCCCTCCAAATGTTGCAAAACTACAACTCCCAGCATGCCCGGACAGCCGTTGGCTGTCCGGGCATGCTGGGAGTTGTAGTTTTGCAACATCTTGAGGTCCGCAGGTTGAAGATCACTGTTGGGTTCAGAATCTTTTTTTTTCTAGATTTTGCACCTTTAAAATTGGGTGCGTCTTATATGCCGGTGCGTCCTATAGGGCGAAAAATACTGTAAGTCCTTAATAAAGACACAAAAATGCACATGTGAGACTCTCTTGTGAAACCGGCCAAAGGATGTTTTATTGGTTTTTGGTCCACCAGTAGACCACAAGATACCATAAATGGGAGCCTTTCCAATTCTAACATTGTTTAGGAAGCAGGGGACAAACTATTGTATGCAGGGCTCAAGTCCAGCAGAAAAGTGTGGGAACTGAGTTCCTGTACTTTTTCCACAACAGGAACACCGTTCCCATTAGCAGGACCAGCCCTTCAGTGGAAATCTTTGGTGGGTTCCCACACTTTTTTCCCCGAACTTGACCCCTGATTGTATGTGAAGACCACTTCAGGAGTTATGTTGCAGAGTATGGTCTACCTTGTTCCTAGACCATGTCTAACCCTGAGATTATTTGCTACTTTAGCAGTTTGGATAGATGATGTCCACACAATAGCGCTTTACTTTTCAGAATTCCCAAAACATTTCTGTAGGCCAGAGAGAACTGGCAAACGAAAAAAGTGGAGGAGGGGTTGATCATTTTACAATTTTTTTTCACTAGGCCATGTTCACACAATGGAATTTCTCCATTCCAGCTTCCGCTGAAGGAACTGGCATTTATAATCTTTCGGCGGAATCCGTTCCGAAATACATTACTGTCTATGGAGACGTAGAACTCCTGAGCGGTCCTGGCACTGGCGTGTTTTCTGGGCAGACATTCCGCAAATGTTCCGCCGTGTGAACATAGCCTTAAAGGGGTACTCTGGTGAAAAACAATTATTTTTTTCAAATTAACTAGTGGCAGAAAATGATTTCTATTGAAAAATATGAAATCCTTCCAGTACTTATCAGCTGCTGTATGATCCACAGGAAGTTATTTTCTTTTTTTTTTTCTTCTGTCTGACACCTCTGTCCATATCAGGAACTGTCCAGAGCAGGATAGGTTTGCTATGGGGATTTGTTCCTACTCTGGACAGTTCCTGACATGGACAGAGGTGTCAGCAGAGAGCACTGTGGTCAGACAGAAAAGAACTATTCAACTTCCTCTGTAGTATACAGCAGCTGATAAGTACTGGAAGGAGTAAGATTTTAAAAAGAGAAGTAATTTACAAATCTGTTTAAAGGGGTACTCCGGCGCTTAGACATCTTATCCCCTAACCAAAGCCGCTGGGGACCCCCGTGATCTTGCACACCGCACCCCATTTAAATCAGTCCCTGGAGCGTGTTCGCTCCGGTTCTGATTACTGTCGTTCACGGGGCCAGAGCGTTGTGACGTCAAGGCTCTGCTCCGTGTGGCGTCACGATCCGCCCCCCTCGATGCGAGCCTATGGACTGATTTTAAACGGGGTGCGGTGTGCAAGATCACGGGGGTCATAGGGAATATGATGTCTAAGCGCCGGAGAACCCCTTTAACTTTCTGGCACCAGTTGATTTTTTTAAAAAAATTCCACCGGAGTACCCCTTTAAAAGGACTTACTGAAAATCTATACCAACATTGGTAAGTGCCACCAAATCAGTGACACATCCAGATCTCTAAAAACTTTTTTTTGCTACTGAAAGTGTAGAAGAGACCCATGTGTCCCTTCGGTGACGGTCGAAAGGGGGAACGCATATTGAATGTGTGATATAAAACAGTGGTCTTCAAACTGTGGCCCTCCAGATGTTGCAAAACTACAACATTCAGCATGCCCGGACAGCCATTGGCTGTCCGGGCATGCTGAATGTTGTAGTTTTACAACATCTGGAGGGCAACAGTTTGGGGACCACCGATCTGAAGGCTAACAGATATAGTATATCAGGAGTTCCTTTACCGTGCTGTTCTTTTCCTGGCAGCTGAAGTGTTAAGAATCTTATTTGGAAGATTGATTTGAATGCAAATGGGGCTGGTATCTGCGCTGACAGCCTTGAGAAATCTGTGTAATGCTCTTTTTTTTTTTTCCCGAGCTATTTGTGTTTGAACGAGCAGCGACGTGTTTTGCACAGATGGAATGTCCTCCCTACTCTTAGATCTACATCTTTGCAGAGAGAACGCTTAGATACAAGGCAATGTGAAGAGCACACAAAAGCTAAACAGCAGCAGGGACGGGCGTATAAAAGAGCCAAAAGTAGATCAAGTGCAAAAATAAAAAAGTTATGTAAAATGCTGGAGCCAAGCAGCAGAAGTTGGAGACTCCCATTATTATATGTGTGTACTGAGCAGTAGGGGGCGCTCCGATAAAAAGCCATGGTCTTTGTTGCATGGTCTGCCCGGACCGTTTTAGTTTTGTCAGTACTGTACAGGCGTAGGTTGGATCATGTTTGGAAGAAAACAGGAATACCTCCATACAAACATAGGCTTAAAGGGGTACTCCGGTGAAAACCTTTTTTCTTTTAAATCAACTGGTGGCAGAAGGTTAAACATATTTGTAAATTACTTCTATTAAAAAATCTTAATCCTTCCTGTACTTATTAGCTGCTGAATACTACAGAGGAAATGCTTTTCTATTTGGAATGCTCTCTGATGACATCACGAGCACAGTTCTCTCTGCTGACATTATTATAATAATAATAATAACGCTTTATTTATTGTTGTCCTTAGTGGGATTTGAACCCAAGTCCCCAGCACTGCAAGGCAGCAGTGCTATCCACAGAGCCACCATGCTGCCCTTAGCATACATCTGCTATGCACGGTTGCTAAAATGGACAGAGATGTCAGCAGAGAGCACTGTGCTCGTGATGTCATCAGTGTTCCAAAAAGAAAGGAATTTCCTCTGTAGCATTCAGCAGCTAATAAGTACTGGAAGGATTTTTTAATAGAAGTAATTCACAAATATGTTTAACTTTCTGCCACCAATTGATTTAAAAGAAAAAAGGTTTTCACCGGAGTACCCCTATAAAGTGGGTTGCGGGTGTCCGTGCATAGGGACAGACCCAAAATCCAACTTGTGTGCGGCGCTTCTCCGGGATGAAACAGGTGATTTCAGCAGAAATGCAGTGTAAACTTTTTTTTTTTCCAATGTACAGTAGTAACACGGGCAATATTAGTTACACAGATTCGGGATGTGCAGGACAACGCGTTTCTAGAGGGGATTCCTCTCTTCCTCAGGTGACGACGAAGAGGAAACCCCTCTAGGAAAGCGTTGTCCTGCACATCCCGAATCTGTGTAACTAATATTGCCCGTGTTACTACTGTACATTGGAAAAATAAAAAGTTTACACAGCATTTCTGCCAAAATTGCCTGTTTACTCCCGATGAAGCGCCGCACACAAGTCGGATTTTGGGTCTGTCCCTTTGCACGGACACCCGTAACCCACTTTACGCCTATATTTGTATGGAGGTATTCCTGTTTTCTTCCACACTCCAAAACATGCTAACAAATGACTTTGGAATTGGGATTGTGAGCAGCAGCCAATGTAAGAAACTACAAGCTCTGTACAGTGCTACACAATATGCTGGTGCTACATAAAGAAAGGAATTATTATTAATATTCATATGAGAAGTGGCTGCTTCTTCAAGGCCACTCTGCGTTAATTTAAAAAATATTGAACCAAAATTGTGTAAAAGGGCCAAGTACATTGCAAGGCTTCTTCATAGACACAATCCTCGGTGAAGTCATCCTATCAGATTTCAGACTTAACTGCTAATGGGTCAGGTGACCTCTTCGTCGATCACTTTTATATTGGACTATTCTGTAGAACTCAAGAGCCATTGTGAAGACTTGAACTCTTTTCCGCAGTTTGACACCAAATTATAGGCCATTAAATTGAAAGACTTCATCTGGGAATTCCCAGTCGTGCATTTCACCGAGTGCCAGCTTTCTGCTAGCTTGTCCCTCATACTTATAGATCGAACACTTAGACCTTCATTTCATTAGAAAAAAAACGCTGAGGAATTCTAGAAGCTCCAATAATTAGCTGCTGCCGAGATCCATAAATAAGGCCCATAACTCAGCCCTCGGCTTTCCTATTATATCACAAATTGCATTTGAAATTGATTTCCATGACCTCATCCGCCGGTCCACAGCTCCCCGCCATGCAGACACCATTAGCTCACACTGGAGGACTTCAAAAGCCATTCTGCCAGCCTTTCATCGCTTCATTCTTTAAGAAACCCTCCCAGACAGTTCTCAAAATGCCGAATAATTGTCATAAAAGTGTTTGAAATAGGAGTGAAAGGAAGGCGGCTTTGTAGCCCATAGGCAAGTTATGTAGGGACAACAAGTGACATGAAAGTGTGAAGAGTAGCGAGGAGAACACGCCCAGGTGTATAAGGCAACTGTAGACTGTGCTTTGTCCTGATCCCATATAAACAGCATGTAGAGAATGCAGCCCACCAGGGCCACCATACTAGGTGACAATCCAACTACTGCCTTATTATAGGGCTTATAAACTAGACACGACTGGCGGCACAATACTGCATTAAAAGGATTGTGAGACCAATTCTTTTTGTTCCTGGGGGTCCAGTGGTAGGTCTACTTAGCATGCAACCAACTACTATTTCCTCTAATGCAGTGCTCTTTAAACTGTGGACCTCCAGCTGTTGCAAAACTACAACTCCCAGCATGCCCGGACAGCCAACGGCTGTCCGGGTATGCTGGGAGTTGTAGTTTTGCAAAAGCTAAAAGCCCACAGATTGGAGACCTGGGCTGTAGTGTCTGACATAATCTCTATCCAGCATAGTTACCATACCAATTCATTAAAGGGGTATTCCAGGAAAAAACATTATATATATATATATATATATATATATATATATATATATATATATATCTGAACTGGCTCCAGAAAGTTAAACAGATTTGTAAATTACTTCTATTAAAAAATCTTAATCCTTTCAGTACTTATGAGGTGATGAAGTTGAGTTGTTCTTTTCTGTCTAAGTGCTCTCTGATGACACGTGTCTCGGGAACCGCCCAGTTTAGAAGCAAATCCCCATAGCAAACCTCTTCTACTCTGTTCAGTTCCCGACACAAGCAGAGATGTCAGCAGAGAGCACTGTAGCCAGACAGAAAAGAACAACTCAACTTCAGCAGCTGATAATTATTGAAAGGAAAGATTTTTTAATAGGAGTTCGGTAATTAACAAATCTGTTTAACTTTCTGGAGCCAGTTGATACTAAAAAAAAAAGTTTTTTTTTCCTGGAATACCCCTTTAAATGGGCACTGTCAGATTCAAAAACTTCTCATATGCTGTACATTAAAGGAGTAGTCCAGTGGTGATTCAGTGGTTTACAACTTATCCCCTATCTTAAGGATAGGGGATAAGTTGCAGATCGCGGGGGGTCCGACCCCTGGGGCCCCCCGCGATCTCCTGTACGGAGCCCCAACAACTCTATGGCAGAGCCGAAGCGCTGCCTTCGGCAATCTCCGGCTCTGCCATTGAGATGTATTGAGGGGGCGTGTCGGCCGCCGCCTCGTGCGGGGGTCGACACCCGCTATCTCGGCGGAGAGCCGGGGCCCCGTACAGAGAGATCGCAGGGGGCCCCAGAGGTCGGACCCCCCGCAATCTCAAACTTATCCCCTATCCTTAGGATAGGGGATAAGTTTTTCACCACTGGACTACCCCTTTAACATTTCTAATGTACTGCATAAAAAAATGTTCTCTCCTTTTTATAGAAATCGTGGTATAAAAATCAGACCACTAGGGGTCCCCAAACCATCCAGAACACAATCCTGCCCAACTACAGCATCTTCTTTGTCTAAGCTGAAGCACAGACAGGGACTAGCACTCCTCTGTGCTCACTCCTGTTCTATCAGACTAGAACATGAAAACAGAAAGGAGGGGGTTACAGAGCAGCCTGCTGTGATTGGATGAATAGACCCAGAACAGCAAAGCAGACTCAGGGGGGAAGATAAGTCATGAAGAGAGAGGACATGCCCCTCCAAAGCACAGGATGAAAGTGAGCAATAGATGGAAGGTATTTGTAAGAGAAATATAGGTGCAAGACACATAAAAATGATATGTACATGAACAGGATTTGGGACTAAAAAATTTTTTAAAAAATTGTTAAATATGACAGGTACTCTTTAAGGCAAATGAAAGGATAAGCCAGCCCAACATAATATTTCTGCCATTTTTTTTTATGTATGACATTTGCACTTTTTATCAAGGTATTAGTATTTTTAACTTTTAAAGTTTTCTTCTGGTGTGATATAAAATATGATGACTGTATACTGAAAATCTTTGCAAGTTTCTTCTAGTTCATGTTCAAGATGTATGTTTGCTGCCAGTCAATAGAAACATTTTCTTTATACCCAGAGGCTGAATAAATCCCTGTTCACATTTATTTTTGCCTCTACATCGTGGTTACCCATTGGGATACCAGAAAAAATATATGCCACAATAAAAAATAATGGAACCACAGTCAAAAATAATGCATCCTCTATCCATAAATCTATAAATCAGTTCAGCTTTCAGGTGCTCCGGTGGGCTGGAAAAGGTGCATACAGTCCTAGGAAAGAGTCTCCAGCCCACCGGAGCACCTAAAATCTGAACTCATTTATGCAGGCTAAAGTCAGCAACCGTTGAGCCGCGAGGTTCGTGCAGAATCAAAGTACTGTAACTTTGTTCATCTCTACTCACAATCTAAACCTATTAGTATGTTTTGAAGAGTGGGAGGAAACCCCCCGCAAACATGGAGAGAACATACAAACTCTTTGCAGATGTTGCTCTTGGTGGGATTTGAACCCAGGACTCCAGTGCTGCAAGGCAAAAGTGCTATCCGCTGAGCCACCGTGCGATAAGGTCACCATTTCTGTGGTACTTGATGATGCAAGGAACAGTGCTCCAGGCATGCTATCCTGCAGGAGAGGGTGGCACTAAGGGAGGGGCTTGTCTCCAGGCATGCTATCCTGCAGGAGAGGGTGGCACTAAGGGAGGGGCTTGTGTCTGTGTGCAGGTAACTAGGCCGGTCAGGGAGATTTTGGAAATAGATCTAGCAGACAAAGACATAACATACAAGTAGCTAGTGCAACACAGTGTCCATTTTAAATTTTTTAAGAGCCGAGGCAAGTGCTCTCTATCACGCAAAGTGCAAGAAAAAGTGCAAACGTGTCACACTAAACGTGCACAAAGGATGCGGCCTATCGCTAAGCCCTTCTTCAACAAGAGAGAGGCCCCCCCAACAAACCTACCCTTCACCTCTGGGCCAAAAGGCACCTGCAAGGATCCAGGTTCGATGCCCCTTTTCGTCGAAGCTACTAAGGGGCCGAAAATGCTCTTGGCTTCAACCTAGGTGTTCACCAAGGTATCAGCCAAGGGGCCGTATACTGATGGCATCTTGACCGAAGCCAAGATGCCCAGGGGTTGGAGGGAGGTGAGGAACCTAATGGCCATACACACCTCCTAGACCGCCAGGAGGGACACCCAGAAGGGCTACCGCATCCTGCCAATCCTGTGTACAAAGAAAAACACGAAACGTGGCACAGTGACAACCAAAAAAAATTATAAATAAGTGAATGAAGTGCAGATATACTGCCCAGTCATCCGGACAGATCTATAAAAATTTCCCCGATCCTAGCCAGAAGGCCAGGATACCAAGGGTGAGTGTCAAAGGTGAAGAGTAATGGTGCAGTGCTTTCACTCAGTGAGTTATAACACCCAGTGAGTTTCGGCACCTCAGGGTCACCACTCCCCGAGGCACAGAAGTACCTCGGCTCTACACCCCTCTACCTCATGGCGAGACCTGGAGAAAACCGGTCACATCAGGACTGCCGTCGAGCTGATTCCTCAGAACCAGCCCCTGAACGCCCTGGTACACCTGCTCCCTCCATGCAGCATCCATCCTACATCAATGGCAAAAGACGAAAGCACTGATAAGAACAGATACTACACTTGATCTTAGCCAAAAGGCCGAGAAGCAATACACAGTGGACAATACCTAGGTGATAAATGCTGCAGTAGCCTTATTTGAACCCAGAGCGGCCCAGACGGTTTGCACCAATGCACCATCTTGGGCTGCAACCTGACCTAAGGCCAATTCCAATTTTCCTGTTCATGAGACTGTGCCCAATAAATGTGAGAGTAACTAACAAGATACTCAATCTGCATTCCAGATAAATAGCCAATGTCATTTGAATAAACTTTGCATAAATCAATAGTACAAGCTCATATAAGAAACTTTGTCCCTCGCACCCCACCCCCCCTTTCCTGCTGCTGAAATCTTCTTTGAAAATCAACTCAGCTTTGCCCTGTGTATGCAATACAAGTAATACAAGTCTATAGACGCCATAGACATTAGGCTCAACCCAACAGCTCTGGGAGAACAAAAAATTATAGCTGGAGCCTGCAGAGGAGAAATCTGCTGAAAAATACCATTCACAAGTCATATAATCGCCAGAAATAGTGCTGCTTCTCATGTACACACACAGAGCAGGCAGCCTATCCTGAACAGTCACCTGAACAGCTATGCTTTACACTGCCAGCAACCACTAAGAGCATCATGCCTCTTCTTACATATAAACTTTTACCAAACGGCTACATTTTAAGACAGTCCAACGATGTACAATATAGCATTTTATTTCACTGGGCAATCAAATACTTTTTTATGTTATAAAAGCCATTGGCGCAAACACTTTTCCCACACTTGTCACTACAATAGTAATTCTACTACTATGGTAAAATATTTATACATTCCCACACACAATGTCCAGCGTTGAATTCCTATTTATGTTTATTGTGGATTTGTGGTGTATTCCAAGTGACTGGGAGCCAGGCTAAGGCTGGGTTCTCATATATCCCGTGATCTGTAGACACCTTGAATGGGAATGCAAGATACCACCAGCTGGATGCCTTACATCTGGCATCCTATCTTCTAAAGTCAGCCACGCCACTCTGCAAGTGTTCCCCCATGCAGTAGAAAGTCAAGCCCTGGTGGTGATCGTACTGGGACCTTGTCAGAACCCTAGTCTGGCTGGGAAATCTACAGTCTCAAATCTCAGGTCAGTATTATTCAAGTGGGTGAAAAGTACCATAAGTCCCAGCAAGGCAACAGGGCTCCCAAAGGGTTACACTGCATCCCTTCTCCTCTGCTCCATACAGTGTGTAATAGCATCTCACCTGTAAAAGACAGTTATCTGTAACCTGATGTCGATGTGTTTTCAGTCTGGCCCAGGAGAAGCTGTCTCTACCTCAGACCGTGTATAGGTTAACGGTGCACTGGCGTCACGATGTGATAGGAATTCTTTGCACCCAGTGTCACCACAAAACCTGCGACATGTGAACTCAACCTAAGTCTAGATATTAATGTTCCATTGTGCATGTTGAATTATTTCTATAAGGTTTTAAAGGCTCGAAAAGTAATCTCTTCCATGGTATAGCAAATAATAGAAAAACATAAAATCCCTCTAGGACGGTGATCTTCAAACTGTGTACGGGTGTGTTCACACCACGATTTTACTATACAGTTTCAGCATACGGTTTCATAAAAAAAACGTATGCAACCATACAGAAAACCGTGCCCATAGACTTCCCATTCAAAACCGTATGCACCATAATGTATACGGTTGTCTCCGTTTTCAAACCATACGGTTTTTTACTTTTCTTTTTCCGGACAGAAAACCATGGTCCACCACGGTTTTTGGTCCGGGTGAAAAACTGTATTAAACCGTATACGTTTTTTTTTTTTTTTTTTACATGGGAGTCAATGGGAACCGTACAGGACCGTATGTGCGTACGGTTCCATCCGTTTTTCACCATACAGTTTTTGGCTTTGCTCAGTTTTTTTTTCTTGGAATTTCAATCAAAAATAAAACTTTATTCATAATGGAGTGAAAAGTTAAAAACGTATACGTTTTTTTCTTAAAAAACGGATGCAACCGAACATCATTTTTCAAACCGTATACAGATAAAAATTTGTACACACGTTTTGATACAGTTTAGACAGGTTTTGAGGAATCCGTTTTTTTCATCAAAAACCTGATACGGGAACTGTATTGCAAAAACGTGGTGTGAACCCACCCTACCTCCAGCTGTTGCAAAACTACAACTCCCAGCATGCCCGGACAGCCAACGGCTGTCCGGGCATGCTGGGAGTTGTAGTTTTGCAACAGCCGGAGGCACACAGTTTGGAAACTGCTGCTCTATGATCTACATCTTCCACTCTGCACATAGGCCGCAAGATATATTGAGTATTATGTGTTGTATTATACTATTATCACAACCTACCCTATTGTATAGGTGATGTTTTGCATAGTGAGTATACTATTACTATATATGCTTGTTGTTGAAGAATTATTGATGCGTTAGCCGCCTGTAAGGAAGACGTCCCCAAGGGCGACTCCTTTATTCTGCGACTAAATAAATAATGCAAATCCGTTTTTTGCTTTTTTATGCTTGCAAACATTAATATTGCGCAAAAAAATAAAATTAAAAAAAAGGGCACAAGTTCTAATAAAAATCTTGCACTCTGATCATCAAAGCAGACTTGGCGACCGGGCTCCGGACATGTGCGTTCTATCATTACCTTTACGTGCGTGTCGGGGAAAACCTGTCGTCATTCCGCAGATAAAATCTGAGTGTCTATCCAAACATACGTCTGGAGGGTAGGCAAGCGTACCTGATAGCACCCCGCCAGGCTGAAGTATCACGAGGTCCCAATCCCGTCGCCCCATTCGCATCCACTTTACCGCACCATTAGTGACCTTTATTGCACAAAACACATGTGATCTCATATATTATTCATAAAATGTCGGCTATTACGCAATAATCCCTCCGAGAATACAATGAAGCTTTTATCTTCGGGCCAAAAGGCTAAAACTTACACGATGTGCAGATATTTTTAAGGACCTACCAACCTCACATGATCCAGTTTGGGTTACAAGAACCTCACAAAAAAAAAAAAAATATGTATATTAACCTCTTTATTCCTGGAGATAAAGCAATATGTTGCTTTAGGCCACAGATGGTAATAAAGTGGATAGGGTATCTGAAATTGTTTTTGTTCATGATTTTTTTACCGAAATCTAGATATTTGATAAGGGTGTATGACCTGTGGTTAGATGTCATGAAATAGGCAAATAGACCCCCTTATTTTTAAACCGCACCCCATATTGTCATGGTAGTGCCAATCTAGTTATACCCTTTAGTCAATCATCTGTCCGGTGACACAAATGATACCCATGAAGTGTTCTTAATATCAGGGCTGGTGCAAGGATTTTTGCCATTCTAGGAGTTTTGCCGCCCTCTTGACTCCGTCCATTGGCCCGCGTATGTAACACTGTAACAAACCTCCTCCTCATGTAATCTCCTTACTACTAGGGTGACACACTGTAACAAGCCCCCTAATCATGTAATCTCTTTACTACTAGGGTGACACACTGTAACAAACCCCCTCCTCATGTAATCTCCTTACTACTGGGGTGACACACTGTAACAAACCTCCTCCCCATGTAATCTCCTTACTACTGGGGTGACACACTGTAACAAGCCCTCTCCTCATGTAATCTCTTTACTACTAGGGTGACACACTGTAACAAACCTCCTCCCCATGTAATCTCCTTACTACTAGGGTGACACACTGTAACAAACCTCCTCCCCATGTAATCTCCTTACTACTAGGGTGACACACTGTAACAAACCCCCTCCTCATGTAATCTCCTTACTACTGGGGTGACACACTGTAACAAACCTCCTCCCCATGTAATCTCCTTACTACTGGGGTGACACACTGTAACAAGCCCCCTCCTCATGTAATCTCCTTACTACTAGGGTGACACACTGTAACAAGCCCCCTCCTCATGTAATCTCCTTACTACTAGGGTGACACACTGTAACAAGCCCCCTCCTCATGTAATTTGCTTACTACTGGGGTGACACACTGTAGCAAACCTCTTCCTCATGTAATTTCCTTATTACTGGGGTGACACACAGTAACAAAACCTCCTCCTCATGAAATCTCCTTACTACTGGGATGACACACTGTAACAAACCCCCTCCTTATGTAATTACCTGACACACTATAACAAACCCCCTCCTTATGTAGAGGGAACAATAATTAGCCAGATAAAACTGGTGCTCACCAACGGTGGTTGTACTATCCACGTACAACTATGGTATAAGCATGGAACGGTGGGTGAGGCGAGACCCTGCAGCCGCTCCTGGCAAGCAAACAACGAATCCAACGAACACACCACCACAGTAATGTCAGGATCAAGCAGGGCGCTGGGACTCTGGACGGGCTAAAAGATTTTACTACCCATAATGCAAAGGGTTTCGCGGTAACTCCGCTTCATCAAGTCTGATGAAGTGGAGTTACCGCGAAACGCGTTGCATTATGGGTAATAAAATCTTTTAGCCTGTCCAGAGTCCCAGCACCCTGCTTGATCCTGACATTACTGTGGAGGTGCGTTCGTTGGATTCATGGCTTGGTAATGGCTGGATTGGGCTCCTGGGAGGTCTAATTTTACAAGGTTACACAAGGAGGACACATGATGCTCAAACAGCGGCTGCTGAAAAGTAATGTTGAGGAAAGTACAGTGATATGAGGGTATGGGACTTTTTTAGGGGTTCTGTGTTGTCTGTTCTATATGTTTTCTAGGTGTTAGAGCGAGAGTTGTTATGGTCCTCCTGAGGATATCATGGGTAGGGTTGCCACTGGCCGGTATTTTACAGGCACAGACGGTATTTTGGCCACCCTGCCTGTATTTTTATATTAAATAAACCAGCAATGCAAAGGCCGGTATTTATCCAACCAATCCTCCAACTCCCGGAATGTTGCACCATATACTATACCAGTGTTTGCCAACCAGGGGTGCCTCCAGCTGTTGCAAAACTACAACTCCCAGCATGCCTGGACAGCCAACGGCTGTCCAGGCATGCTGGGAGTTGTAGTTTTGCAACAGCGGAAGGCACCCCTGGTTGGCAAACATTGACCTATACTATATACTACTATATAGTCCAACAAGCTGGGAGTTGTAGTTTTCGTTTGGGGAAGCTGCTGAGCCACAGGTTGATTCAGGGCATGCTTGGAGTTGTAGTTTTGCAACAGCGGGAGTCACCCCTGGTTGGGAAACATTGACCTATACTGTATACTACTATATAGTCCAACATGCTGGGAGTTGTAGTTTTCATTTGGGGCAGCTGCTGAGCCACAGGTTGATTCAGGGCATGCTGGGAGTTGTAGTTAATAACTAACTGCAACTCCAGAATTTAATTAAAAAAAAAAAGCCATCAAAAAGTCACATCAAAACAAAAATGGTACAGGCCCGTATAAGGAGAAATAAAAAGGTTATAGGGGTCAGAATAGGACAAAATGTTCCCTGCATATATGTATCCTGTGATGTTACGCATATATAATTAATTATGCAAATTAGCATGGCCGGTATTTTTATTTTTTTTTTAAAGAAAGGTGGCAACCCTAATCATGGGATGGGGCAGCTTCTGGTCACATACTTCTGTGGATTCTCCTAGGGGGCCATACATTCTAGTCACAGACATGGCATGACAGAGGTATTGCCAAGTCCGTACAATCTCACCCCTCCCACCAATAATTAACACAGACACAGAATGGAATGAATTGGCCACAGCAAATAACATTAAATAATACAATCAAATCCCAAGGCGGTCCTCGAAGCCCAAAAATCGGCATGGCGGTTCCCCCACCTAGATCCCACACGGGCTCCTTTATTTTGCCTCCAGCCGATCCCACTGGCTCAGAGACAGGACACTCCCACGCGGGGACCCACCCCCAGAGGCCTAAACCTCCCATTACTGACTTCCTCCACTGGAACCCCCATCCACCCAGATCAAACCTCCACAAAGGAATCCAGAACCAAGTCGATTCCCTCCCTTTTGGTTTTTCCACACCTTTTTCCTCACCGACTTCGAGGACCCCCCTGCCACCACTGCTGTGACAAGTAAAAACAACCCTCAACGCCAACCATCCCATTCCACCAAAAAAAAAACACAACAAACAACCCCCCCGACACGCAAGACAACAACCAAAACAACCCACACAAAGGGCGGGAGGGTGGGAGCTTTCTGCTTCTGTCCCTCAGTCACACTGAATCTTCCCCAACCCCTACTTCTTCTATATATCCCTTCCCCCCCCCTTTTCCCCCTAGACCTTACCCCCTCCTCCACCAATCACCTCTGACCCCTCCATCCCCTACTCCCCTCCTTGACCCCCATTTCCCCCCATGTATCCTTTTTCCTCCACTTAACCCTTCTACTCCCTGGCAAACCCTGTCATGATGGCCTCCCCCTAGCTGCGCCCAAGTCCGGCCTAACTTGACCGCGGTTACATTGCTTCTTATCTTTTTTCTCCGTTACTCAGCACAGAGCACGTTTACCTAATTTACGGTAGATCTGGGTCATCTAAGACAGTTTGGTTGCTATGGATACCTGCCTAAATGCTACAGCTGTCAATTGGTTACCAGGCCTCACCTCCCTAGCAACCAATCTGTCTCAGAATATTCCGATTTTAGCTGAAAGCTGCCCAGACATCATCCAGGGGGAAGATAAGGGACAACCATTCTTTCCTTCTGCCATATTAATCAGATTCTGCTGAATGCATTTAGGTGGTAAATCTCTTTGAGCCACAAATGATCTGTATTTTAGAAGAAAAAAAAAGGATAGGGGCATAATACAGTGACTCTAGTGAGGAGCTTAAAATGGAGGCCGGCTTTTGATGTGTCACTTTTATTGTTGCCATTTCTATGGAGGTTTCTCTGTGGCTCATGACACAAAATGCTTTTGTGGGGGTGTTTCCAAAGACCATGAAGAGCGCGCGCCCTTGGAAAGGCATTTGTCAGACAAGTGGGGGCACACGTATTTAGAAGCGTATTTAGAGGCAGATGTTTTGGGCTAATATTTAACCCTTTTGTATTTATTCCAAACCACGAAGCCTTGAAACGATGGCTGTCTTTTCAATGGAACATCCAACGCTTCAGTCACATCTCAAGACAGTCGCGGTTTCTAGATATTTCTTAGAGATACAATGAAGGTGACGATATTTTCATCTTCCATATTGAAGAAACAATGAGGGGCTTTGCAGTTTCCCCGCTCACTTCCTTTTGCCCTGTCACCGCTCTGTCCCTTTTTCTCTTCAAGGGGCTGAAAAATTCAGTATCTGCTCTAAGCAATTCCTAAAAGGCTTGTGTTGTCTGACATTCAGCACTCGTCTCTTTCTACTGCTAATACCTCTTGCTATTGAGTTTCCACCCGGCATTGTTACTTTTTGTGTCTGCCCGCAGTACAATAGCTGACAGTTCCCTTTGTTTCCTTGTGGCTTAGTGCCATTAATCTTACATTCTGCTCCAGGGGTGAATAGACCAGTTAAAGGCTTTCTATGAAATACCTGATCTAGAGCACACCAGTACTAAATGTCCCTGGAAGAATAGAATGAGCATATGGTATGTTTCATGTGAAATAATCGGATGCCCTCTGACAGCTCCCGTGTCTAAGGTAACATCGGGTCCCTCGGGTCTTGCCACTGGATCCATGCAGAGCACCAGGGCTCGGCTGCCGAGTCTCCTTCTCAATACAAGGTGCTAAATGTCAACACCCAGCGCAGCACTCCCATCAGGCAATCCATAGGTGCCATAATGCAGTAAGGCTGACATACCATAATATCTTGTCTTATCTCATGAATACGATTACTGAAGCTCTCAGTTCTCCTGGAAAGAGCAATATCATAATGTGCGGAAGTCAGCAATGTGACAACAGTCAATGGCCATTTCATACAACCTGCAAAATGACCACAGGCAGTAATAAGGGGTAGGTAACAGGGTAAATGGGCACTTCTGCTTGGCTGCAGCAGGCATTTTTATATCAGATGGGATTCCTGATGGCATCTGACTTTTAAGGCCAATTTAAATGAGGATCTGATAGCTATCCCGACAGACAGTATAAAGCAGTGTTTCCCAACCCTGGGGCCTCCAGTTGTTGCAAAACTACACTGATTTCAATGTAAGCTAAATGTCACAACACAGCTTTAAATATGCAGCTTTAAATCCCGTGCATCAAATATGCAGAGGGTACTGTACGTGTGAATACACCCTTAAACGGTACATTTTAAACCGGTAAATCCAACAAATTGGTCCTTGTCCCCATTGGGTCTCACAATCTAAACACACAAAGACATGTGCAGAACATACAAACACCTTTGGAGATGTTGTCCTAAGTGGGATTTGACGCTCACTACTAAGCCATTGAGTTCAATGAAGCTATAAAAAAAAAAAAAAGTTCAAAAGTTAAGTTTTATTTTTCCATTCTCAATTTACTAATGTATTCTGAGGCCCCCTCTATTCCAAAGAATCAAAACTCCTCTATCTGTAAAGAAGAACATCAAATTTCATTCTGTATCAGCCTGACAAAAACATTAGTTAACCCCTTAACGACGCAGGACGTATATTTACGTCCTGCGCCAGCTCCCGCGATATGAAGCGGGATCACATCGCGTCGGTCCCAGGGCGCTCATCAACGGCCGGGACCCGCGGCTAATACCACACATCGCCGTTCGCGGTAATGTGCGGTATTAACCCTTTAGAAGCGGTGGTCCAAGCTGACCGCCCCTTCTAAAGCGAAAGTGAAAGTATCCCGGCTAGTCAGTCGTGCTGTTCCGGACTGCCGCGGTGAAATGGCGGCGTCCCGAACCGCTTACAGGACACCGGGAGGGCCCTTACCTGCCTCCTCGGTGCCCGATCGACGAATGACTGCTCCGTGCCTGAGATCCAGGCAGGAGCAGTCAAGCGCCGATAACACTGATCACAGGCATGTTAATACACGCCAGTGATCAGCATAGGAGATCAGTGTGTGCAGTGTTATAGGTCCCTAAAAGTCTTAATAAAGGTAATTTAACCCCTTCCCTAATAAAAGTTTGAATCACCCCCCTTTTCCCATAAAAAAATAAAACAGTGTAAATAAAAATAAACATATGTGGTATCGCCCCGTGTGTAAATGTCCAAACTATAAAAATATATCGCTAATTAAACCGCACGGTCAATGGCGTACGCGCAAAAAAATTCCAAAGTCCAAAAAAGCATATTTTGGTCACTTTTTATACCATAAAAAAATGAATAAAAAGTGATCAAAAAGTCCGATCAAAACAAAAATCATACCGATAAAAACTTCAGACCACGGCGCAAAAAATGAGCCCTCAAACCGCCCTGTACGTGGAAAAATAAAAAAGTTATAGGGGTCAGAAGATGAAATTTTTAAACATATCCATTTTCCTGCATGTAGTTATGATTTTTTCCAGAAGTGCGACAAAATCAAACTGTATAAGTAGGGTATCATTTTAACCGTATGGACCTACAGAATAATGATAAGGTGTAATTTTTGCCGAAATATGCACTGCGTAGAAACGGAAGCCCCCAAAAGTTACAAAATGGCGTTTTTTTTTCGATTTTGTCGCACAATGATTTTTTTTTCCGTTTCACCGTGCATTTTTGGGTAAAATGACTAATGTCACTGCAAAGTAGAATTGGTGACGCAAAAAATAAGCCAGGTGGAAAATTGAAAGGGTTATGATTTTAAAAAAGGTAAGGAGGAAAAAACGAAAGTGCAAAAACGGAAAAACCCTTAGTCCTTAAGGGGTTAAATGGAATCGTGTTGCCTTTTCGTATTATATATATATTTTTTTTCCTTAAACTATACTGTAATCTCTAAATCCTACAGCTAAATACGATTCTTACTGTAAAATCACCAGTTGTGTTTGGTTGAGGATTTTATAGTTTTATTTTTAGCATATTCAGAATATTTCACCAAATTTAACACCATTTTATTGTTTCTCAGTTTACACATTTCATGATTTTACATTTTACAGTTAATTTCACAGGCATGCTGGGAGTTTGCAAAAGTTTGGGCACCCTGCAGAGTTAATATCTTGTACTGCCCCCTTTGGCAAGTATCACAGCTTGTAAACGCTTTTTGTAGCCAGCAAAGAGTCTTTCAATTCTTGTTTGAGGCATCTTTGCCCATTCTTCTTTACAAAAGTCTTCCAGTTCTTTGAGATTTCTGGGTTGTCTGTCACGCACTGCTCTTTTAAGGTCTATCCATAGGTTTTCAATTATGTTGAGGTCAGGAGATTGTGAAGGCCATGGCAAAACATTCAGTTTACGCCTCTTGATGTAATCCCCTGTGGATTTCGAGGTGTGTTTAGGATCATTATCCATTTGTAGAAGTCATCCTCTCTTTAACTTCAGCTTTTTCACAGATGTCATCAAGTTAGCATCCAAAATTTGCTGAAATTTTATTGAATCAATTTTTACTTCTGCTCGTGTGATTTTCCCTGTGCCACTGGCTGCAATACAACCCCAAAGCATGATTGATCCACCCCCATGCTTAACAGTTGGACAGAGGTTCTTTCATTAAATTCTATTCCCCTTCTTCTCCAAACGTACCTTTGCTCATTCCGGTCAAAAAGTTCAATTTTAACCTCATCGGTCCACAGAACTTGTTTCCAAAATGCATCAGGCTTGTCTATATGTTCATTTGCAAAGTTCAAATGCTGATTTTTGTGGTGAGGACGTAGAAGAGGTTTTCTTCTGATGACTCTTGCATGAAGACCATATTTGTACAAGTATATATTTATAGTGGAATAGTGTACCACAACGTCAGTGTCTGCCAGATATTTCTGAAGGGATTGTGCAGTCAAACGTCGGTTTTGAATTGTTTTCTCACAATCCTGCGAGCTGTTCTGTCTGATATTTTTCTTGGTTTTCCAGATCTTGCTTTAACTTCCACTGTTTCTGATGACTGCCATTTCTTAATTACATTCCGAACAGAGGATATTGACATCTGAAAACATTTTGCTATCTTCTTATAGCCTTCTCCAGCTTTGTGAGCGTCAACTATTTTCAATTTCAGATTTCTAGACAACTGCTTAGAAGAACCCATGGTGCTGATTGTTGGGGCAAGGTCAGATGAGTCTGGGCATTTAAAACCTTTGAGATTGACATCACCTGGTCTTCCCAGATGATGATTGAGAACAATCCATGACACTGGCAGGTCTCAGCTTTGCAAAGGGGGCAGTGCATGCTATAAATTCTGCAGGGTGCCCAAACTTTTGCAGACGCCATTTTTTTTGTTTTCTGTTATTTTGAAAGTGTAAAGTGAAAATAAAATCTAACTTTTGTTGACATATTATAAGAATGTCTAATCTGTAATTTGATGCCTTTTGGAGATTTTTCCATCTTTCCTTGGCTTCTTTATGCACATTAATACAAATTTTTCCCTGGGGGTGCCCAAACTTTTGATCCCCACTGTAAGCTGTATTAAAGGGGTACTCCAGTGGAAAAAAAGTTAAACAGATTTGTAAATTACTTCTATTAAAAAATCTTAATCCTTCCAGTACTTATGAGCTTCAGTATGCTCCAGCGGAAGTTGTGTAGTTCTTTCCAGTCTGACCACAGAGCTCTCTGCTGACACCTCTGTCCATGTCAGGAACTGTCCAGAGTAAAAGCAAATCCCCATAGCAAACCTCTCCTGCTCTGGACAGTTCCTTACACGGACAGAGGTGTCAGCAGAGGGCACTGTGGTCAGACTGGAAAGAACTACACAACTTCCTCTGGAGCATACTGAAGCTCATAAGTACTGGAAGGATTAAGATTTTTTAATAGAAGTAATTTACAAATCTGATTAACTTTCTGGCACCAATTGATAGGAAAAAAAAAGTTTTCTGCCAGAGTACTCCTTTAACCCCTTAACGACGCAGGACGTATATTTACGTCCTGCGCCGGCTCCCGCGATATGAAGCGGGATCGCGCCGCGATCCCGCATCATATCGCGTGGGTCCCGGCGCTAATCAACGGCCGGGACCCGCGGCTAATACCACACATCGCCGATCGCGGCGATGTGCGGTATTAACCCTTTAGAAGCGGCGGTCAAAGCTGACCGCCGCTTCTAAAGTGAAACTGAAAGTATCCCGGCTGCTCAGTCGGGCTGTTCGGGGCCGCCGCGGTGAAATCGCGGCGTCCCGAACAGCTGATCGGACACCGGGAGGGCCCTTACCTGCCTCCTCGGTGTCCGATCGACGAATGACTGCTCCGTGCCTGAGATCCAGGCAGGAGCAGTCAAGCGTCGATAATGCTGATCACAGGCGTGTTAATACACGCCTGTGATCAGGATGAGAGATCAGTGTGTGCAGTGTTATAACACTGCAAAAAAAAAGTAAAAAAAAAGTGTTAATAAAGGTCATTTAACCCCTTCCCTAATAAAAGTTTGAATCACCCCCCTTTTCCCATAAGAAAAATAAAACAGTGTAAAAAAAAATAAAAATAAACATATGTGGTATCGCCGCGTGCGTAAATGTCCGAACTATAAAAATATATCATTAATTAAGCCGTACGGTCAATGGCGTACGCGCAAAAAAATTCCAAAGTCCAAAAAAGCGTATTTTGGTAACTTTTTATAACATTAAAAAATGAATAAAAAGTGATAAAAAAGTCAGATCAAAACAAAAATCATACCAATAAAAACTTCAGATCACGGTGCAAAAAATGAGTCCTCATACCGCCCCGTACGTGGAAAAATAAAAAAGTTATAGGGGTCAGAAGATGACATTTTTAAACGTATAAATTTTCCTGCATGTAGTTATGATTTTTTCCAGAAGTGCGACAAAATCAAACCTATATAAGTAGGGGATCATTTTAACCGTATGGACCTACAGAATAATGATAAGGTGTAATTTTTACCGAAATATGCACTGCGTAGAAACGGAAGCCGCCAAAATTACAAAATGGCGTTTTTTTTTCGATTTTGTCGCACAATGATTTTTTTTTCCGTTTCGCCGTGCATTTTTGGGTAAAATGGCTAATGTCACTGCAAAGTAGAATTGGCGACGCAAAAAATAAGCCATAATATGGATTTTTAGGTGGAAAATTGAAAGGGTTATGATTTTTTAAAGGTAAGGAGGAAAAAACGAAAGTGCAAAAACGGAAAAACCCTGAGTCCTTAAGGGGTTAAGTGACCTGTAGCCGTGGCCTCAGCCACATCCACAACCTGAGCTCTTCTACAACCAATGTGAAATGATACGGACATATGGTTTTTGATGGACAATGTAATTAAATATGGTCATTGAAAACGAACATAGGTCAACGAATACTGACAGCCATATGTAACCAGCGCGTGCACCTGTTAGGATACGGGGAATAAGCCGCCTATTCATTCATGTGCAGCTGTATAATGCTAATGCTTGTTATATGACAACTGGACAGCCAATGGAAGAGCCAACAGACGGAAACATATTTACCTGGTCATCAGCCTTATGTTAATGGAGATTGCTCCCAAAGTTATGTTTTATCCAGATGCTGTTCACAGGATGTCAGACAATGCTGGAAGTATCCCAAGAGCAATTTATATAATGTATACCGCTCTAGATAATGTAAGGCAGGTTAGAGGAAAGAGATAGTCCATATATCCTTAATAGATACTGCTTGATGGATTCATTCCTAAAGAGGTATTCCAACAATCGCCTCAGGACAGCGCCTGCAGCTGCTGCATGCTTACTGATAATATGTTTTCATGTAAAGATGTTTTTTCTTTAAATGGGCACTCTCATTAAAACTCATTTTTGCTATTGCTCTCCTTATGGTACATAAAAAAAATCTTTCTAATGTACTTTGTTTAAAATTTTTCATTTGTGTTAAAAAAAAAGCTGCCACTAGGTGATTTCCTACTTGTCCAGAGCACATTTCCCCCATCTCTTGCACAGACTTTGGACTCCTGCTGGCCCGGCAGAAGTCCAAAATCAGGAAATGCAGTCTGGAGTGCTGAGGGGGGGGGGGGGGGGGGGGGTTGCAGCCTTAGCCAATCATAGCTCATGTCATGCTGAACTGCTCTGGGCTGTGTGTAGCAGAGTGAGGGAGGAAGTTCTCCCCTGTATGGCTTCAGATGATGTCACGCCTGCTGGGGAACGCCCCTTCCCAGTCTGTGAACCTGACTGAGACTGAGCAGAAAATACAGAGTAATTTCAAGGTAGAAAACTAAAAAATAATAAAAATAAAGGCAGAAGGGTGGTTTATAGTGAACTGGGAGGAATATAAAATTTAACAAGATCATCAGAGGTACTCTAGGAGAGCTCCAGGCCCAAATTTTTTTTTTTCCAATATGCCCGGGCTTCCGCCACTAAATAAACTTGTCTCTGCCCCCATGCCGCTGGAGTCGATCTCCCATCCTCCAGACCCGGTTTTCTTCCGGCTTTTGGTGCCCAACACATCTCACTGCTCTTACCTAATCCATGGCCGCAGCAATGTACTGCCTTGGTCGGTGAGTGGAAGTGTGATATAATGGGTCTGGGCCCGTTACATCACACTGCCACCATTACATCGCTCCCCGAGGTGGGACATCACTGCGGTCGGCAATTAGCTGAGAGCAGCGAGATGTGTCGGGCACCAAAAGCCGGAAGAAGACAGAGGCCAGAGAATGGGAGATCGACTCCAGCAGCATCAGGGGAGACGTGGGAGGTAAGTTAGGGTTTATTATTTTAGCTGCAGCAACCTGGGCATAATAGAAAAATGTAACTTTTTGCAAGAGTTCGCCTTTAAAGGGGTGCTCCGCCCCTGACATGTGATAGGGGATAACATGTCTGATCGCGTGGGGTCTGGCCGCTGGGATCCCCCACAAGCTTGGGGCTTCCGTGTTCATGACTTCATGACACGCTGCTCCATTCATGCCTATGGGAAGGGCCGCATACTCGTCATACAGCATATCCCTAAAGTATGCTGCATTTTGCAAAAAACACTATGCACCCAAAAAATCAGCATAATAGTGAGGAAAAAGTCACAAACAATACAGTGTCTGCAGTGCATTTCATAAGATCCTTTTGACCTACGTTATACATTTATCCTGCAGAAAACACCACTAAAAACTCAATGTGTGAAACCCCCCTGAAGGGACTGCTCTCAGGGTCTATAGCCCATTGTGTTATATGGGACACACAGCCACTGGTAGCCATGTACAGATGTTTAGACCAAGGTCACCGCTTAGGATTTAGCTGAGATTTCATTTGAATGGAATTTGCTTGGACTGAAGCGTCGGGATGTTTATTCACATTGTGGTTGGATAGAATACAACATGGAGCCTCCTAAACATATACGCAGCATCTGTGCCCCCTGTTTACTAACACGGCTTAGTTCCCAGCCACCATAAGGAACACCATGGCCGGGCGAGTTTACATTCTGACTTACTCCGGTATGGGATTACAACAATCCGTATCGTGCCCTTTTTATGAGTGTCAGGGATAAAATGGAAAATGTTGACATTAATGGAAAAGAAACAGCAACAACTATTTGTCATTCATTTCAATAAATCCTGAGCTCACATATATCTGCGGAAATTCCAGTTTGATGATTCAGGAATGATCTGGTAACCAACGTGCCTGTGTGTATATAACTCCTGTATGGCAGATTTATCCTGTAATGCATTAACCCATAACAACCAATCAGAAATGGACTCATCAGTATTGAAGCAATAAGCCATAAGAAGCAAACATCAGATTGGTTAATGGAGACGTCTTACCACAACAGCCCTGGGTCCCGAAACCCACAACAAACAGCTGATTTTGCTGGGGGATGGGCAGACAGCTGTAAGGGAAATGAAGAATTACAAGCCATTATGTAATCCATGGCCAGCCACCAAGGCTAGTTAGTAACTCTGCCATCTGGCTCATAAAGGAGTTGGACAGAGGTTGGTCTGAGGGGACGAGCCATATAAATCCTTAAAATGTACTGCTAATAAGACAGGCTAAAACATATATTGGTGAAGGACCACCATCCCGGATACCCATCAGTTAGCATATGGAGGGAGCCTGAGCCCCACCATTCTAAGGGTATGTGTAAGGTGAGCAATATCCGCCCGAAGAAATTCAGGGCTGACATTTTGTGTGCAGCAGGCACTGCTTGGGCCTGTGCCGTCCCCATTGACGGCATTATAATTTGCGCTGTATTCTTTCGAAAGAATAGCCATGTTCATCTTTCAGCAGATTCCACTTTTGAATTTCAGCGGTGTGCATAGTGCAGCAGATTCCCATTGAAGACAGTGGGAGACTGCTGCACCAAAATCTCTGCCCAGAATTTTTCCAGGCTGATATTCCGTAGCACATACCCTAAAGCTAGCCACACGCCTTCAATAGCTCTAAGCTTAAAGGGGTACTCTGCCCCTAGACATCTTATCCATTATCCAAAGGAAAGGGGATAAGATGTCTGATCACGGTGGGCCCGCCGCTGGGGACCCCCGCAATCTCCCTGCTCACGTCCGTCATACCCCCTCCCACAGACTTGCATTGAGGGGCATAGCCGTGACATCACGAGTGGGGCGTGGCCGTGACATCACGTGCCTCCACCCTGCATCGCCAGTCATCCGGCATGGAGCGAAGTTCGCTCTGTGCAGCGAATGTCTGGGGTGCCGCAGCCGCGATCGCGGGGTCCCCAGATGATAGGGGATAAGAAGCATAAGGGTAAAGTACCCTTTAATGTTCAGTGGACACCTCTCTCTCCACGTTACCCCATACACAGTAACACTCAGCCAGGCATTCTGAATAGGAAGCGGGGAGGTAAACTGCTGCCAGTGGTGCCTGGTAGTGGTAGGAAGCGGGGAGGTAAACTGCTGCCAGTGGTGCCTGCTAGTGGTTCACTTTTCAGAACACAAGGATTAGGCAGTTGAAATCCAACATGCCCAATCCTTCTGCCTCCAACATCATCTGTCAAGTCGGGAGGACACTATGCAAGTTAGCCAGTTCTGACAAAATACATTTTTCAAGCTAAAGATAGACCTACAAATGTTTATGTTTTTGAAGGATTTTCCATCTGGAATCCAAAGAAAGAAAAATATGATACACACAGGAAATTAGTTGTGCCGGGTGAGGGGCTGGAGAGTGGACGGGTGAGGCGCTGCTACCTACAAAAATACTAGTCATGAATAAAAACAGCCGTCACCAAACCCTTATTTGGCCAACAACTATCCCTGGGTCCCCATACATCCCAACATTCGGCTTAGCCATGCATTTATTTGTTTTAAACAACGGGTGAGGGGGGGCAGATGTCAAGTATAGGGAAAAAAGATGCCAAGATTTCCACTCAAGGGCTGGTCCTGCAGGACTCCTGCAAATGGCAACAGTGTTCCTGCTGTGGAAAAAATTCAGGAACTCCATTTCCATGTGTTCCTGCGGGACAAGAGCCCTGGGGGGAGGGACTCATCTAGCAATGGTTTGTATCTTTAAGAGCAAAAGGGTTGGGAAGTGGAAATCCAACATACTGGATCCTTCTCTCCCAAAACAGCTGTAGAGTGAGAGTTCAGAGGTCATTATGCACATTAGATTCTCAGAAGGTCAGTCTGTCCTGAAGAAATCAATGGGTTCAGTCAAAACACATCTAACATGTATGGCCATCTTTAGTCTTCCCATCTTGTCATTACTTTTTGTGCAATTTTCTCAAAATTATACACTTTACCGCAAAAGTCAATGCACCGGCACTCACACCACATCCAATATTCCTAAATTAGCGGTCAGTGGTCAGCAATTAGCAAAGTAGACAAAGTCCGTAGTGTTGATAACCTCAAATATAGAAGAATTCACTCACTGTGAAACACCTTAGAAGTTTATTTCACAATAACAGGAGACAACATGGAGACATAAGGAGACAGGAGTGACCATAATTTTACCATCATCATGGCTCAACCGAACTGATCTAACAGTTACCGCCTATCCGGCAAATGGGCGATAACTGCTCCCAACCAATAAACCCTTTAAACATTTTGATAAGATACACTGGACGTCACCATGTTATTCATTCAAAGACAGCTACAGTTTGAGAATTTAGACTATTAAAACACAACATGGCCAAGATCCAGTTTGCCCCTGTGATGACAATGGTGATTTTTGGAGAACTTTTTGGCTCTACTCGTGGCTTTGTTTCACAACTACTGTTGTGTATTTATATTTATGTTACTGTTATGTAACCACTGTATACCAGGATTCAATTTTAGACTCTTCTACTTGTTATATAGGACCATCTGACTTCCAAAGTTATACTTTTTAACAACTTTTGCGGCATTAAAAGGGGTACTCCGGTGAAAACCTTTTTTCTTTTAAATCAACTGGTGGCAGAAAGTTAAACATATTTGTAAATTACTTCTATTAAAAAATCTTAATCCTTCCTGTACTTATTAGCTGCTGAATACTATAGAGGAAATTCTTTTCTTTTTGGAATGCTCTCTGATGACATTACAAGCACAGTTCTCTCTGCTGACCTTATAATAATAATGCTTTATTTATTGTTGTCCTTAGTGGGATTTGAACCCTAGTCTCCAGCATTGCAAGGCAGCAGTGCTAACCACTGAGCCACCATGATGCCCTTAGCATGCATCTGCTATGCATGGTTGCTAAAATGGACAGAGATGTCAGCAGAGAGCACTGTGCTCGTGATGTCATCAGTGTTCCAAAAAGAAAGGAATTTCCTCGGTAGCATTCAGCAGCTAGTAAGTACTGGAAGGATTAAGATTTTTTAATAGAAGTAATTTACAAATATGTTTAACTTTCTGCCACCAGTTGATTTAAAAGAAAAAAGGTTTTCACCGAAGTACCCCTTTAAAAATTTAGATGTATGACTGTTGAATCAGAGTTGAGATAATGGAAGATAGAAGAGCGACCCCCTCCCCCTTCCCTCCATACACCTTCATCTAGTCTTATATATGACCGCTCTTTGTTCTTTGAGAATTTGTTAGGTGTTTGATACCTTATTCCAAACAGTACAAGCTTCACCTCTTGTCTCCATTCCCCAGGCACTCTACAGCCCAATGATTCACACATTCCCCACTCATGTACTCACTCCTCTGATAACCTCAGGGGGAAATCTCATACCCTTGATGACTTCCTCGATTACAGATTTATTTGCTTGTTTCATCTCCATATTCCCCCCACAGCTATTCTTCTTCATTATTCAAGACACAGAAATCAATCTGAAGCTATGTCTTCTTTCTGACAAAGTCCTCTACCATGCAGGTGCCTCCGAGAACGCTACGGTAGGCACCATCCAAAAACGGTAAAAAAAAAAAACTGAAAAAGAACTCCCATTCCTCCTAGATGCCGAATAATAAAGCAATGGGCAAACGGAGTGAACTGAGAAAACACACCCTTGTAAATATAAGCTACTCTGGGGAGCAACACATGAAGTGGGAAAGGATTACCAGCAGCAGTAGCTTTGATCTCCGGCACTTCGATCATTGCCTGATGGGGATAACCAGCCTTGATAAGGACTCGAGGACTGCAAACTGGACACTTAAGATCAAGAACCAGTAATGGAATGGATGTACAATTTGCCACTAATCTATCATCTCAGTCTAAACCAGTGGTCTGCAAACTGTGGACCTCCAGCTGTTGCAAAACTACCACTCCCAGCATACCCGGACAGCCAACGGCTGTCCGGGTATGCTGGGAGTGGTAGTTTTGCAGCAGCTGGAGGTCCACAGTTTGCAGACCACTGGACTAAGCCTTAAACAAGTCCACAAGACCTAAGAAGGACCAGATCTTACTGATATCACAAATGCAGGAGTTATATTTTCTCAGCAATTCAAATTTACTGAGCAAGAATGGACACCACACCACTTCTTAAAGGGGTACTCCGGTGGAAAACTTTTTTTTTTTAATCAACAGGTGCCAGAAAGTTAAACAGATTTGTAAATTACTTCTATTAAAAAATCTTAATCCTTCCAGTAATTATTAGCTGCTGAATACTAAATAGGAAATTATTTTCTTTTTGGAACACAGAGCTCTCTGCTGACATCATGACCACAGTGCTCTCTGCTGACATCTCTGTCCATTTTAGGAACTGTCCAGAGCAGCATATGTTTACTATGGGAATTTTCTCCTACTCTGGACAGTTCTTAAAGTGGACAGAGATGTCATCAGAGAGCACTGTGTTCGTGATGTCAGCAGAGAGCTCTGTGTTCCAAAAAGAAAATAATTTGCTATTTAGTATTCAGCAGCTAATAAGTACTGGAAGGATTAAGATTTTTTAATAGAAGTAATTTACAAATCTGTTTAACGTTCTGGCACCTGTTGATTTAAAAATAAAAAAAAAAATTCCTCCGGATTACCCCTTTAAGGTGCATTTACACAGTATGGCAGTATGGCGGCTTAGTGGTTAGGGATGTTGCCTTGCAGTATTGCTTTCAAATCCAACCAAGGGAAACATTTGCACAAAGTGATGTTATTGAGTGCATTCTCTGTACAGCGCCGTGGAATATGCTGGCACTATATAAGCTGTAGGTGTCTGACGTGGCACAAACTTGTTTAATGGATCTTAAGATTTTATGGTTAACCACAATGAGAAAAGTGACACAATGAAACGGCATCTATCTATATCTATTGCTTGATTATTCCTCCTTTAAAGGAGCTGCCAAGTATATAGCTACCAAGATATAGATAGATAGATATGATATGATAGATAGATATGATAGATAGAGATAGATAGATATGATAGATAGATATGATATAAATAGATAGATAGATATGATAGATAGAGATAGATAGATATGAGAGATAGATAGATAGATATAGATATGATATAGTAGATAGATATGAGAGATAGAGATAGATAGATAGATATAGATATGATATAGATAGATTGATAGATATGAGAGATAGAGATAGATAGATAGATAGATAGATACACACTGTAGAAGGAGAAGCAGTAACACTCTAGATGGTATAAGCAGCATTCGGGTGCTGTAGGTACACGGTCGCGGTTTGAGGGCCAGATAAGATATAGAGTGAAAGACGACCATAGCACTCACAAGATGAGGTGAAGGAGTAGCTTTATTCCATCACAACACAGCTGGAGACGTTTCGGCTACGCAATTGCAGCCATTATCATAATATCATTATCATATCATGACAATGGCTGCAACTGCATAGCCGAAACGTCGCCAGCTGTGTTGTGATGGAATAAAGCTACTCCTTCACCTCATCTTGTGAGTGCTATGGTCGTCTTTCACTCTAGATAGATATAGATAGATAGATAAATAGATAGATATGAGATAGATAGATAGATAGATAGATATGAGATAGATAGATGGATAGATATAGATGATAGATAGATGGATAGATAGAATATTGATAGATAGATAGATAGATGGATAGATCTAGATCATAGATGATTGATAGATGATAGATATATAAATATATTTCCCTTTGTAACTACATGACAAGGGATGCACTCATGCCCCATCATCTATAAATTGAATAAACCCTCCACAATTTAGTGGTCTCCAAACTGCGGCCCTCCAGATGTTGCTAAACTACTCCTCCCAGCATGCCAGAATAGCCATTGGCTGTCCAGGCATGCGAGGAGTTGTGGTTTTTCAACATCTGGAGGGCCGCAGTTTGGAGACCACTGCTCCACATGACGCAGCAGAGAATACACTGAGGACACTGCTTCCTACATAGGCTAACAGTCTCATTGTAACCTAATGAAAGTAAGCTGCATAGTGCAAAAAAATATCCATTGCCAAATGTTCAGTATTGATAAGAGACTCGTAGTGTGGAGCCCGAGCCCCATGTCCAAAACAAACTGGTGCTAGTGCTTCTTAGGGAGCGGAGGATGCAGAGCCAGTAGCCTAACCAAGCCTCTGTCATCTCAGACCCATAAATCAGCCCTATAAACCAGTCCCATTAAACCAACGAGGACCACATAGAGCCGACCTCTAGCTTCTGACACGTCTAGAAACCATTTAACAGAGTTCAGCGTGGCACACAAAGGCACAATAATCTGCAGTAACAACCTTGTAATATGCTAAACAGTGACCAGCCATCACTTTGTGTCCCACGTTTAACTATTTGTCTTCACTGAGCGCCCATTAGAAAAGAAGCCTGGTTTTCCTATACCCAGTACAATACCAAAGTTACTGAAGCACTGGCATGTGACAGCGGCCTGAGATCAACGGAAGGCATTCACCAACATGTCCCTACAAGACTAGAATTCTATACACACCTGGAATCTCAGCAGAGAAAAAGCTGTCAGGCTTGGTACATAGATGAAATCTTATTAGAGAACACACCTAGAAAATGTCAATCAGGGGCCCCGACTTCAAATACACCGTGAGAACACACCTGAGATGTCAGCCCGGGCACGCAGGTGAGATCCTTCCCCAAAATATCAGAGGGGATCCGTGCAATGTCACTGAAGAATGTGACCACCTTGAGATGTTGGTACGACATCTCAACCACCAAAGACCATAACAAAGTAAGGCTGGATCTAAGTTATTAAAGGAGAACTCCAGAATAGAAAAATTGTACTGCCGTCAGTAAAAAAATAAATAGATACATACCTTCCTTCGCTCCCCCGGTGCCTCTGGTAACTGGATACGGTCTCCGCCGCAATCCTCTTCCTGGTTGCCAGTGGCCGGCGGGTCATACTGCGCTCAGCCAATCACCGGCCTCAGCGAAGTCCCGACTCGGCAGGCGATAGGCTGAGCGGCAGTGTGAGAACGCTTCAAGACACACACCTGCTGCTGGGGCCGAAAATGTCACACTGCCGCTCAGCCTATCGCCTGCCGAGTCTGGACTTCACTGCGGCCGGTGATTGGCTGAGTGCAGTATGACTCACCGACCACCGGCAACCAGGAAGAGGATCGCGGCGGAGACCGGAGTGGGTTACCGGAGGTACGAAGGAAGGTATGTATTCTATTTAATTTTTTACTGCTGGCAGTATGGAGGACAATTTTTCTATTCTGGATTACTCCGTTAAGGCTGCATGCACACCATGTTTATGCTATACAGTTCCCATATACGGTTTCAAGTTAAAAACCGTACGGAACCGTATAGAAAACCGTATGCACTGACTTAACATTGTAAACCGTATGTCAAACGCATCATCTGGTTTAGTCCGTTTTGCGTCTTAGGCTGGGTTCACACCACGTTTTAGGCAATACGGGACCGCATCCAGCTGGGGGGAGCTAAAACCGGGCGCTACAGTATCCCTGCCATATGCGGCCTGTATATAGTGTAATTCAATGAGCCGACCGGAGTGAAACACTGACTCCGGTCGGCTCATTTTTGCCCCGTATGCGGTCTTCCTACCGGACCTAAAACTGTGGTAAACCACGGGGCAAAAATGAGCCGACCAGAGTCAGCGTTTCACTCCAGTCGGATCATTAAAATACATTACATACGGGCCGCATACGGGAGCGCCCGGTTTTAGCTTCCCCCAGCTGTATGCAGTCCTGTATTGCCTAAAACGTGGTGTGAACCCAGCCTTATACAGTTTTGTCCGTTTTTTTTACCTGTACCCAGAACCGTAGACTACCACGTAGACTATCACGGTTTTTGACTTTGCACAGTTTTTTTCTTCTTGGAATTTCAATCAAACAAGTGAAACTTTATTCAAAATGGAGTGAAAAGTTAAAAACATATACTTTTTTTCTTAAAAAACGGATGCAACCGGACATCGCTTTTCAAACCGTATACGGATCAAAATTTGTACACACGTTTTGATACAGTGTAGGGTGCATGCATACCACATCGTTGCAATACAGTTTCCATATCAGGTTTTTGATGAAAAACGGATTCCTCAAAACCGGACTAAAACAGTATCAAAATGTGTGTAAAAAATTTCAACCCATAAACGGTTTGAAAAATGATGTCCGGTTGCATCCGTTTTTTGAAATAAAAACGTATGCGTTTTAAACATTTCACTCCATTTTGAATAAAGTTTCACTTGTTTGATTGAAATTCCAAGAAAAAAACTGTGCAAAGTCAAAAACCGTATGGTGAAACCCGTATGGAACCGTACGCACATACATTCCTATTGACTCCCATGTTAAAAAAAAAAAAAAAAAAACGTATAAGGTTTAATATGGTTTTTCACCCGGACCAAAATACATGGTAGACTACGGTTTTGGGTATGGGTAAAAAAACGGACAAAAAGGTATAAGACGCAAAATGGGCTAAACCGGATGATGCGTTTGACATACGGTTTACAATGTTAAGTCAATGCATACGGTTTTCTATACGGTTCCTAACTTGAAAACGTATACGGGAACTCTATAGCATAAACGCGGTGTGCATGCACCCTTAGTCTGGTTTTGAGGATCAGTTTTTTATCAAAAAACCTGATACGGGAACTGTATAGCAAAAACGTGGTGTGAACGCAGCCTAAGAGGCATTGCCTGTTACATATGATGGATGATATATAACAATGTACAAGTCAAAGAAGGGTCTTGAGAAGAACATTCCTTCACTATCTTCAATAGACCTTATGACAGTGTTTCCCAACCAGGGTGCCTCCTGCTGTTGCAAAACTACAACTCTCAGCATGCTCGGACAGCCGAAGGCTGTCCGAGCATGCTGAGAGTTGTAGTTTTGCAACAGCTGGAGGCACCCTGGTTTTGAAACACTGCCTTATGAAGAGGCTGAAGGACTAAGAGCTCTGGTTGACTTAACCCTTACTCCTACAACAACCTACAAATCTATATTTACATCAGTAAGGCTGCATTCACACCATGTTTTTGCAATACAGTCCCCGTATACGTTTTCAATGTGAAAACCGAACAGAACCGTATTGAAAACCGTAGGCATTGACTCTCCATTGAAAACCGTATGTCAAACGATGCATCCGTTTTGCGTCTTGTACGGTTTGGTCCATTTTTTTTCCCCGTACCCAAAACCGTAGTCTACCACGTTTTTTGGTCCGGGTGAAAAACCGTATTAAACCGTATATATATATATATATATATTTTTTTTTTAAAACATGGGAGTCAATGGGAACCGTACAGAACTGTATGTGCGTACAGTTCCATCAGGTTTTCACCATACAGTTTTTGACTTTGCACAGGTTTTTTTTTTCATGGAATTTCAATCGAACAAGTGAAACTTTATTCATAATGGAGTGAAAATTTAAAAACGCATACGTTTTTTTCTTAAAAAATCAATGCAACCGGACATCATTTTTCTAACTCTATAGGGTTTTTAACCATATAAGGGTTAAAATTTGTACACACGTTTTGATACAGTTTAGTCCGGTTTTGAGGAATTTGTTTTTCATCCTCAAAAACCTGATACGGGACTGTATTGCAAAAACGTGGTGTGAATGCAGCCTAATTCTGACCTCAAAGACAAGGAGACTTATTCTACTGATCAGATTCTTTTAGAAAAGCAAAGTACATCTAAACTCCATCCATTATCACCTAAGAACAATGGGGTCTATTCTTTAAAGTATCCCTAAAGCAGGGTTTCCCAACCAGGGTGCCTCCAGCTGTTCTAAAACTACAACTCCCAGCATGCCCGGACAGCCTTCGGCTGTCCGGGCATGCTGGGAGTTGTAGTTTTGCAACAGCTGGAGGCACACTGGTTGGGGAACCTTGCCCTAAAGATACAATATCATCCATATTAATTGCCAACCCTATCTCAACTTTATGTTCCCATACTACTAGAACTGTCATGCATTGGCATTTTACTGGCACAAGACCGGGATCAGCGCTGACAATATTTCTATTGTTTCCTAGGTGTATGGACACTTCCATGAAGCCCCCATATACCCCAGTGCAGTACTTACCTGATATCTCTGACTGGGGGACTCCGCTTAGGCTGAAGCCTTTGGCACTATACACCTGTCTCACTGCTTCACAGCTCTTGGCTTTGTTCCCCATCTCTCCAGCCGCCCAATGCACAAAGAAGACAATTCCAAGATGCCACCAGGAATACCCACATGGCCACTCCATGTCCCCAGAGGATAGGATGCGCAGGAAGGCCAAGATGTCAACTTGTGCAAGTAAAAAATGTTGCCCACAGGCAAAGGAAGCACCATGCACAGTTCACCAGGAGATCTTATTCTGTATGGCCGAGGACACCTTACAGTAAGAAGCACCAGCTAGCACATGATGTGTGAGGCTGCTGGGCATTCATGTGGCAGCAGGGGCACAGGGGAGCCCCAGGATATGAAGGAGGCAGGAGAAATGATACTGGGCATGTCCAAGATGTGGAGGCTTCTACATGGAGATGGTGAGGCTGTGTGTGGCAGAGCACTGGAGCCAGGCAGCTGCAATCACTACAGCCTTGAGATGATGGGGTGTAGTCCTTTATGGGGAGGAATATAGCAGTCAAGAATTCCTAGAGCTCACAGCAGCACCAGGGTAGGGACATCCAGCTCCAGGGACCACAGTGCTATCACATAACCTATAGAGAGGCTGGGGCACTGCAGCCTGTGGGTCCTACAGCAGTGAGGATGCAGGAGTCTTCCCCAGTTATGGGTCCTATAGCAGTGAGGGTGCAGGAGTCTTCCCCAGCTATGGGTACTAGAGCAGTGAGGGTGCAGGAGTCTTCCCCAGCTATGGGTACTACAGCAGTGAGGGTGCAGGAGTCTTCCCCAGTTATGGGTCCTATAGCAGTGAGGATGCAGGAGTCTTCCCCAGCCTACGAGTCCTACAGCAGTGAGGGTGCAGGAGTCTTCCCCAGCCTACGAGTCCTACAGCAGTGAGGGTGCAGGAGTCTTCCCCAGTTATGGGTCCTATAGCAGTGAGGATGCAGGAGTCTTCCCCAGCCTATGAGTCCTACAGCAGTGAGGGTGCAGGAACCTTCCCAGCCTATGGGTCCTACACAGTGAGGATGCAGGAGTCTTCCCAGCCTATGGGTCCTATAGCAGTGAGGATGCAGGAGTCTTCCCAGCCTATGGGTACTACAGCAGTGAGGGTGCAGGAGTCTTCCCAGCCTATGGGTCCTATAGCAGTGAGGATGCAGGAGTCTTCCCCAGCCTATGGGTCCTATAGCAGTGAGGATGCAGGAGTCTTCCCCAGCCTATGGGTCCTATAGCAGTGAGGATGCAGGAGTCTTCCCCAGCCTATGGGTCCTATAGCAGTGAGGATGCAGGAGTCTTCCCCAGCCTATGGGTCCTATAGCAGTGAGGGTGCAGGAGTCTTCCCCACCTATGGGTCCTATAGCAGTGAGGATGCAGGAACCTTCCCCAGCCTATGGGTCCTATAGCAGTGAGGATGCAGGAATCTTCCCCAGTTATGGGTCCTATAGCAGTGATGGTGCAGGAGTCTTCCCAGTTATGGGTCCTATAGCAGTGAGGATGCAGGAGTCTTCCCCAGCCTATGGGTCCTATAGCAGTGAGGATGCAGGAGTCTTCCCCAGCCTATGGGTCCTATAGCAGTGAGGATGCAGGAGTCTTCCCCAGCCTATGGGTCCTATAGCAGTGAGGATGCAGGAACCTTCCCCAGTTATGGGTCCTACAGCAGTGAGGGTGCAGGAGTCTTCCCCAGCCTATGGGTCCTATAGCAGTGAGGATGCAGGAGTCTTCCCAAGCCTATGGGTCCTATAGCAGTGAGGATGCAGGAGTCTTCCCAAGCCTATGGGTCCTATAGCAGTGAGGGTGCAGGAGCGTTCCCCATGGTGTCACCCAGCAGGTAGGTCCCTCTTGTAAGGTGTCCCCGGCGTCTGTTCTCAGTGAAGGGCTGAGCTGGGCGCCTCTCCCGGACTCGGTGATGCTGGCTCCGGCTGATGCTGCTGCTGACTGTCCGCTCCCTCCACACACTGAGCCGCAGCTGACACCGCACCGAGCACATTGACGGGGAGCGACCAATCACAGGCGGCAGCTCATCCGGCCCCGGGGAATGTACCGGGCGGTGTGGTTGGGCGGGGGCGCCGGGTGAGAGGAGGGGAATGGAAGGGTGTGAGGAGCGTCACATTATACATCTATTATCTGCATAGTGCATACAGGAATGGCTGACGCTACTTGGGGAGGACTTATTGCTATTTATTTGTTACGTAGTGTTTGGTATTATATGATAGAGTTTATTATTATTTATGTGATATATTTATAAGAACTGTTGTGTATATGATAGAGTTTATTATTATTAATGTGATATATTTATAAGAACTGTTGTGTATATGATAGAGTTTATTATTTATGTGATATATTTATAAGAACTGTTGTGTATATGATAGAGTTTATTATTATTTATGTGATATATTTATAAGAACTGTTGTGTATATGATAGAGTTTATTATTATTTATGTGATATATTTATAAGAACTGTTGTGTATATGATAGAGTTTATTATTATTTATGTGATATATTTATAAGAACTGTTGTGTATATGATAGAGTTTATTATTTATGTGATATATTTATAAGAACTGTTGTGTCCCCCCCCCCCCCCCCCCCTCTGGAGGTAGTTAATGCCATCCTAAGCAGGACAATAAGGGGCAACATTTCAGTGGTCTCACACTGCTTGAAAACGGTGGTGTGAGACCACTGAAACATTGCACCTTATTGTCCTGCTTAGGATGGTATAAACTACCTCCACTTTTTTGCACCTATTTCTGTGTGCTTCGGCTTTTTCTCTTTGTGTATCTATGTATCTAGTATTTATAAATCTATCAACTGATAGATCAATTATTCAATTAATTTGAACTACATACAGTTAAGTTCACATGCATTATTTCCAGTGGAATAATTGTCACGTACCAGGATGTAGGCAGTCACGGAGCAGGTAATGGATCCTCTACCTGTGTAGCTGATGACTCGGACTGTATCGGGGAGCAGAGTCTAAGGTGCCGCTGGTCTTCACCAGAGCCCGCCGCAAGGCAGGATGGGCTTTCTGCGGCAGGCGACACCCAGGTCGCTACCCCCGACACGGCTCAACCACACAGGTAACTGGGCAAGGCGAGGTACAGAAGGATGAGGCTCTAGCGTAGTCAACCTAGCTGAAGGTCAAGGCAGACGGCAAAGGTTCGTAGTCAAAAAACATAGCAAGAAGGTCTGGGTACACGGGTATGGCAAACAGGCAATAGGGAATGCTTTCTCTCAGGCAATAGGCACTGAAGATCCGGCAGGGGGGTGTGGAAGGTGCAGGAACTTATAATGTGTTGTCAGGTGCACAGACTAATTATGGGCGCACTGGCCCTTTAAATTTCAGAGCTCTGCCGTGCGCGCGCCCTAGGAGACGGGGACGATCGCGGCGGAGCTGAGCTACAGAAGCAGCAGAGCGGGGTAAGTGATGAGCTGGGATTCGCATGCGGGCGTGTCCTGCGATGCAAATCCCTGCCCCGCCGACACACGGGGACCCTGGGACACTGCGCTCATGGGCGGAGATTGCGGCCGGGGCACAGCGCGTGACAATAATTATTATAAATCACATTTAATATATTTGGTTGTCATGTCTGTTATTTAGGAAACCATACCTAGCATGAGACCCAGAGCTATGGAATATAATGCGTCTGGGTCTCGCTATAGATACTGTTTTGACAACTTGGAGAGGAGACGGAGGTGCAGGACAGTCAGACAGTTAGCTGGGTTACAGTTAGAAAATGGGGTAGAGGGAAAAGTGTCAGGGAGGCTAGTGCTGATCTGGAACACCCCAACAAGTTTGCCCGGTTGGCAGATGAGGGGGGATGCCATTTCAGAGCTAGCGGTACTGCAGCAGGACTCTGCCTCTGACCGCCAGGGGAGTGTCTGCTCCAGTAAGGAGGGAGGGAGGAGTGCAGGGCAGGCCAGACAGGTACTGGTAGAGGGGTACTCAAGTATTAGGGGGACAGACAGGGCGATCTGTCACAAAGACCGGGATCGCTGGACAGTGTGTTGTCTTCCTGGCGCTTGAATTCAGCACATCGCGGATCGGGTTGACAGGTTGCTGGGTGGGGCTGGAGAGGACCCAGAAGTCATGGTACATATTGGCACCAATGACAAAGTAAGAGGTAGGTGAAGTGTCCTTAAAAATTATTTCAGAGAGGCAGCGGGAGATCAGGGAGGTAAACAAGTGGCTCAGAAGCTGGTGTAGGAAGGAGTGGTTTGGGTTCATGGAGAACTGGGACGACTTTGCTGTCAGTTACTGGCTCTACCGTAGGGACGGGCTGCACCTCAATGGGGAGGGTGCAGCGGTGCTTGGGGAGAAGTTGGCTAGAAGGGTGGAGGAGTGTTTAAACTAGGGACTGGGGGGAGGGAACGTACAACATAGAGGGGGAAGATAGTGTAGATAGAGAGGGGGGACTTAATAATGTACCTGGAGGTGGAGCGGAGAGAGGGGTTAAAATAGTTAATAGGGATAGGCTTCAAAGGGAAAAAAAAACATACACCATTGAATTGCATGGTGACTAATGCCAGAAGTCTGACCAATAAAACTGACGAACTGGAGTGGTTGATGTCTGAGGAGAATTATGACATAGTGGGCATGACAGAGACTTGGTTGGACAATAGTTATGACTGGGCGGTCAACATACAGGGACATAGGGGGGTATTTATCAAAGGATGTATGTGCTTTTTTCCCCATAACTTTGGCACAATTCTTTGGCACAGTGTCTTTTTGCGCCAAAGTTTGGCGCATTCTCTCCACTGTCATTTTTTATACTTTCTCAAAATCACACAGTCCTGTGTTTGATTTTTACTTTGGTCAGTAATTCATCATTTGCTCTAATCGATCTTTGGCACAATTTTGCGCCTTTAGTTTTTTTTTAGCGCAATTCACCGCCAATAAATGTTGTACATGGAAAACACACATAGCAATATCAGAAAATGTAAAGGCGTCAAAATACATAGAACATTTTTTTGTGTGAAAGCTGCGACGCCTCCGGGGCTGCTCAATACTATCCTGCGACATGGTTGTCTCTGAGGGACCTTCACCCTCTGTTGAGCCAGCATTGGACATGGCCGCACAGGTTCAGGAAAAAAAAACACTCAAGTTAAAAATAAAATCCATTTCACAGAGTCACTTTTTGCCTTCTATAGTCTATAGCTGATTATTTAGTCAGTAAAGTGCAATGGTAACCTATTTACTATATGCAACTTTTCTAAAAGCAAATTTGGAGCACAAAGAGAAAAACACAGCAAAAAAAAAAAAAAAAACAATCTACATAAATATCTTTTCACAACAAGAATTGATAAATACTCCCCAGTGTTCTTTTCTTTGTAGGCTTCATTTTTTTTGTCTGGGAAAAAGGCTCTCATTTACTTTGAGTGGAGTGTAGTCTTCTTTGTGACCCCCCCCCCCCCCCCCCCCCCGACAGGTATTTTTCCATGGTATTTACAAATTTTCCCTTTTTTTTTACACCTGCTCTGAGCTGTCGGGTGTTTCAGAGCTCAAATTCACCACATTTTATATCAAAAATATGTTTGTTTGTTTTTCAAAACTGTCAGGGACACAGAGTCGGTTTTGCCTATAGGCAAAATAGGCAGTTGCCTAGAGCACCCTTTTGAGGCACCGCTCTGCCTGCTGCAAGAAAGCTAGTAACCAGTCAGCATCTGGAGCACCCGCCGCTCATCCGAAGCACTGCCCTGCCAGAACCACCGTCGCGTGAGGAGGGGGTTCGTTACAGTGTATCAACCCAGTAGGGAGGTTAGGCGTATGAAAGGGTGGAGCCTATGGGCGTGCTCAAGGGGTGGCAAAATTAGCTTTGACCTAGGATGGAAAAAATCCTTGCACCAGCCCTGCAGGGACATGCCCCTTTCCGGCAGCCACATGCCTTTTCCCAGTGGCCATGCCCCCTTTTCGGGTGTTCTGAGTAAAATGGAGAGTTGGTCAGGTTTTTGGATTTTTTTGCTCGCAAATTTTGGCACATCAAGCGTGCGATACAATTTGACCACAAAAAAAAAAAAAAAAAAAACAGATCCCCAGATCCACTATTTGATCCCCATAAAGCTGATGTGACTTGACAAAAAGTTCTGGTTCTGTCTCATCTGTCCAAAGAACGTTCTCATGGAAACTTTGTGGCTTGTACCGTGGACAGATGGGAGAAAACGGGAGCTTTTGCCACACCGATTTTAATAGAAAAAAAAGGTGCGCAAAACCATATCCTCACATAATTTCGAAGAAACACAAATGAGCTAAGAAAATGTGTTGAAATATATATGGCATGAGTAAAATTAGTGTAACATAAATTCGGCTTTTGAATAGGTCCCACAATCTCTGAATTCTCTCTGAATGTCGAGTTTCAAATTGTACCCCCCCATGTCGGTGATCGCAGAAAATCGCATGTCAATTCAGACATGCGATTTTCTGCTACTTCGGGCTGATCGGGTGAAAATAGGCTGATCGGAAAATAGTGATGATCGGAGCTGTCAGGGACAGCCCCGATCATCCTGAGGGCTAGGAGTGAGGTCGCAGTGCTGCGATCTCCTCCTATCCCCTGCCATTGGTCAGAACTGATTCTGACCAATGGCAGAGCAGGACAGTGGGTTGCCATGGCAACCCCCGTTCTGCCCACCCCTGGATGTCGAGGGGAACATGGACAGAAGATGGAGCCTGGTACCTGGAGGAGAAGATGCCTGGGGACCCCCCGATCTTCGTTGGAGACTGCTGGATCCTGGCTCAGGTAGGGAAACTACGGGGGGGGGGGGGGGAATTGAAAGTGAAAGTAAAGTTATCTTTACTGTGGCAACCACTAGGAAGGCCAAACTGCAACTCCCAACATGCCCAGACAGCCAAAGGCTGTCTGGGCATGCTGGGAGTTGTAGTTTTGCAACATCTGGAGGGTCACAGTTTGGAGACCACTGTTATAGTGGTGCCCAAACGGTAGCCCTCCAGATGTTACCAAACTACAACTCTCAGCATGCCTGGACTGCCCAGGCATGCTGGGAGTTGTAGTTCTGTAACACCTGTCCCTTCAGATTTAGCAATTTTCATGAAATTTTTGAAAATTGCTGCTCTACTTTGAAGCCCTCTTATTTTTTCAAAAAGCAAAAATATGTCCATTTTATGATGCCAACATAAAGTGGACATATTGTATTTGTGAATAAAAATAAAATGTATTGGAAATATCCATTTTCCTTACAAGTAGAGAGCTTCAGAAGTCAGAAAAATGATAAATTTTCATGAAATTTTGGGATTTTTCACCAAAAAAGGATGATAGTAACGCCGAAAATTTACCACCAAAATAAAGTAGAATTTGTCACCAAAAAACAATCTCAGAATCAGAATATTCGGTAAAAGCGTTTTCACGTTACTAATTCGTAAAGCGACGGTGGTCAGAATTGCGAAAAAGGGCTCAGTCCTTAAGGTGAAAAAAGGCTGCATCCTTAAGGGGTTAAATATTACTTTTTTAATTTATTTTAAGTTTTCCCTTCCTCCTTATGTTTGATTTAAGGCTATTATCTATGTGTGACTCTTGATTATTTCTCCCTGATTCATTTTATGAAATACCTAATTCAGCGTTTCCCAACAGGGTGCCTCCAGCTGTTGCAAAACTACATCTCCCAGCATGCCCGGACAGCCTTCGGCTGTCTGGGCATGCTGGAAGTTGTAATTTTGCAACAGCTGGAGGAACCCTGATTGAGACCCACTGTCCTAAATCATTTGCAGTACCTTAATAGAGCTGTAATAGGTAGCAGAGCTGATATTGTAGACTGAAATTAGAGATGAGTGAACTTACAGTAAATTCGATTCGTCACGAACTTCACGGCTCAGCAGTTGATTACTTATCCTGCATAAATGAGTTCAGCTTTCAGGTTCTCCCGTGGGCTGGAAAAGGTGGATACAGTCCTAGGAAAGAGTCTCCTAGGAATGTATCCACCTTTTCCAGCCCACCGGAGCACCTGAAAGATGAACTAATTTATGCAGGATAAGCCATCAACTGCCGAGCCGAGAAGTTTGTGACGAATCGAATTTACTGTAAGTTCGCTCATCTCTAACTGGAATCATTGTTTTTCTAAACCATTCACTTCATGCCAGCTCAATATTTCTAGCTATGTTCTAAGAGACATGCATCGCCAAAACTGATAGGGCAGCAAGAATGAAAGAACACCGCTGTCACAGGCAAGCAAGAATTTGTTGACCTTCATCCTCAGTCAATATCTATTATTGGGGAGATATAAATATATAAAGACATAGACATTTCCAGCAGACACTAGGCTCCGAGTAAGAAAGAAAAAAAAGTGTGCCCTCTGACCACTCTGGCCGTGACCCAGTGAAATTCTCCAGTGACCTGTGCCCTTTGACCCCTCTTCTGTGTGGGGGTTAAATATTACAAATTATTGGACATATAACTATGTAAGTTAACAGCTTATGGGATGTGGAAGAGCAGCTAAAGGTCCATGAATATTCATCTATGAAGATCTGTGTCAGGAGCGTTAAAATGTATTCCACAAACTGCTAAATCATCACATTTCCCATATTATTACAGCTTTATGAGGTGTTATTTGCAGCTTTGGATTGTACATTTATATTGTTTGCAAATTTTGGGGGACAAGCAGAACAATAAGTCCCAGCATTTACTGCTATCTGTCAACCATAATGGAGATTTGAGAATAAAAGTATGGCTAGGTTAGCTGTAGTCACATGATTCCAGGCCATCCAGCCATAAACAGTATAGTAATAAATGGTCCAGGACGACCATTGTATGTTGAAACCATTGTATGTTGAGACCAGAACTCTATGGAAACCTGGTAATTGGTTCTGCAGCCAACAATATGTCATCCAAAAAATAGGAAAAAGTGAGGATTAAACAAAAACAAGTAGATAACTAATATACTGTAGATATAGCAAGTCCTTACATATAAAAGTAATAAAGATCTGCTGGAAGATGTAAATCACTGTCTATGTAGAGGACAGGAGCTTCTTCAGGGTGCAGCTAAACCTGGCACAGGTAAAGAGTAGAACAGAACATGTAGTACCAACCTGTACTGTAGGGGGCGCTACCAGACAGGAATTTAGTGCATACATTTCAGTAATACAGGGGTTTTACCAGTGAATGCCCATTCTGATTGGTCGGTTCTTCCAGCCATTGACACGTTTCGCAGATCTGGGTTGTCTGTACATTGTATGTTGAGTCTGGTTTCAAGTTACAATGGTCCAGAAAAGACCATTGTATGCTGAAAATATTGTATGTTGAGGCCATTGTAAATTTAGGGATCACTGTCGGTCAAAACTATTAAAAACCATACAGCCATTATATATATATATATATATATATATATAAATATATCAAAAAGAACAAGAGAGATGGCACTATCTAGTGCTGTTTTCTAAGACCGGTAGGGAATAAGAGAACACGCAAGTTATAAGCTGCTCACCTCATTGTGTTTCACTACATGCACAACACTGCTAAGAGCATCTAGATGTATAGGATATCGGTCTTTTGGGCTAAGAGCAGCTTGCGTCTGATTACAGATCTGTAAAGGAGCGGTTAGGAACAGCAGAAGACTGTGAAATTCTGAAGAACTCTCCAAAAATGTGGGTTTGCAATAATAATTATAGTAAAATAACTGTTAATTTCGGACATGTTTCCAGAGGTACACTTCTCTCTTCATCAGAACCTGATGAGGAAAGGAGGGCACCACCGGAAGCACGTTGTGCTAAATGAACAGTTTTGTTATTTTATTATAACTGTGTATGCTGGTGAGCACTACATTGTTAACACAAATTTTTGTGGAGTTCTTCAGAATTTACGGTCATGTCTTCTGCTAGCATTTAAACATGTTAGAGATGATTCCTAAAAATTAAGACTACTTCCATACACAATGTTCATCCCATAGAGGCAGACTGTGGGGCCATTGGAAAAAAGCAACCCAGCCCTGACTGCCTTTTTTACTAGTAAGAACACGTGCAAGACTGCCATCTTCATAGGAACACCCAGCATCCCATAGGAGTGACAAAATCAAGTCACCATTTACATCTGCATTGGAGACTGGGGTTGGAGCTAAATCCCTGTATAGGGATTGAGATTTCACGGGTCCTGGGGGACCCAATGAAAAACTTTCAGGCGGTCGTGAGGTTGTATCCTGGAGCAAGCAGTCACAGGACATACAGTGGGTCCCGCAAAATCCTGCACAGTCCTGCAAACCTCAAGACTGCCACATGGGGCTGATAAAATGACACAAGGGAGGGGTTCTAGTTCTAAAAGCTGTGACAAAATGTTTGCGTGAGCAGGCAGGATTGGACACACACCTTGCAGGAGCAGACAGTAATGGTCAGAAATCCAGCGGGAGCAGGATTAAGAAAACAGTCGCGTGCAGGGCTATAGTTGTAGATTATGAGTCAATGCTGTCCATCAGGCACCAGTGGTTTTCATCAAGGGACAGATCTGGCAGAGCCTCCATCAGGACCGGCCCAAGACATTGTGCTGCCTGGGTCCACGAGTGAAATGCGCCCCCCCCCCCCCCCCCCACCATATAAAAGAAAAAAAAAAGTACATTGCCACAGCAGGTCCTTCATAGGTCGCAATGGAGTCAAAAATGTCCTGTGAAGGTGCTGCCTGGATCCAATTGACATAGCGGGACCCATTGTAGGGCTGGCCCTGGCCTCCACTATAAACAAAAGCCACAATGCAGATATGAACAGAGCCTTAAAAGTCATAAATTGAGTAACATGTCAAAGTCCATGTAACATTATTTATCCTTTGTCTGCTTTTTCTATTGGAAACAGTAAACAAGCTTGACATAAGGGCCTCCTTTAGGGCCCAAAAGAGCTGCATTATTAGGGGATTAACACAGCATTAGGATTACTTTGTTCTGTATCACATACAGAACAGTCCCTGGTGTAAAGAGATTTCAGTGTGGCACTAAATGTAAGCATCGGTACTCCGGATCTGTAATGCAATGTAACTGTAGAACTCAAGACCTAGGAACCCCCCCGATCACTAGAATTAAGTTGACATGGCTTGGCATTGCACTGTGACCCCTTCATTGCAGTACCTGACACAGCGCAGCTCTGGCGAACATGTCTATGTGATGTCCCAGTACGGGATATGCATCTCACAGTCCTATCAGCTTGAGTCCCTGCACGTCCCCAGGGCTCACCAGCACTGTACCCCTATAATCTGTATAGTTGTATATTATGTGTAAAGGACCTTTGATATGGTCACATGATAATGTTTGTCACATGTTAAAGTCACATGTTTTGTTACCCAGAGAGCACCAGGTGACCAGATGACCCGCAGCTAGCCTATGGGCTCCTTGCTCAGCCCCCCTTTATGGGAGGGGGAGGTAATACAATCTCTCTCTTCCACCACACTTTCTGCTGAGGTCAAGTCCAGTCCAGATGTCTCAGAGCCAGTGTCCAGCACATCTGGAGGCTTCAAGTCTAAATTACAGACACAAGCCAGTAAGTCAAGTCATCTCTGTCTAATGTCACTATCTTCAGTCAGGTCAAGTCTATTATAGTCAGCGTGGCTGTGCTAAAGTCTGTCCAAGTCCCTGCAAGTCCCAACAAGTTGCGAGATTCCCTGTGTTGCTGGTCACCTCTCTGGGATCCTGGCCTAGCTGTGAACACTGTACCATCTGTCTACCTCAGTAAAGCTAACGTTAACCCTGACCTGGCCTTGGACTCTTATTTGCTCTGCCTAACTAGGTAGTGGTAAAACCACTCCCTGGTGTCACTAACATTGAGGGGCTAACACCATCTGCCCCTGGGCTACAAAACACCTTACATCGCACCCCCATTGCGCACCACAGATATGTCTGGTGCTGCAATGCTATAGGTGCTGGAATTTAACATAATCCAGATTATTGGACAGATATAAATGAGTTTACAAATAGTTTTTCCCACACAACTATAGAAAATAGGAAGCAGTGTTATCAGTCTGAGCACTTGCTGATGTGGTGGACCACTGGTGTATGGCGGGACCACGGGTGTAGCGGTGTAGGTGGTGGGGCCAGATGGTATCAACCCCTGGTGCAAGATGTTATTAACCCCTAGTGTTCGTGACGCCAGAGTGGTTTTTGATACCGGAACCACACGAACGGTATCTCAGCTATTCCAATGGCTAGTTAAGGAAAGGAGAGTCCACAACCAGTTATGGTTCAACAGAGGCTTTACTGAGTTCAGACAGATGGAATTATCTTCCCAGTTAGGCCAGATTCCCAGAGAGGTGGCCAGGAACTTAGAAGACCTTGCAGCTTGCTGGGACCAATAATACGTGTACTATACTTGAGCAAATTTTCTTGAGGCTGGACTATGTGCAGGACTTGACTACTTGTAGTGACAGCAGACATAGAATTTTGATTTACTGGAATGACTGTAGCTTTGTGACCTTCAAGGTAGCTGATCACTAGCACTGAGATCTTTGGTGTTTGCTGTGCTCAGTAGCAGGTTCTAAGAGAAGAGAGTGAATTGTAATGGCCGCCCCTATATATAGTGGGGGGGGGGGGGGCTGGACTAAAGCCCATTGGTCAAGCTGTGGGTCATAGGTTAAACTGGTGCTCTCTGGGAGAACATGTGACAACAAATCATGTGACTGCATAACTTAAAATGTAAATAATAAAATGTGACAGACTTACAGGTCCTTGAGACAACCTCTCACAGGTCCTCTGTTCTATATATACATTAGGATCCTGTCTATACATTAAAGCAGTATACACAACATTCTGGAAACAACAGGGGGAGACCGTACAGGGGAGCCCCCAAGTCACTGAGGGTCTCAACCTGACAGGGCCTAAGGGTAGTTCAGGACCATGTCCTGTACTGGGACATTGCACTTACTTATTTGGTATCATATTGTATAGTATAAAATGCTCTTCATTAATAATTATTGTAAAACAAAAAGAAAAAAATAGGATCACTTCCTAGTGTATTATGACCAGGTGAAGTGAAGAGCTATGGAGACCAAATAAGTTGATTTAGAATGCACCTTCTTGAGTAAGGTGCAAATCTAACGAACATGTGTAGATACCAGGTCACTGGTACACCATAAGGAATCACTCATGGAATGTAAAATATTATTCAAAAGAAGGTAGTGTGGTGTCCCGGTACCGTATCCTATCCGGTACCTGCGTGTGTGAGTCCCCTTAGCCAGAGTCCCTAGGATGTCGGGGTTTCCATTCACCCCTGGTCACCTCTCATTCAGATAGTTATTGCACTAATAGTTTATTTAAGAAGCATGTAAATATGATATCAATGTCTATAAATAGTTAATTACCTGTCTATAACGTAGCAGGACCTGCGGGTCACGTGGTCAGGTCAACTCTATGGTATTTCTGCTTAAGGACCTTTGGAGGTCCCTGTGACATAGTCAATCCCATCACACTGTGTAACAGTGAATGACGGATGTTCGGACCAATCAGATTCACCCTGCCCATATAAGGGAGTGGCGGCCATTGTTCTCTCTCTGATATATTCAGGGTCGCGAGTGTATCAATCCCTAAGCACTCTGCAGGATCACCGGACCTTATCTATCCCCTAAATCCGGACGGATCTGCAATAATTACCCTAAATTCAGAGACTTTAATTTTATTCATAGTCCGCAACAATTGTCAGTCATTGAGATATATAGAGACTGTTTGCCTGAGACTGTTATTGTTCATTGGATGTACCGCAAGAAGTAAAGTTCTTCAAGTTAAAGTTCAACTACCTTGTGGATCTTCAGTCATTTTATTACATGCACCTATCGTTACTGGGAAGGGCGGTGATAGGCTGGAGAATTACCTCAACATACTAGCCGTCAGCCTGGCATCACGAACTATAGGGTTAACATTAACCCCTCATCTACCACAACACCCCAACTACCATACACCCCCCAAGGGCTACCACAGTAGGAACCACAGCAGAAGGCTTCCATGTAACCGGGCACAATGGACTATCCAATGTAAACTTTGGGCCAACAGAATAAGTGAACTCAGCCATTAAGTATATTAGCTTTAATATGCAGTGCGTTTCGGCTGTGTATAATCAGAGCCTTCCTAAGGATAACAAAGAGCTGAAATGCGTTGCATATGAAAGCTGTTTTTGTGTGTAGATTTGTCTCTATTTTGGCGCAGCATAGCACCTCAGGCTATTTTTTGTGACTTTTTGATTTACACTTAAAAAAAAAAAAAATAGTGTACAGACCAACTGTTAAAGGGGAACTCCGCTGCTCAGAGGTTGGAACAAACTGTTCCGAACGCTAGAGGCGGTGCCGGGAGCTCGTGACGTCATAGCCCTGCCCCCTCATGACTTCACGCCCCGCACCCTCAATGAAAGTCTATGGGAGGGGGCGTGACATCATGAGGGGGGGGGGGGCTGTGACGTCACAAGCTTTTGTCACAAGCTTTTGTGACGTCACAGAACAGTTTGTTCCAAATGCTGAGCAGTGGAGTATCCCTTTAAGGTTAGTCTTGTGCAGTGTTAATTAATTTATCAACTGTGACTTTTTAAAAATGTCACGAAAAGTCTCAAAAAACACCAAAAAGTCATAAACCTAAACCAGCCCACACTTAGCTTAGCTTTTTAATGTACATGAAGAGTGACATTTCTGAAAATGTGACCTGCACAACATTTATCAAATGCTCTGCGACCATTTAATAAATTTGGCACAGTCACGCAAAAAAACACGCAAAAAAAGGAAAAAAATAAAAACTGAAAAATTAACTACATCACACATATCTTATGCCCCAGTGTTCCTGCTGTGGAAAAAGTGCAGGAACTCCATTCCCATTCGTTTCTGCAGGACTTGAGCCCTGGGCCCTCAATACATAAGTCCCATCTAAACTCCTTAAATTGTGAATATTGTCGTGATTTTATTTCATTCTGCTTTCGCTATGACAGAATCATTTCTGATTGTCAGTAAATTTCCTGACAGTCAGCGCTCATACCCTCAGGGTCTTCTAACACAGCAGCTGGAGAATACCTTAACCCAGAAAAAAAAGGGACGTTCGGAAATAGTATTGTTTCCCCAGTACAGAATGCAAATTTTGCAGCTGTTGTGTTGTACAGCAATATGAAAGATCCGTGCACATGTCTGTGATCCTCACTTTGAAGCCACAAAGTTTCATAAGCTGACACACTAGAAGAAACACAGTGCCGGTGGCTGTCCTGGGGTTTGCTGTCCCTGCTACGCATGCTTGCTGTGATTCCCATATGTCCATCATAAGCGGAGTTCTCAAAGATTAGAGAAAGTAGAAGGAGACTGAAATTACATGATGTGGATAAGGTTTGAGTTTATGCAAATACCCCCAATTGGAGGGAATTTAGCAAGGGATTTAGACAGGTTTTTTGTGTATATTTTAGGGATCGCCCGATATTGATTTTTTAAAGCCGATACCGATAACCTGTGAACTTTCAGGCCATTAGCTGATAACTTATACCGATATTCCCTCTGTCATAACACTTACAGCCCGCGGTCACTTCCGACCGCGGCTGTAAGGGTTAAAACTGCCGGGACCGAAGTTTACTTCGGTCCTGGCAGTGCAGCAGGGTCCCGGCTGTGTGATACAGCCGAGTCCCTGCCGCGATCTCGTGGGTGCACTGGGCAGCACCCACGAGAAGAATGGACGAGTATAGACGTCCAGGTGCGGGAACGCCCGCCAACCTGGACGTCTATACTCGTCCTTGGTCGTTATCGGGTTAAAGAGGGCGCTTTACATCAATGAACTGCAGCGGCTTTTGCGGGGCCAGAGATCGCCGCCCGCTTCTCTCCCCCTGTCTATCCTGGGGTCCTGAGTCCAACCACCGATGCCACCCTATTGCCTCCCCATCCCCGGTTTTATAACCGCGCTACTTCTGGCTCCGGCAGCGTCCTGAACTGCCATTGTGCGCCGGGCTGCTGAAGGTGACGTCACGTTGAGGACGTCACTCGTCATTGCGCAGCGCACAGTGACAGCTAAGGACGCCGCCGGAGCCAGAAGTAGCGTGGACCCTGGGAACAGGTAATTATAAAACTGGGGACGGGGAAGGCAATAGGGCAGCGACGGCGGCGGTCTCTGGCCAGAAGATAGGCAGGGGGAGGCAATCGGGCAGCGTCGGTGGTTGGACTCCAGGACAGGCAGGGGGAGAGAAGCGGGTGGCGGCGGCGGTCTTTAGCCCCGCAAAAGCCGTTGCAGTTCATTGATTTGAAGTGCCCGCATTATCGGCTTTATCGGCAGCTTAGATGCCGATACCGATAACTTACAAAATCGTGAATATCGGCCGATAATATCGGCCAATCCGATAATCGGTCGATCCCTAGTATATTTGTCGCAAAAATGATGCATGTGGGACTTTTTGTGCGACTTTTAGTGGTACGCCATCCTGCACGATTTCTCACTGAAGAGATATTTTACACAAGATCTGCTTTTTACTTGGGGTGCCACCTTACTTGCAAAAAACATACCGGCCATACTAATTTGCATAATTGATTATATATGCATAACATCATAGGATACCCATATGCAGGGGGGAAATGTCCTATTCTGACCCCTATAACTTTTTTTTTTCTCCTTGTAAAGGCCTGTATGAGGACTCATTTTTTTTTTTTTTGCACCCCGATCTGTAGTATTTAACAGTACTGTTTTTGATGTGACTTTTTCTAAATTAAATTTGGGAGTTGCAGTTAGTTACTAACTACAACTCCCAGCATGCCCTGATACAGCCTATGGCTCAGCAGCTGTCCAAAATGAAAACTACAACTCCCAGCATGTTGGACTATATAGTAGTATAAAGTATAGATCGGTGTTTCCCAACCAGGGGTGCCCCCAGCTGTTGTAAAACTACAACTCCCAGCATGCCCGGACAGCCGTTGGAGTTTTAGTTTTGCAACAGCTGGAGGTGCTCTGGTTGGGAAATACTGGTATAGTATAAGGTGCAACATTACGGGAATTGGAGGATTGGTTGGATAAATATCGGCCATTGCATGGCCGGTATTTTTGATATAAAAATACTGGCAGGGTGGCCAAAATACCGGCTATGCAGGTAAAATATTGCCAGGTGGCAACCCTAGTGGTCAGTGATTTACGACGTGCAACTTTTCGAAAAAAAGTTGCATATTTGTCACTCAGACTTCAATTACACAAAAAACCTATACCAAAACAGACCTGGCATACAAAACGGGCTTTCAATAAGACACATGTGGTGTCCCGGTACCGTATCCTATACGGTACCTGCGTGTGGGTCCCCTTAACCAGAGTCCCTAGGATGTCGGGGTCCCCATTGTCTAGTTCACCCCTGGTCACCTCTCATCCAGATAGTTATTGCGCTAATAGTTTATTTAAGAAGCATGTAAATATGATATCAATGTCTATAAATAGTTAATTACCTGTCTATAGCAAAGCGGGACCTGCTGGTCACGTGGTCAGGTGAACTCTATGGTATTTCTGCTTAAGGACCTTTGGAGGTCCCTGTGACGTAGTCAATCCCATCACACTGTGTAACAGTGAATGACGGATGTTCGGACCAATCAGATTCACCCCGCCCCCTGCCCATATAAGGGAGCGGCGGCCATTGTTCTCTCTCTTGTTCCCGGGCTGTCAAACGAGCAGGATCAAACGAGCAGGATCAGCTGTCTATCGCAGTGAGTTAGGCCTGAGCCTTGCGGCAACGGCTGATATATTCAGGATCGTGAGTGTATCAATCCCTAAGCACTCTGCAGGATCACCGGACCTTATCTATCCCCTAAATCCGGACAGATCTGCAATAATTACCCTAAATTCAGAGTCTTTAATTTCATTCAGGGTCCGCAACAATTGTCAGTCATTGAGATATATGGAGACTGTTTGCCTGAGACTGTTATTGTTCATTGGATGTACCACAAGCATCTAAGTAAAGTTCTTCAAGCTAAAGTTCAACTACTTTGTGGATCTTCAGTCATTTTATTACATGCACCTGTCGTTACTGGGAAGGGCAGCGATAGGCCGGAGAATTACCTCAGCATACTAGCCCTCAGCCTGGCATCACGAACTATAGGGTTAACATTAACCCCTCATTTTCTGAAGCAATACCCCCACTGCCAACATGCCCCAAGGGCTACCAAACACACAAAAGTCACAGAGAAGGGGGGTCATACAATCAGGGCTCAAGTCCTGCAGGAATGTGTGGGAACTGAGTTCCTGCACTTTTTCCACCACAGGATCACCATTCTCATTAGCAGGAGTCCTGCAGGACCAGCTCTTGAGTGGAAATCTTGGATGAGTTCCCTTACTTTTTTTCTCAGGACTGGAACCCTGCATACAATGTATTGTTCTACAGTGAAGTTTCACAAAAATGTGTACCAGCCCCATATTTATCACAGGCCCTGCACCATTTCACCCCAACTACACCATCAAAACCTGTGTATAAAATCAGTGAACCTACACTGACTTAGATAAATGTCCCCCATTGGGCCCATGTAACAAGACGCAGTTCTCTATTTTGCCACATAAGTGAATCCAGGCCAAGATCGATTTAGGGGAAGAAAAAAAAAAAAAAACATTACTTCAAAGTCCGGCTTATGACAGCTTACAGGCGCTAATTCATGTCATATTGTACATTTTTCTACTAAGACCGGCTTGTATGAGCTATATTTATCTGCTGGATCTGTTTTTTTTTCCAACCCTGGGGCTTCTGGCTGTTGCAAAGCTACAACTTCCAGCATGCCCAAAAAGCCGAAGGCTATCAAGACATGCTGGGAGTCAGGGCCGCCATCAGGGGGGTACAGCCAGTACCCCAGTAAGGGACCCCCGCCGTTTAAACAGCAGTCTCCTGTTCCTGCATACCTCCGGTAAGAACTTGACAAGGTGCATAGCCATTGGCTCCTCACCCTGTCAATCATTCACAAGAGGCCGAACCTTTTGTGATGTTATAAAACTTTTATTTTATTTATTTTTAATTAACAAATTACATTTCTGGAAAAGAGATCACATGACCCGTTGCAATATAAAAGTCATGCATGCAGAGACTCGTCAGTAAAACAGCCTGGCATGAAAGACAAATGATCCTTTGCAGTTACTGTAATGCTGCCAGCAATGTACGAGATATGGAAGTTATGTCTCCGCACTTCTACAACGTGTTCTTTTGTCTTAGCATTTTATCCACTGACAGCACACGTCTTTCCCTGACAGCTGCACGCTTCTCACATTTGCTCTGTGTATCTGAACTGTGTCACTGAGGAAATTGACTGATAGATATGAGGAGCTTCTTGGTATTCCTCCTGGGATTATAAATGTATATATTTTAAATATTTGGCTACGTTCAATTATAAAAAAAAAAAAAAAAAAACTCAATGAAAAGTGTTTAAATCCTCCGACCACAAGTGCAAATATTAAATCATGTGTTGTTCTATTTGTTTCTGAGAATTGTATTACGGTCAATTCCTTCGAGTCAGTTTGCTTAGGCTGGGTTCACACCAGGTTTTTGCAGTACAGTTCCCGTATCAGGTTTTTAATAAAAAACGGATTCCTCAAAACCGGACTAAACTGTATGAAAACGTATGTACAAATTTTAATCCATATACGGTTTGAAAAATGATGTCCGGTTGCATCCATTTTTTAAGAAAAAAAACATATAAGTTTTTAACTTTTCACTGCCATTATGAATAAAGTTTTACTTGCTTGATTGAAATTCCATGAAAAAAACTGTGCAAAAGCCAAAAACCGTATGGTGAAAATCGTATGGAACCGTACGCACATACAGTTCTGTACAGTTCCTATTGACTCCCATGTAAAAAAAAAAAAAAAACGTATACGTTTCAATAAGGTTTTTCACCAGGACCAAAAACCGTGGTAGGCTACGGTTTTGGGTATGGGAAAAAAACTGACATAACCTTACAATATGCAAAACGGACACAACCAAATGCATCTTTTGGCATATGTTTTCAATGGAGAGTCAATGCATACGGTTTTCAATACGGTTCCGTACGGTTTTCAAATTGGTGTGAACCCAGCCTTAAGACTCTAGAATATGAATGTAATTGTAAAGTAATTTTATGACTATCTAGGCAGATGCTATTTAGGAATCTGGGAAAGATGGGAGAATAAGCTATTGTAATGATATATTTTTAAGTGATCGTTAACATAGACTTGCATTGAGGGGGCGGGGCGTGGCACAATGAGGTGGCATGGTTATGACGTCACAAGCTCCCGGCGCCGGCTCCAGCGTTGTGAAACAGTTTGTTCAAAATGCTGAGCAGCGGAGTACCCCTTTAAAATTATCCTGAAAACCTCTTTTTACAGACCTGACAACAAACGTGCTGTAAAAGTTCATAGCGCATTGCAGTGATCAGAATATTTCCATTTATCCAAGTGCTTTATACATGTTGGCAAGAGCTGCCACGTATGATTAGATGTTGTTTGATGGGCACGCTTACTTTTTGGCAGGCAACTTGTTTTTAGATCTTCTTGTATGTGCCCTATGGCCCTGCTTGGCATTCTATATTTAGATATGAAGAGTTTCTGCTTCCTTTTTATATATCCTGATACATCGCTGTGCTCCAAAATAATAGTTGGAATGGCTGGATTGTAGGGCATCTCATCTACTACCAATAACAATGTTTTGCAGGATGCACAATCAGAAAATAACTTAAAGGGTTATTCCTAGGGGCCCTCAATCTCTAGAGATGGACTCACATTATGTGATATGGGATATGTGGATATGCCATAAATAATCCAGATAGGAATACACCTTTAATGATATAATAAGGTTCCATTACTAAAACAGTGGGAACTAGCCTGTAAAACAGTATATTGCCTAACTATGGACTGTACTGTATTTGCTATATCAGTACATGAATCCTTAGACATCCCAAGGGCAGGGCCTGAAATGCGTTGACTTGTTTGTATGTTTTGGACATGCTGTTTTAATCTTTTGGATGGAGTAAAGACTGTTTTTAACCTTATGAAGAAGGTGATTTCTTCTTCATGGTAATCAGCGTACCAGCAACGCAGAGGAAAAGTCATGCAGGAGGACAAAACACATGGAACGTGCTAAACAAGCAGGGTGAACTGATTTTTCTAGATTAGATAGATATAAAATTATGACATCACCTTATAATTTGGATTTCTATAAATGTAAATCATTCTGCGGTTAAAGGCAATTTGCTTACTGACTTACAGAGCTGCGACTTATGTTACTGAAGAGAACATGTCCCCAAACAGGTGTCAACTGAAACATTGGAAATCCAATGTCAAAAGATGTTGGTTGCTTCAGAGCTGGGCAGTATGACCAAATGTGGGTATCGTGGTATTTTTGTAACCTTTGGCGGTTCCACACTGTATATAATGGAATTTCTCCCCCCCCCCCCCCAAAAAAAAAATCATGTGACCTGCGAGCGCTGTTCTGCCCCCCCCCCCCCCAAATTAATTATCAGCCCAGCGCTGCTCTGTCCCCATCGGGGTAAATACTCACATGTCACCTGCAAGCGCTGCCCTCCTCGTCCTCCTGTTTGTTGCAGACCGCTGGAAATCTATACTGTACGCTGTATCCCTGTGCCCGGGCTGCAAAAGATAAACAAAATAAACCTTCCTACGTCGGCCTCACGCTCTTCCTGGGGACGGGAACGTCGGAGAGCTGTCAGCCTATGACCGGCCACAGCGATGTTCCGCCTCGGCCGGTGATAGGCTGAGCCCACTGTCATGTAAGAAGCCGGCTTCTTACATGACAGTGCACTCAACCTATCACCGGCCGAGGCGGAGAATCGCTCCGGCCGGTGATAGGCTGACGGCTCTCCGACATTCACGTCCCCAGGAAGCAGGTCCGGACTGACGGGGGAGGTGCGTTAAAGTTTATTTTGTTTATCTTTTGCAGCCTGGGCATAGGGATACAGCGAACAGTATTGAGTGTCAGCGCCCAGCGGCCCGCAACAAACAGGAGGACGAGGAGGGCAGTGCTTGCAGGTGACATGTGAGTATTTACCCCGATGGGGACAGCGCAGCACTGGGCTGAAAATTAATGGGGGGGGGGGGGGGGGCAGAACAGAGATCACGGGTCACATATGATTAGTTCTCCGAAGTGGTGACAGTGCGGTGCTGGGCTGATAATTCATTCATTCATTAGATTCTATATTATTTACCAGGGGTTGTAACAGAATAGCTTTAAAAACATCGATAACAAGTAGATCTCTTTTCTTAGGGTGCTTTCACACTACGATTGTAGTGTACGGTTGCTGGATCAGGTTGGGAGGGGCGAAAACTGGCCGCTCCCGTATCCCAGCCGGATCCAGCCTGAACCCCATTCATTTCAATGAGCCGACCGGAGACACTACGGTTCTAGGTCCGGTCAGAAAACCGTATTCGGGGAAAAATGAGACAACCGGAGTCAGCGTTTGACTCCGGTCGGCTCATTGAAATGAATGGGGTTCAGGCTGGATCCGGCTGGGATACGGGAGCGGACGGTTTTCGCCCCTCCCAACCGGATCCAGCAACCGTACACTACAATCGTAGTGTGAAAGCACCCTCACCGACCTCTTTAAAGCAGATCTTTAGAGGGAGTAAAAATCTATAAAATGTTAGGGACTGAATAAGTACACTTAGTCCTGACTCACACAGAGTTTGTCACTCAGTTTTCCCAGACATCCCAACATTAAATCTACTTCTCAGTGGTACATCATTCTGGCATTAAAATCCAGCATCTGGTAGACCGAGCTGAGTATGACTGAAAAAAATATTTTAAGACTATGACAAGGGGACACATCAAGGATACACATTTTTTGTTATTAGGAGGAGCTGTTCTTTAAATCTAAAGGGATTGTGTGCAAAACGTGGTCATGATGTGGCCCAGCACAATCTGTTCCAGAGTAGTGGGATGGCTGTAGTATAAAAGATTTGCTGGATAGTGCTTTTCAGGTGATGAAAGCCTAAATAACTGTATTTTCAGTACTTTCTTGTACAGTGACCCCCCGACCTACGATGGCCCCGACATGCGATAATTTCAACATATGATGGCCTCTCAGGGGCCATAACATGTTGAAGGCAGAATCAACATAAGATGCTTTTGTATGTCGGGCCATCGCATAAACGGCTATCTGGCAGTGCAGACTGCTTCAGCTGCTTCCGGATAGCCATTTAAAGTGCCCCGTGTGCTCCGGTGAGTGTCATTCACCTGTCCCCACTGCTCTGGACCATCCTCCTCAGGCTCCGCTGCATAGCCGTCGCTCTCCTTCATCGTCATCACATCGCCACGCACGCCGTCCCGTGATCTAATAGGAGCGGCATGCGCAGCGACATGATGCTGGCGATGGAGAGTGACGATCCAGGGCAGCGGTGACGGTCCGGAGTGGCGGGGACACGTGAGTATAACATTCTATATTACTATTGCACGGATCCCTCAACATAAATGGATATAAGTAACGATGGTTCATTTGGAACTAATTACCATCGTATGTTGAGGGATCACTGTATATGTCTCCTATTTAACCCCTTAAGGACCAAGGGCGTACAGGTACGCCTTTGCTCCCTGGTACTTAAGGACCAAGGGCGTACCTGTACGCCAGTGGGAATTTCGGTCCCCGCCGCGCGCCGGGCGGGGATCGCGCTGGGGTGACTGCTGATATCTATCAGCAGGCACCCTGCGCAAATGCCCAGGGGGGTCATTAGACCCCCCCATGTCGGTGATCGGCGCAAATCGCAAGTGAATTCACACTTGCGATTTGCGCCGATTCCGGGTCATACGGGTCTATGGTGACCCGGTGACCCGGAATAGAAGGGGGATCGCGGGTGTCCTAGACACCCACGATCCCCCTGTAGCGATAGGAGTGAGGTGGCAGGGTTGCCACCCCTCCTATCTCTGCTATTGGTGGTCTAGACGTGACCACCAATAGCAGATCGGGGGCGGAGGGGTTTACTTTCGGTTTCCCCGTCCTGCCCTCCCACAATAGGCGGGGCAGGACGGGGAAACCGACAGGGACCGGCGCCGAAGATCCACTTACCCATCGGCGATGGCAGCGGCGATCAGCGGCGGCAGCGGGCGACGATCGGCAGAAGAAGAGGACCGCGACGCAGCTCCCTGGATCCAACGGAAGCCGGTGAGTTACTTAGCAACATCTGGAGGGCTACAGTCTGAGACCACTATAGTGGTCTCAAAACTGTAACCCTCCAGATGTTGCAAAACTACAACTCCCAGCATGCCCAGAGAGCTGTTTAGGCATGCTGGGAGTTGCAGTTTTGCAACAGCTGGAGGTCTACAGTTTGAGACCACTGCAAAGTGATCTCTATACTGTGCACCTCCAGATCTTGCAAAACTACAACTCCCAGCATGCCCAGACAGCAGTTTGCTGTCTGGGCATGCTTGGAGTTGTAGTTTTGCAACATCTGGAGGTCCACAGTTTGGAGACCACTATGCAGTGGTCTCTAAACTATAGCTCTACAGATGTTGCAAAACTGCAACTCCCAGCAAGCCTAAACAGCAAACAGCTGTCTCTGCATGCTGGGAGTTGTAGTTGCGATCCCTCCAGCTGTTGCATAACTACATCTCCCAGCATGCCTTTCGGCGATCAGTACATGCTGGGAGTTGAAGTTTTGCAACAGCTGGAGGCACACTGGTTGGAAAATACTGAGTTAGGTAACAGAACCTAACTGAAGGTTTTCCAACCAGTGTGCCTCCAGCTGTTGCAAAAGTACAACTCCCAGCATGCACGGTCTTTCAGTACATGCTGGGAGTTGTCGTTTTGAAACAGCTGGAGGTTTGCCCCCCCCCCCCCATGTGAACGTACAAGGTACATTCACACTGGCGGGTTTACAGTAAGTTTTCTGCTTCAAGTTTGGGCTGTGGCAAATTTTTCACCGCAGCGCAAACTCCTAGCGGTAAATTCACTGTAAACCCGCCAGTGTGAATGTACCCTAAAAACACTACACTACACTACACTTACACATAATAAAGAGTAAAACACAACATATACACCCCCTTACACTGTCCCCCTAATAAAAAATAAAAAACGTATTGTACGGCAGTGTTTCCAAAACAGAGCCTCCAGCTGTTGCAAAACAACAACTCCCAGCATTTCCGGACAGCCACTGACTGTCCAGGCATGCTGGGAGTTGAGCAACAGCTGGAGGCACCCTGTTTGGGAATCACTGGCATAGAATACCCCTATGTCCACCCCTGTGCAATCCCTAATTTAGTCCTCAAATGCGCATGGCGCTCTCTCACTTCGGAGCCCTGTCGTATTTCAAGGAAACAGTTTAGTGCCACATATGGGGTATTTTGGGGGCTTTTTTTCCTTTTACCCCTTATGAAAAAGAAAAGTTGGAGTCTACACCAGCCTGTTAGTGTAAAAAAAAATTTTTTTTTACACTAACATGCTGGTGTTGTCCTTTACTTTTTATTTTCACGGGAGGTAAAAGGAAAAAAAGACCCCCAAAATTTGTAACGCAATTTCTCCTGAGTACGGAGATACCCCATATGTGGGCGTAAAATGCTCTGCGGACGCACAACAAGGCTCAGGAGTGAGAGCGCACCATGTACATTTGAGGCCTAAATTGGTGATTTGCACAGGGGTGGCTGATTTTACAGTGGTTCTGACATAAACACAAAACAATAAATACAGACATGTGACCCCATTTTGGAAACGACACCCCTCACGGAACGTAACAAGGGGTATAGTGAGCCTTAACACCCCACAGGTGTTTGACAAATTTTCATTAAAGTTGGATGGGAAAATGAAAAAAAAAAAAACAATTTTCCCTAAAATGCTGGTGTCACCGTAAATTTTTCATTTTCACAAGGGAAAATAAAAAAAGCCCCCCAAAATTTGTAACCCAATTTCTTCTGAGTAAGAGCATACCGCATATGTGGATGTAAAGGGCTCTATGGGTACACTACAATGCTCAGAAGAGAAGGAGCGCCATTGGGATTTTGAAGAGAAAATTTGTCCGGAATTGAAGGCCACTTGTGTTTACAAAGCCCCCATGGTACCAGAACACTGGACCCCCCCCATATGTGACCCCATTTTGGAAACTACACCCCTCATGTAATGTAATAAGGGGCGCAGTGAGCATTTACGCCCCACAGGTGTCTGACAGATTTTTGGAACAGTGATCCGTGAAAATGAAAAATTTAATTTTCCATTTGCACAGCCCACTGTCCCAAAGATCTGTCAAACACCAGTGGGGTGTAAATGCTCACTGCACCACTTATTAAATTCTGTGAGGGGTGTAGTTTCCAAAATGGGGTCACATGTGGGGGGGGGGGTCCACTGTTCTGGCACCACGGGGGGCTTTGTAAATGCACATGGCCCCTGATTACCATTCCAAACGAATTCTCTTTCCAAAAGCTCAATGGTGCTCCTCCTCTTCTGAGCATTGTAGTTTGCCCGTAGTGCACTTCAGGTCCACTTATGGGGTACCTCCATACTCAGAAGAGATGGGGTTACAAATTTTGGGGGGTATTTTCTGCTATTAACCCAACACACATTTTAGTGAAAAAAAAAATATTTTTTTTTACATATGCAAAAGTCGTGAAACCCGTGTGGGGTATTAAGGCTCACTTTATTCCTTGTTACGTTCCTCAAGGGGTCTAGTTTCCAAAATGGTATGCCATGTGTTTTTTTTTTGCTGTTCTGGCACCATAGGGGCTTCCTAAATGCGACATGCCCCCCCGAGCAAAATTTGCTCTCAAAAAGTCAAATATCACTCCTTCTCTTCGGAGCATTGTAGTTCGCCCGTAATGCACTTCATGCCAACTTATGGGGTGCCTCCATACTCAGAAGAGATGGGGTTACAAATTTTGGGGGGTATTTTCTGCTATTAACCCTTGCAAAAATGTGAAATTTGGGGGGAAACACACATTTTAGTGAAAAAAAAATTTTTTTTTTTACATATGCAAAAGTCGTGAAACACCTATGGGGTATTAAGGCTCACTTTATTCCTTGTTACGTTCCCCAAGGGGTCTAGTTTCCAAAATGGTATGCCATGTGGGTTATTTTTGCTGTTCTGGCACCATAGGGGCTTCCTAAATGCAACATGCCCCCCAAAAACCATTTCTGAAAAACGTACTCTCCAAAATCCCCTTGTCGCTCCTTCGCTTCTGAGCCCTCTACTGCGCCCGCCGAACACTTTACATAGACATATGAGGTATGTGCTTACTCGAGAGAAATCGGGCTACAAATATAAGTATACATGTTCTCCTTTTACCCCTTGTAAAAATTCTAAAATTGGGTTTACAAGAACATGCGAGTGTAAAAAATTAAGATTGTGAATTTTCTCCTTCACTTTGCTGCTATTCCTGTGAAACACCTAAAGGGTTAAAACACTTACTGATTGTCATTTTGAATACTTTGGGGGGTGTAGTTTTTATAATGGGGTCATTTGTGGGGTATTTCTAATGGGAAGACCCTTCAAATCCACTTCAAACCTTAACTGGTCTCTGAAAAAAAGCGAGGTTCAAAATTTTGTGAAAAATTGGAAAAGTGCTGCTGAACTTTGAAGCCCTCTGGTGTCTTCCAAAAGTAAAAACACGTAAATTTTATGATGCAAACATAAAGTAGACATATTGGAAATGTGAATAAAATAAAAAAATATTTTGAATATCCATTTTCCTTACAAGCAGAGAGCTTCAAATTTAGAAAAATGCAAAATTTTCAAATTTTCCATCAAATTTTGGGATTTTTCACCAAGAAAGGATGCAAGTTACCACAAAATTTTACCACTATATTAAAGTATAATATGTCACGAAAAAACAATCTCGGAATCAGATTGATAACTAAAAGCATTCCAGAGTTATTAATGTTTAAAGTGACAGTGGTCAGATGTGCAAAAAACGCTCTGGTCCTAAGGTGTAAAATGGCCTGGTCCTTAAGGGGTTAATGCATACACTAACTACAGTGTGCCGAGGGTTAACATTTTCACATTGCGTCACCTTTTGCATGTACAGTGGAATCTAGTCACATGTAGAACACCTAGCCAATGAATGCAGGAGCCAGTGCCAACTCCACACCCCTAGACTGTGAAAAGAGGTGTTTTTTTTTTATATCTTTCTAGCTTAGTCCAGCCTTGGTTTAGGTCAGGAACACATGTAAGTTCCTCATTTTCTGTCATATTTCATCTTTCTGAGGTGGCTAAAAGTCTAGGTATAGCTCATGTCAGGCACACCTCTACAAGTGGGCAACATTGTCACTAGTCCTGTTTTCAAGCAGGTAGTACCTGAACCTAGCCTACAGTCCAGCTACAAGAATAACTCTACTCTTCAGGACTTTATTCAAGTCTGCAAATCTGCATTTCCCCTTGGTCTGCCTCCTCTGAGATCCTTGTTCACTAAGTTTTTTACCTTGGGCATTAAAGGAGTAGTCCAGTGGTGACCCAGTGGTGAACAACTTATCCCCTATCCTAAGGATAGGGGATAAGTTGCAGATTGCGGGGGATCCGACAGCTGGGGCCCCCTGCGATCTCCTGTACGGAGCCCCGACAGCCCGCGGGAAGGGTGCGTGTCGACCTCCGCCGACACGCCCCCTCAATACAACTCTATGGCAGAGCCAAAGCGCTGCCTTCGGCAATCTCCGGCTCTGCCATTGAGATGTATTGAGGGGGCGTGTTGGCCGCCGCTTCGTGCGGGGGTCGATACCCGCTATCTAGCCAGAGAGCCTGGCCCCCGTACAGAGAGATCGCAGGGGGCCCCAGCGGTCGGAACCCCCGCGATCTCAAACTTATCCCCTATCCTTAGGATAGGGGATACGTTTTTTACCACTGGACTACCCCTTTAATCAAATCTGTCATCAGTGTCACCTGCACTAACCTGTCAATACAGACAGGTGACACTGATGACAACGGTACTTACCTTGTCCCTTTCTAGGCTGTCGTTCTCTGGCTATCCTCTTCAGTATCTTCAGCTACGGGCCTGACTGACTTGGAGTATAGGCGGAGCTTAGTGATGTCACCGCTGCTGTTCTCTCCTGAGTCCCACTGCTAGCAAACAGCAGTTGTGATATCACTAAGCTCCACCCTTACTCCAAGAAGGGCCCGGAGCTGAAAATCCCGAAGAGGATAGCCGGAGAACGACAGCACGGAATGGGACAAGGTAAGTACCGTTGTCATCAGTGTCACCTCTACTACTGTCACCTTTACCAACAGATTATTGCAGGTGACACTGATGACAGATTTCCTTTAAGCTAGCGCACAAGAGAGCTATTACACTTGTCTATATCTGCATTTAGACAAAGTCATAGTTCTGCAAAAGCATAATCTGTGTAATAAGTACTACTTAAAGGGACAGTGACTAGATTCTGTTTCTCCTGAGTGTTAGGTTGTATCACCAAAACTGGATTTTTTTAAAGCTACATTTAAGTATATGTATTATACTGGATTGCATCAGGAGAAAATGTGTGATCCACAGTATCAGAAACAGGTTACATATTAGCATGGCACTGTTTCTGCAAGACATTTGCATGTTTTTCTAATCTCCTTTAAGGCTGAGGCTGCTTACAGACTCGTGCCATTTGTAACTGTTGTATCACTTGAAAATAAATACTGTATGTATTCCTTACAGTGCAATTGTATTTTCTGAAAAATGAGCTTTTGCATAGACATAAAACATTAAGCCTGTGTCTCTAGCGGTAATATCCACCGATTAATGCTGTTTGTTTATTGCTATGACCGTGAAAATTAATCTGCAGAACTCAAGTGCCCTTCAGGCTAATGGTAATGGAAAAGCATTGGTATAAAGCACTGTGGCTTCCAGGGCTAAAGTAAATAGTTCAAGCTAGGAGAAAAATTGTCCTGGACACTCCCTAAATATTGACGGCATGCCTCTTTTTTACCAACAGTCCCTAAAAGTTGTCGGTTAGGCTATGTCGGAAAATGTGCAAAATGTCTGCCAGTGACACACTTTTTGCATGTTCTGCTGGCGCTAGGACCACTTGCAAATGTGCCATCTCCAGAGACGAAAAGCATTTCCGTGCGGAAATCAAGCAGACACTCGAACACTTGGTGGTTGGAATGGGAGTGTTTCCTTCCGTTTTGGACTGCTTTTACTTAGCTCTCTTAGCTAGCTAAGGAAGCTGTCACGATGCCGGCTGGCAGGTAGTGGATCCTCTGTGCCAGAGAGGGATTGGCGTGGACCGTGCTAGTGGACCGGTTCTAAGCCACTACTGGTTTTCACCAGAGCCCGCCGCAAAGCGGGATGGTCTTGCTGCGGCGGTAGTGACCAGGTCGTATCCACTAGCAACGGCTCACCTCTCTGGCTGCTGAAGATAGGCGCGGTACAAGGGAGTAGGCAAAAGCAAGGTCGGACGTAGCAGAAGGTCGGGGCAGGCAGCAAGGATCGTAGTCAGGGGCAACGGCAGAAGGTCTGGAAACACAGGCAAGGAACACACAAGGAACGCTTTCACTGGCACTAAGGCAACAAGATCCGGCAAGGGAGTGCAGGGGAAGTGAGGTGATATAGGGAAGTGCACAGGTGAACACACTAATTGGAACCACTGCGCCAATCAGCGGCGCAGTGGCCCTTTAAATCGCAGAGACCCGGCGCGCGCGCGCCCTAGGGAGCGGGGCCGCGCGCGCCGGGACAGAACAGACGGAGAGCGAGTAAGGTAGGGGAGCCGGGGTGCGCATCGCGAGCGGGCGCTACCCGCATCGCGAATCGCATCCCGGCTGGCAGCGGAATCGCAGCGCCCCGGGTCAGAGGACGTGACCGGAGCGCTGCCGCGGGGAGAGTGAAGCGAGCGCTCCGGGGAGGAGCGGGGACCCGGAGCGCTCGGCGTAACAGTACCCCCCCCCTTGGGTCTCCCCCTCTTCTTAGAGCCTGAGAACCTGAGGAGCAGACTTTTGTCTAGGATGTTGTCCTCAGGTTCCCAGGATCTCTCTTCAGGACCACAACCCTCCCAGTCCACTAAAAAAAATTTTTTCCCTCTGACCTTTTTGGCAGCTAAAATTTCTTTGACCGAGAAGATGTCCGAGGAGCCGGAAACAGGAGAGGGAGGAACAGATTTGGGAGAAAAACGGTTGAGGATGAGTGGTTTGAGAAGAGAGACGTGAAAGGCATTAGGGATACGAAGAGAGGGAGGAAGAAGAAGTTTATAAGAGACAGGATTAATTTGACACAAAATTTTGAAAGGACCAAGATAGCGTGGTCCCAACTTGTAGCTAGGGACACGGAAGCGGACATATTTAGCGGAGAGCCATACCTTGTCTCCAGGGGAAAAAACGGGGGGAGCTCTTCTTTTCTTATCCGCAAACTTCTTCATGCGTGATGAAGCCTGTAAGAGAGAATCCTGGGTCTCTCTCCATATGATGGAAAGGTCACGAGAAATTTCATCCACAGCGGGCAGACCAGAGGGCAAGGGAGTAGGGAGGGGGGGAAGAGGGTGACGGCCGTACACCACGAAAAATGGGGATTTGGAGGAAGACTCAGAGACCCTGAAGTTATACGAGAATTCGGCCCATGGGAGGAGATCTGCCCAGTCATCCTGGCGGGAGGAAACAAAATGTCGCAAATAATCACCCAAGATCTGGTTAATCCTTTCTACTTGTCCATTGGACTGGGGATGATATGCAGAAGAAAAATTTAATTTAATCTTGAGTTGTTTACAGAGAGCCCTCCAGAATTTAGACACGAATTGGACGCCTCTATCCGAGACAATCTGCGTAGGCAACCCGTGAAGACGAAAAATGTGTACAAAAAATTGTTTAGCCAACTGAGGCGCAGAAGGAAGACCAGGAAGAGGGATGAAATGTGCCATTTTGGAGAATCGATCAACGACCACCCAAATAACAGTGTTGCCACGGGAAGGGGGTAAATCAGTAATAAAATCCATACCAATCAGAGACCAAGGCTGTTCGGGGACAGGCAGAGGATGAAGAAAACCAGCGGGCTTCTGGCGAGGAGTCTTATCCCGGGCACAGATAGTGCAGGCTCGCACAAAGTCCACAACATCCGTCTCCAGAGTCGGCCACCAATAGAAGCGGGAGATGAGTTGCACAGATTTCTTGATACCCGCATGACCTGCGAGATGGGAGGAGTGACCCCATTTGAGGATTCCGAGGCGTTGGCGAGGAGAAACAAAGGTCTTTCCTGGAGGAGTCTGCCTGATGGAGGCAGGAGAAGTGGAGATCAGGCAGTCAGGTGGAATGATGTGTTGCGGAGAGAGTTCAACTTCTGAGGCATCCGAGGAACGAGAGAGAGCATCGGCCCTAATGTTCTTATCGGCAGGACGAAAGTGAATCTCAAAATTAAATCGGGCAAAGAACAGAGACCACCGGGCCTGGCGAGGATTCAGCCGTTGGGCAGACTGGAGGTAGGAGAGGTTCTTGTGGTCGGTGTAGATAATAACAGGAGAACTTGATCCCTCCAGCAGATGCCTCCATTCCTCAAGTGCTAATTTAATGGCTAGAAGCTCTCGATCCCCGATGGAGTAGTTCCTCTCCGCTGGAGAGAAGGTCCTAGAGAAAAAACCACAAGTGACAGCATGCCCGGAAGAATTTTTTTGTAGAAGAACAGCTCCAGCTCCCACTGAGGAGGCATCAACCTCCAATAGGAAGGGTTTGGAAGGGTCAGGTCTGGAGAGGACGGGAGCCGAAGAAAAGGCAGACTTGAGTCGTTTAAAGGCGTCTTCTGCTTGAGGAGGCCAGGACTTGGGATCAGCATTTTTTTTGGTTAAAGCCACGATAGGAGCCACAATGGTAGAAAAATGTGGAATAAATTGCCTGTAATAATTGGCGAACCCCAAAAAGCGTTGGATAGCACGGAGTCCGGAGGGGCGTGGCCAATCTAAGACGGCAGAGAGTTTGTCTGGATCCATCTGTAGTCCCTGGCCAGAGACCAAATATCCTAGAAAAGGAAGAGATTGGCATTCAAACAGACATTTCTCAATTTTGGCATAGAGTTGGTTGTCACGAAGTCTCTGAAGAACCATACGGACATGCTGGCGGTGTTCTTCTAGATTGGCAGAAAAAATTAGGATATCGTCCAGATATACAACAACACAGGAGTATAACAGATCACGAAAAATTTCATTGACAAAGTCTTGGAAGACGGCAGGGGCATTGCACAGTCCAAAGGGCATGACCAGATACTCAAAGTGTCCATCTCTGGTGTTAAATGCCGTTTTCCACTCGTCCCCCTCTCTGATGCGGATGAGGTTATAGGCGCCTCTTAAGTCCAATTTAGTGAAGATGTGGGCACCTTGGAGGCGATCAAAGAGTTCAGAGATGAGGGGTAAGGGGTAGCGGTTCTTAACCGTGATTTTATTAAGACCGCGGTAGTCAATGCAAGGACGTAGGGAGCCATCTTTTTTGGACACAAAGAAAAATCCGGCTCCGGCAGGAGAGGAGGATTTACGGATAAAGCCCTTTTTTAGATTCTCCTGGACGTATTCGGACATGGCAAGAGTCTCTGGGGCAGAGAGAGAATAAATTCTGCCCCGGGGTGGAGTAGTGCCCGGGAGGAGGTCGATAGGGCAATCATAAGGCCTGTGAGGAGGTAGAGTCTCAGCTTGTTTTTTGCAGAAAACATCCGCGAAGTCCATATAGGCCTTAGGGAGACCGGTTACTGGAGGAACCACAGAGTTACGGCAAGGGTTACTGGGAACCGGTTTTAGACAGTTCTTGGAACAAGAGGACCCCCAACTCTTGATCTCCCCAGTGGACCAATCCAGGGTAGGGGAATGAAGTTGAAGCCAGGGAAGTCCAAGGAGAATTTCCGAGGTGCAATTGGGGAGGACCAAAAGTTCAATCCTCTCATGATGAGATCCGATGCTCATAAGAAGGGGCTCCGTGCGGAAACGTATGGAACAGTCCAATCTTTCATTATTTACACAATTGATGTAGAGGGGTCTGGCGAGACTGGTCACCGGGATGTTGAACCTGTTGACGAGAGAGGCCAAAATAAAATTTCCTGCAGATCCAGAGTCCAAGAAGGCCACTGTAGAGAAGGAGAAGGCAGAGGCAGACATCCGCACAGGCACAGTAAGACGTGGAGAAGCAGAGTAGACATCAAGGACTGTCTCACCTTTGTGCGGAGTCAGCGTACGTCTTTCCAGGCGGGGAGGACGGATAGGACAATCTCTCAGGAAGTGTTCGGTACTAGCACAGTACAGGCAGAGGTTCTCCATACGGCGTTGTGTCCTCTCTTGAGGTGTCAGGCGAGACCGGTCGACCTGCATAGCCTCCACGGCGGGAGGCACAGGAACAGATTGCAGGGGACCAGAGGAGAGAGGAGCCGAGGAGAAGAAACGCCTCGTGCGAACAGAGTCCATATCTTGGCGGAGTTCCTGACGCCTTTCGGAAAAACGCATGTCAATGCGAGTGGCTAGGTGAATAAGTTCATGTAGATTAGCAGGAATTTCTCGTGCGGCCAGAACATCTTTAATGTTGCTGGATAGGCCTTTTTTGAAGGTCGCGCAGAGGGCCTCATTATTCCAGGACAATTCTGAAGCAAGAGTACGGAATTGTACGGCATACTCGCCAACGGAAGAATTACCCTGGACCAGGTTCAACAGGGCAGTCTCAGCAGAAGAGGCTCGGGCAGGTTCCTCAAAGACACTTCGGATTTCCGAGAAGAAGGAGTGTACAGAGGCAGTGACGGGGTCATTGCGGTCCCAGAGCGGTGTGGCCCATGACAGGGCTTTTCCGGACAGAAGGCTGACTACGAAAGCCACCTTAGACCTTTCAGTGGGAAACAGGTCCGACATCATCTCCAGATGCAGGGAACATTGGGAAAGAAAGCCACGGCAAAACTTAGAGTCCCCATCAAATTTATCCGGCAAGGATAAGCGTATCCCAGGAGCGGCCACTCGCTGCGGAGGAGGTGCAGGAGCTGGCGGAGGAGATGACTGCTGAAGCTGTGGTAGAAACTGTTGTAGCATAACGGTCAGTTGAGACAGCTGTTGGCCTTGTTGCGCTATCTGTTGTGACTGCTGGGCGACCACCGTGGTGAGGTCAGCGACAACTGGCAGAGGAACTTCAGCGGGATCCAGTGCCGGATCTACTGTCACGATGCCGGCTGGCAGGTAGTGGATCCTCTGTGCCAGAGAGGGATTGGCGTGGACCGTGCTAGTGGACCGGTTCTAAGCCACTACTGGTTTTCACCAGAGCCCGCCGCAAAGCGGGATGGTCTTGTTGCGGCGGTAGTGACCAGGTCGTATCCACTAGCAACGGCTCACCTCTCTGGCTGCTGAAGATAGGCGCGGTACAAGGGAGTAGGCAAAAGCAAGGTCGGACGTAGCAGAAGGTCGGGGCAGGCAGCAAGGATCGTAGTCAGGGGCAACGGCAGAAGGTCTGGAAACACAGGCAAGGAACACACAAGGAACGCTTTCACTGGCACTAAGGCAACAAGATCCGGCAAGGGAGTGCAGGGGAAGTGAGGTGATATAGGGAAGTGCACAGGTGAACACACTAATTGGAACCACTGCGCCAATCAGCGGCGCAGTGGCCCTTTAAATCGCAGAGACCCGGCGCGCGCGCGCCCTAGGGAGCGGGGCCGCGCGCGCCGGGACAGAACAGACGGAGAGCGAGTAAGGTAGGGGAGCCGGGGTGCGCATCGCGAGCGGGCGCTACCCGCATCGCGAATCGCATCCCGGCTGGCAGCGGAATCGCAGCGCCCCGGGTCAGAGGACGTGACCGGAGCGCTGCCGCGGGGAGAGTGAAGCGAGCGCTCCGGGGAGGAGCGGGGACCCGGAGCGCTCGGCGTAACAGAAGCAGTTCACCCTATGGCCAAAGGACACTTTTAACGGGACAATGCACCATGCCACAATGGTTATATAGTCATGGATTGGCACCAATAACAAGACAGTAGGGTTTCCCTGCTTTCCTGGGCTACACAGTCCCCAGGTCTTAATTCTATAGATAATTTCTGGGACAAGGTACCGAACATGGCTGTTAGCTGTTAAAGGGGTACTCTGGCCCTGAGACATCTTATCCCCTATCCAAAGGATAGGGGATAAGATGTCTCACCGTGGGGGTCCTGCCGCTGGGGACCCCCGCAATCTTGTATTCGCCACCCACCTGTTTGAGCTGCACGCCGCGGTGCCAGCTCACAAACAGTCGGGTGGCGACCACGGGGCCAGAGTATCATGACATCAGGACTCCGCCCCTGTGTGACGTCACCCCACGCCCCCGCTATGCAAGTCTATGGGAGGGGGCGTGACGGCCGTCACCCCCCCTCCCATAGACTTGCAAAGCGGGGGGCGACGTCACATGGGGGCGGAGTTGTGATGTTACGATACTCCGGCCCTGTGGTCGCCACCCGGCTGTTTGTGAGCTGGCACCGCAGCGTGCAGCTCAAACAGGTGGGTGGCGAATACAAGATTGCAGGGGTCCCCAGTGACGGGACCCCCACGGTGAGACATCTTATCCCCTATCCTTTGGATAGGGGATAAGATGTCTCAGGGCCGGAGTCCCCCTTTAAGCACATGTCAGGAACTCCATCAAATGTGCAGCCTCTGCAAGAAGCTATTCTGTGCACATGGGCCGATATTCCTGCAGAACAATTTCAACACCTAATATACTCAGAGAGGGATGGGGATTTGAATCAAATGTAGAGACTGTCCTACCAAAAGAGAGACACTGGGGAGTTATGGGAATAGGAGAATTTTTCCCGTAAGGAACTGAGCACAAGATCATCTGTGGTGTCCCGGCAACATATTGCCTCCGTTGCCTTGTGGTGAGGTCCGCAAGGTCAGAGTCCATAGGTGTAGGTGGGGTCCTCATCCTTAGTTAGCCCCTTGTCACCCCTTTTGTAATTAAAATTATTTAAATGTAATTTATATATTTATATAGTAAGTGTACTTACCTAGTTAGCGTCGCAGGACCTGCGGGTCACGTGATGCGTTCCAAAGACTCTATGGTTTGTAGTTCAAGGACCTTTGGAGGAAGTCAGGTGTTTACCCATCAGGCTATGTAACGGTGAGTGACAGCTGACTTGGACCAATCCAAAACGGCCATGCCCATATAAGGGAGCGGCGGCCATTGCTCACTCTCTTTCCTCGTGGGCTGTTGACAGGGAAGGATCTGCGCTGCTGTCATCAGTGAGTTAGGCCCGAGCCTTGCGGCGACGGCTGATCTTTACAAAACTGTGAGTGTAATCAATCCCTAAGCACTCTGCAAGATCACCGGACCATATCTAACCCCTAAATCCGGACGGATCTTTGCAAATTAACCCTAAATTCTGAGACATATCAAAAGTCAAGGTCCGCAACAACTGTCAGTCACTGAGGTGTACGGAGACTGTATTGATGAAACTGTTACTGTTCATTGGATGTACCGCAAGTCTTTAAGTAAAGTTTATCCAAGTTCAAGTACCTTGTGGACCTTCAGTCATTTTATGCATGCACCTATCGTTACTGGGAAGGGCGGTGATAGGCCGGAGAATTACCTCAGCATACTAGCCCTCAGCCTGGGGTCACGAACAATAGGGTTAACCTTAACCCCTGATATACTGAAGCAAAACCCTGACTACACTACCCCTACCCCAGAGGCCTACCACACATCCAACTTTCCTAAATACCCAAATTTTTTACGCAACTTAGAGAACGAATTTCACAGAATTCATACCTGTACTATCTGCAGATTTAATATTTCATCTTTTTTTTTTTTCGGAGGCACATTCCGGAGTCCGCAGAAAGAGTAGACTTGTCTGTTATTTCTGTAGAGTCTGCACAGAAATGTATTGCCGTCTATGAGACGAAGCATTTCCAAGTGGTCCTAGCACTGGCATGTTCTGCCGGTGCTCCACTGTGGGGAAAATGTCTGTACGAATTTCCATGCCAGTCTGAACATAGCCTTAAAGGGGTACTCCCATGGAAAACTTTTTTTTTTTTTTAAATCAACTGGTGCCAGAAAGTTAAACGGAATTGTAAATTACTTCTATAAAAAAAATCTTAATCCTTCCAGTACTTTTTAGGGGCTATATACTACAGAGGAAATGCTTTTCTTTTTAGATTTCTCTGATGTCATGACCACAATGCTCTCTGCTGACCTCTGCTGTCCATTTTAGGAACTGTCCAGAGCAGGAGAAAACCCCCATAGCAAACATATGCTGCTCTGGACAGTTCCTAAAATGGACAGCAGAGGTCAGCAGAGAGCACTGTGGTCGTGACATCAGAGAAATCTAAAAAGGAAAGCATTTCCTCTGTAGTATATAGCCCCTAAAAAGTACTGGAAGGATTAAGATTTTTTAATAGAAGTAATTTACAAATCTGTTTAAAACTTTCTGGCACCAGTTGATTTAAAAAACAAAAACAAATTTCCACGGGAGTACCCCATTAAATTCCACAGTTTGGAGACCACTGATCTAACGTGTAGCTGGGACAACCCTAGACCCTGGTGGTCAGCCACATTACGTATCCACCAGTTATTCAGCCCTCCTCTCCGGGATGTTGGGAGCATCTTTACATGAAAGCACAAAGGGTTAATATGAGTTAAAAGGACAGAATGTGATTATGTTATCGGTCAGACAGCTGAAAACCTTCTCCTAATGTGAACTGGCTGTGCTACAGTCTACATTTTATCTCACATCAGTCCTTCTGTTAGTCAGCTGCTAGTCCTAGTGTGCCTGGAAGTCAGCTGCCTCTGTGGGATTATCCATCAGCAAAAAATAGAGAGCGCTGTCTGTGTGCTGGGGGAGGACGCAGACGTGGTCACTACCTCTCCATCTGTGGAAAACCGACACCACCTTCCCACATGTGAAGGTGCAGTAAGGGCTGGCAGCAGACATTGCTACGTACATGGGGGGAGATTTATCAAAACCTGTGCAAAGTAAAAGTTGCCCAGTTGCCCATAGCAACCAATCAGATCACTTCTTTCATTTTTAACAAGGCCTCTGCAAAATGAAAGAAGCGATCTGATTGGTTGCTATAGGCAACTCAGCAACTTTGCACAGGTTTTTATAAATCTCCCCCATGGAGCTAATGCAGTGCCATAATGAGCATTACTTGTAATAAATGTAGTTTTAATTACATCACCCAACAAAGGAAAGGTCAGGACATGTTTCCAGAATGACATATACATTGTGGGGGAGATTTATCAAAACCTGTGCAGAGGTAAAGTTGCTGAGTTGCCCATAGCAACCAATCAGATCGCTTCTTTCATTTTTCACAGGTCTCTTTAAAAATGAAAGAAGCGATCTGATTGGTTGCTATGGGCAACTCAGCAACTTTTCCTCTGCAGAGGTTTTGATAAATCTCCCCCTGTATCTATATATAATATAAAAAGAGGCATAAACTGCTGCTGAAGTAAGTCTTTCAACAATTACCATAAGGATTCATAGATAAGGCCTAGAATCAGTGGTCTTCAACCTGCGGACCTCCAGATGTTGCAAAACTACAACTCCCAGCATGCCCGGACAGCCGTTGGCTGTCCGGGCATGCTGGGAGTTGTAGTTTTGCAACATCTGGAGGTCCGCAGGTTGAAGACCACTGGTATATAAAGATGTACCCTTATTTAGTGGTTAGGGCAGTGTATTCCAACCAGTGTGGCTCCAGCTGTTGCAAAACTACAACCTTCGGCTGTCCGGGCATGCTGGGAGTTGTAGTTTTGCAACATCTGGAGGTCCGCAGGTTGAAGACCACTGGTATATAAAGATGTACCCTTATTTAGTAGTTAGGGCAGTGTATTCCAACAAGTGTGGCTCCAGCTGTTGCAAAACTACAACCTTCGGCTGTCCGGGCATGCTGGGAGTTGTAGTTTTGCAACATCTGGAGGTCCGCAGGTTGAAGACCACTGGTATATAAAGATGTACACTTATTTAGTAGTTAGGGCAGTGTATTCAAACCAGTGTGGCTCCAGCTGTTGTAAAACTACAACCTTCGGCTGTCCGGGCATGCTGGGAGTTGTAGTTTTTCAACATCTGGAGGTCCGCAGGTTGAAGAGCACTGGTATATAAAGATGTACACTTATTTAGTAGTTAGGGCAGTGTATTCCAACCAGTGTGGCTCCTGCTGTTGCAAAACTACAACCTTCGCAGCCAAGATTGCGGGGATCCCACTGCTGGACCCCCCCGATAAGACATCTTAACTCCTATCCAAAGCATAGGGGATAAGATGTCTAGGGGGGAGTACCCCTCTAAGTTACTATGCAAAACATACAATCATAATGGTGTACTGCTGGAAAGCACCACAGAACCAGAAATGACAGCATTCTGTGTGGCTCGGTGGTAAAACTGCAACATTTCTGGGTCTTTTTTTATCTTAAGGACCCATTTTCATCTTAAGGACCCGGCCATTTTTTGCACATCTGACCACTGTCAGTTTAAGCTGTGTAAGAGGGGGCGTGAAAGAGGAGTTACAAAAACTGTGATTATCTGTTGTGCGGAGTGAATCTGTGGAGTGGGTGCGACTGCCTATAGTCCACATTCATATTTTGGGTAAATCTTTCTCTTTTGAACATAGTGGGATAACTGTTAGAGTTTAAACACCCTTTTTCATTTTTTTTTTCTCTGTTCCACCTCTAGGGGGAGGAGGAGTAGATTGGGCACAGGTGTATAAATCTTAGCTTGGGGCTCTTATTGAGAGCCTGCTCTTCTGAGTGTTGCTGTGTGAGAGGGGGCGTGAAAGAGGAGTTACAAAAACAGCAGTTTGAAAGCAGGAGGTTGAGATCGCTGTGAGTGTTAATTTCTGAACCCACAAGGTCTACAAAATATTTTAAGTGTAATTTTGACTGTCTGTTTTTTCCTATACACTTGTGAAATGCAGTCCAATGTACATCCTGTTCAATGTATGCAATCCTTGAACAACAGTTTGAGGGTGCATATTGTTGTGCGAGATGTGTGCTATTTGTCCATTTGGAAGCCCAGATCCTGCATCTAGAGGGGCGACTGGCAACAATGAGAAGCATTAACAACATGGAGAGGAGTCTTGTGCTCACTGAGCAGGCACTCTCGGGAATAGAGGTGGGGGAGGACAGTGGGACGGAGTTGCAGGACAGTCAGGCAGTTAGCTGGGTTACAGTTAGAAAGAGGGGTAGGGGAAAAAGTGTCAGGGAGGCTAGTCCTGAACTGGCACACCCCAACAAGTTTGCCCGCTTGGCAGATGAGGGGGATGCCATTACAGAGCTAGCAGAACTGCAGCAGGATACCGCCTCTGACCGCCAGGGGGGTGTCTGCTCCAGTAAGGAGGGAGGGAGGAGTACAGGGCAGGCCAGACAGGTACTAGTGGTGGGGGACTCAATTATTAGGGGGACAGACAGGGCAATCTGTCACAAAGACCGGGATCGCCGAACAGTGTGTTGTCTGCCGGCCGCACGAGTTCGGCACATCGCGGATCGGGTTGACAGGTTGCTGGGCGGGTCTGGAGAGGACCCAGCAGTCATGGTACATATTGTCACCAATGACAAAGTAAGAGGTAGGTGGAGTGTCCTTAAAAATGATTTCAGGGACTTAGGCCGCAAGCTTAAGGCAAGGACCTCCAAGGTAGTATTTTCTGAAATACTACCAGTACCACGAGCCACACCAGAGAGGCAGCTGGTGGAGATCAGGGAGGTAAACAAGTGGCTCAGAAGCTGGTGTAGGAAGGAAGGGTTTGGGTTCATGGAGAACTGGGCTGACTTCGCTGTCGGTTACCGGCTCTACCGTAGGGACGGGCTGCACCTCAATGGGGAGGGTGCAGCTTTGCTTGGGGAGAAGATGGCTAGAAGGGTGGAGGAGTGTTTAAACTAGGGACTTGGGGGGAGGGAACCTACAGCAAAGAGGGGCAAGATAGTGTAGATAGAGAGGTGGGAATTATAAATGTACCTGGGGGTGGAGCGGAGGGAGGGGTTGGAATAGTTAATAGGAATAGGCTTCATAGGAAAATAAAACTTACACCCTTGAATCCCATTAACCCCAATAACATAAAGGATGGAAATGTAAAGTGTATGTTCACAAATGCCAGAAGCCTAGCAAATAAAATGGGGGAGCTTGAGGCCTTGATACTGGAGGAACATATTGATATAGTTGGGGTCACTGAGACATGGCTGGACTCCTCGCATGACTGGGCTGTCAATCTGCAGGGGTTTACATTGTTTCGCAAGGATAGAATGAACAGAAAAGGTGGTGGAGTCTGTCTGTATGTAAGAAGTGGTATGAAAGTCAGTGTGAACGATGCCATAGTGTGTGATGATTCTGAGGATGTGGAATCACTGTGGGTAGAATTACAAAAGGAGGGAAATACTGAAAAAATAATATTTGAGGTAATCTACAGACCCCCTAATATCACTGAAGAGATAGAAGTTCGGCTTCATAAACAAATAGAGAGGGCCGCCCGGGCAGGTACAGTGGTAATAATGGGAGATTTTAACTATCCAGATATAGATTGGGGTCGGGGGCTGGCTAAAACTACAAAGGGGCGTCAATTCCTAAATTTATTGCAGGATAATTTTATGGGCCAGTTTGTGGAGGACCCAACAAGAAGTGATGCCTTGTTGGATCTGATCATTTCCAACAACGCAGAGCTGGTTGGTAATGTAACTGTGCGGGAAAACCTTGGTAATAGCGACCACAATATAGTTACTTTTGACTTAAAATGCAGTAAACAAAGACAGGTGGGGAAGGCAAAAACATATAACTTTAAAAAGGCAAACTTCCCTGGGCTGAGAGCTGCACTACAGGACATAGACTGGGGGGATGTGTTGTCAAATACTGATACAGAAGGTAAATGGGACATCTTTAAATCAACTCTAAATAACTATACAGCTAAATATATACCAAAGGGGAACAAATATAAACGATTAAAACTAAATCCTACATGGCTGACAAATGATGTTAAAAGAGCAATAAACAACAAAAAAATAGCCTTCAAAAAATACAAATCTGATGGGTCAGCGATAACATTTAAACAGTACAAAGAGCTTAATAAAATCTGTAAAAATGTAATAAAAACAGCAAAAATTAAAAACGAGAGACAGGTGGCCAAAGAAAGCAAAACTAATCCTAAATATTTTTTTAGATATATAAATGCAAAAAAACCAAGGACAGAGCATGTAGGACCCCTTAATAATGATAATGGGGAGGTTGTCACAGGCGATAAAGAGAAGGCGGAGCTACTGAATGGGTTCTTTAGTTCTGTATACACTATGGAAAAAGGAGCTGACATTGGCCAGGTCAGTGCTGGTAACACATCATGTAATGTACTGAACTGGCTTAATGTAGAGATGGTACAAGGTAAGTTAAGTAATATAAATGTAAGCAAATCTCCAGGGCCAGATGGATTGCACCCAAGAGTTCTTAGAGAGGTAAGTTCAGTAATAGCTGTACCCCTGTTCATGATATTTAGAGATTCTCTGGTGTCTGGTATTGTGCCAAGGGACTGGCGCAAGGCGAATGTGGTGCCAATCTTCAAAAAGGGCTCTAGGTCTTCCCCAGGAAACTATAGACCGGTAAGTTTAACGTGCATTGTGGGTAAATTGTTTGAAGGACTTATAAGGGATTACATACAGGAATACATAGGGGATAATTGTATTATAAGTGATAGCCAGCATGGGTTTACTAAGGATAGAAGTTGTCAAACCAATCTAATTTGCTTTTATGAAGAGGTAAGTAGAAGCCTTGACAGAGGAATGGCTGTGGATATAGTGTTTCTGGATTTTGCTAAAGCATTTGATACTGTCCCTCATAGACGTCTGACAAGTAAGTTAAGGTCTTTGGGTTTGGAAATTTTAGTTTGTAACTGGATTGAACACTGGCTCATGGATCGTACCCAGAGAGTGGTGGTCAATGATTCGTACTCTGATTGGTCCCCGGTAATTAGTGGTGTACCCCAAGGTTCAGTACTGGGCCCGCTGTTGTTTAATTTATTTATCAATAATATAGAGGATGGTATTAACAGCTCTGTTTCTATCTTTGCAGATGACACCAAGCTTTGTAGCACGGTACAGTCTATAGAGGATGTGCATAAGTTACAAGATGACTTGGATAGACTAAGTGTCTGGGCATCCACTTGGCAAATGAGGTTCAATGTGGATAAATGTAAAGTTATGCATCTGGGTACTAATAACATGCATGCGTCGTAGGTCTTAGGGGGGATTAAACTGGCAGAGTCACTGGTAGAGAAAGATCTGGGTGTACTTGTAGATCACAGACTACAGAATAGCATGCAATGTCAGGCTGCTGCTTCCAAAGCCGGCAGGATATTGTAATGTATCAAAAGAGGCATGGACTCAAGGGACAGGGACATAATACTCCCCCTTTATAAAGCATTGGTACGGCCTCACCTGGAATATGCTGTTCAGTTTTGGGCACCTGTCCATAAAAGGGACACTGCGGAGTTGGAAAGGGTGCAGAGAGGCACGACTAAACTAATATGGGGCATGGATCATCTTAGCTACGAGGAGCGATTAAAGGAGTTACAATTGTTTAGTCTTGAGAAGAGACGTTTAAGGGGGGATATGATAAACGTATATAAGTATATTAATGGCCCATACAAAAAATATGGAGAAAAACTGTTCCAGGTTAAACCCCCCCAAAGGACGAGGGGGCACTCCCTCCGTCTGGAGAAGAAAAAGTTTAGTCTCAAGGGGCGACACGCCTTCTTTACCGTGAGGACTGTGAATTTATGGAACGGTCTACCTCAGGAACTGGTCACAGCAGGAACAATTAACAGCTTTAAAACAGGATTAGATACATTCCTGGAACAAAATAACATTAATGCTTATGAAGAAATATAAAATCCCATCCCTTCCCCAATATCGCGCCACACCCCTACCCCTTAATTCCCTGGTTGAACTTGATGGACATATATCTTTTTTCGACCGTACTAACTATGTAACTATGTAACTATGTAAGCATTAATAACTATGGGATGCTTTTACCTTTCATTCTGATTCCGAGAGTTTTTTCGTGACATATTCTACTTTATGATAGTGGTAAAATGTTGTCGATACTTGCATCATTTCTTGGTGAAAAATTCTAAAATTTGATAAAAAATTTGAAGATTTTGCATTTTTTTTTTTACTTTGAAACTCTCTGCTCATAAGGAAAATGGACATTCCAAATAAATTACATATTGATTCACATATACAATATATCTACTTTATGTTGGCATCATGAAGTTGACATGTTTTTACTTTTGGTAAACATGAGAGGGCTTCAAAGTTCAGCAGCAATTTTCCAATTTTTCACAACATTTTCGAGATCTGAATTTTAATAGGGACCAGTTCAGTTGTGAAGTGGATTTGAGGGGCCTTCATATTAGAAATACCCCATTATAAAAACTGCACACCTCAAAGTATTCAAAATGACATTCAGAAAGTGTGTTAACCCTTTAGGTATTTCACAGGAATACCAGTAATGTGAAGGAGAAAATTCAAAATTCATTTTTTTACACTGGCATGTTCTTGTAGACCAAGTCTTCGAATTTTTACAAGGGGTAAAAGGAGAGAAATCTTCCTAAAATTTGTAATCCAATTTCTCTCGAGTAAGGAAATACCTCATATGTGTATGTGAAGTGTTCGGCGGGCGCAGTAGAGGGCTCAGAAGGGAAGTAACAATGGGATTTTGGAGAGTGAGTTTTTCTGAAATGGTTTTTGGGGGGCATGTCACATTTAGGAAGCCCCTATGGTGCCAGAACAGCAAAAAAAAAAAAAAAAAAAGGCATACTGTTTTGGAAACTACACCCCTCAGGGAACGTAACAAGGGGTCCAGTGAGCTTTTCGGTAAAGTTGGATGTGTAAATGATTTTTTTTTTTCACTAAAATCCTGTTTTTCCCCACATTTTACATTTTTACAAGGGGTAATAGGAGAAAATGCCCCCCAAAATTAGTAACCCCATTTCTTCTGAGTATGGAAATATCCATGTGTGAACATCAAGTGCTCTGCTGGTGCACTACAATGCTCAGAAGGGAAGGAGCGCCATTGAACTTTTGGAGAGTGAATTTGGTTTGAATAGAAGTCGGGGGCCTTGTGCCTTTACAAACCCCCCCCCCCCCCCCCCCCCCCCCGTGGTGCCAAAACAGTGGACCCCCACCATGTGACCCCATTTTGGAAACTACACCCCTCACAGAATTTAATAAGGGGTGCAGTGAGCATTTACACCCCACTGATATTCGACAGGTCTTTGAAACAGTGGGCTGAGCGAATGAAAAATAAAATTTTTCATTTTCACAGACCACTTTTCCAAAAATCTGTCAGACACCTGTGAGGCGTAAATGCTCACTGCACCCCTTATTACATTCTGTGAGGGGTGTTGTTTTCAAAATGGGGTCACATGTGGGGGGGTCCATTGTTCTGGCACTATGGGGGCTTTGTAAACACACGTGGCCTTCAATTCCGGAAAAACTTTAATGAAAAATTCGTCAAACACCTGTGGTGTGTTAAGGCTCACTATGCCCCTTGTTACGTTCTGTGAGGGATGTAGTTTCCAAAATGGGGTCACATGTGGGTATTTATTTTTTTGCGTTTATGTCAGCCACCCCTGAGTAAATCACCAATTTAGTCCTCAAATTTACATTGTGCGCTCCCACTCCTGAGCCTTGTTGTGCGCCCGCAGAGTATTTTACGCCCACATATGGGGTATTTCCGAATTCAGGAGAAATTGTGTTACTTTTTTCCTTTTACCTCTTGTAAAAATAAAAAGTATGGGGCAACACCAGCATGTAAGTGTAAAAAATTCTTTTTTTTTCCACTAACAGGCTGGTGCAGCCCCCAACTTTTCCTTTTCATAAGGGGTAAAAGGAGAAAAAGCCCCCCAAAATTTGTAACACAATTTCTCCCGAGTACGGAAATACCCCATATGTGACCCTAAACTGTTTCCTTGAAACACGACAGGACTCCAAAGTGAGAGAGCGCCATGCGCATTTGAGGACTAAATTAGGGATTGCATAGGGGGGTATTCTACGCCAGTGATTTCCAAACAGGGTGCTTCCAGCTGTTGCTAAACTCCCAGCATGCCTGGACAGTCAGTGGCTGTCCGGAAATGCTGGGAGTTGTTGTTTTGCAACAGCTGGAGGCTCCGTTTTGGAAACACTGCCGTACGATACATTTTTCATTTTTATTGGGGGGGGGGGAGGACAGTGTAAGGGGGTGTATATGTAGTGTTTTACCCTTTATTATGTGTTAGTGTAGTGTAGTGTAGTGTTTTTAGGGTACATTCGCACTGGCGGGTTTACGGTGAGTTTCCCACTAGGAGTTTGCGCTGCGTAGAAAAATTTGCCGCAGCTCAAACTTGAAGCAGGAAGTAGTTCATTCCATCTCAATTATGGCTCTTTACAAGACTGAGATCCCATGCGGTCTCTCAGAGCTGCCTCCTTCCATAGCTAAAGTCTCGAACAGCCCATTTGAAAAAAAATGTTCCCAATCTGCTAACCACCTGCTACTCCAACTTTGCTACATGGTAACTCTATGGCACTCCTAGAATTCTAGGTCTCTGTTTAGTAGATACCTTAGATACTTAGGGATCACATGCATAGCTTCCACGTTATGCTTGCTTACCTGGGTCTACAGCCTAAGGTTTAATAAAACAGGCTTCTTTGGCTCTGTGGCTTCAGCCAGCTTCTGAACCGACTTCCCCTTACCAATTCCTAATATAAGCTTCCCCTGGTGTCTGCTACAACAAAGCTATAATGTTATACTACTGAAGAATAGGCTTGTGCAATTCATTTTGGACGTAATTAGTTTTTGGCTGAATTGTTCATATTTCGAATGTACGAAATATTTACATCCAAATGAATCCAAATTCGTAATAAAACAAATTGTACATGCCCTCGAAATTGTGAATTATTTTTTTCTTTTTGTTAAAATTCTTTTCATTTAGAAGCAAGGGACCAATTAATAAAGTGTGTGTTTTACTTTTTTTTCTCTATTTTTTTTTTTTTTACAGTTTTTAGGTAGTACTACTACTACCAGCATGGAACAGACTGTTCCATGCTGGGAGTAGTATTACCTGTACTAATAGACATATCGCCCGGGTGTCAGTCTGACACCCGATGCGATCATCCATAATATAGCAGAGATGCGGCTCTATACAGCTCTCGCATCTCTGCACTAGACTCAGGCCAGTGATGTGAATAGAACATCATTCATTCATATTTTCCGCCCAGAGTGGTGATTGCCGGATGATTGCAGCCAATCACAGCTCTGAGGGAAATATGAATAAGGGAGTGGCCGGCCGGAGTATAGTGCAGAGATGTGAGAGCAGGAGAAAGCCTCTCCATCTCTGAAATAGACAGGACGATCACTTTGGGTGTCAGTAGTGACATCCACTGTGATCTGTCCTTACCTGCAGGTACTACTACTCCCAACATGGAGCACACTCTTCTCCATTGCTGGGAGCTGTAGTACCTGCATTAATAGACAAATCGCAGCTAGTGTAACTTCTGACACTCGCTGCGTTCTGTATATTAATGCAGGTACTACATCTCCCAGCATTGAGCAGAGTGTGCAGAGTGTGCTCCATGTTGGGAGCTGTATTACCTGAAGTTAAGGAAAGATCACAGTGAATGTCACTCCTGACACCCAATGTGATCCTCCTGTATAATGTATAGATGCGGCCGGCCGCTCTTCTATGGTCCTCTGCACTGAGGTATATATACACATATTCAAATATCCCACAGCGAGTTGTGATTGGCTGGAACCATCTGGCCAATCACAGCTCTCTGCAGGAAATATGTATATATATACGTCAGTGCAGGGGACCATAGAAGAGCAGCCGCCGCTTCTATACATCTTTCATGAATAATATCTTAAAAATAAACAAGAAGCAAAATATGACAACAGGATAGATGGCTAAAGGACCTTTACATGGGTGGATTGTCGCTGAATGGGTCAATTATTGTCCTGTGTAAAAGGCCCAGAAATCATCCAATGATTGAGCAAACTTAAATGGCCACTATCACCTATCAACTATGTTTTTAAAAACAATGTAGCCATAGAAAATAAGTAAATTTCAAATACTATTTCATAATTTTTTCCACAGTTTCCCATAGAAAACTGCTCCTATAAAAGTGGCCACTAGAGGTCCTCATAAAATGCCCCACACCTGTTTCTATGGTCTTTTCGACGTTAGCAACATCAGCATCGGAATACAGGAAGTGAGGGGGAGGCTTTACAAACCTGTGCGCGCTCCCTGCGTGAGGATCTCCGAACACAGAGAGCTGGGAAGAGCTGGCAGTGTGTGAGCTGCTGTGATTGGCTGATAGGAGGTCACACCCCCTCACACCTCCCCAGCAGCATCTAATGAGAGGAGAAGGATTCAGTGCACAGCTCTATCCATAGCATAGAGGAGAAGGACAGAAGTGTGACAGCATGTTCAGCCTTATACAGCAACATGTACCCCAGTAGTAAGGAGATGGGGAGGGTGTTTGTTACAGTGTTCCAGCCCAGTATTAAGGAGATTACATGAGGAGGACAGCAGACGGCTCAGAGACACACAGTGTGGGAGGAAGTTTAGTCATGTACAGTAAGGGCAGGATGCATGCAAAATGCAAGAAAAGCATGCTCACAAAGGGTTTCGTAACTGCTAACTGTCATCAGTTTCAAGCTTACCGAACCACAGGCAGCAGAAAACAAGAACAGACTTCATTAATACAAACAAATGTGTGGTAGCCCTTGGGGGGTGTATGGTAGTGGTGGTATGGTATCGGTATATGAGGGGTTAGTGTTAACCCTATAGTTCGTGACTCCAGGCTGAGGGCTGGTATGCTGAATCAATGTTCCGGCCTATCGCCGCCCTTCCCAGTAACGATAGGTGCATGAAATGACTGAAGGTCCACAAGAAGATGTAACTTGAACTTGAACAACTTTACTTAAGTGCTTGCAGTATCCAAGGCACAGTAAAAGTCTCATATAAACAGTCTTTAGCTTGCTTAGTGACTGACAGTTGTTGCGGACCTTGATATTTAAGCAGTCTCTGAATTTAGGGTAGATATTTGCAGATCCGTCCGGGATTTAGGGGTATTATTAGGTCCGGGGATGCTGCAGAGTGTCTGGGAATTGACACACTCTAGATTTATAATTGTTCAGCCATTGCCGCAAGGCTCGGGCCTAACTCACTGTGTTAGTTGCTCCGCAGATCCTTCTCTCATGACAGCCCACGAAGTAAGAGAGCTGTTCCTTGCTAAGCAACCCAGGAACAAGAGAGAGAGAAGATGGCCGCCGCTTCCTTATATGGGCAGTGGGCGGGGCGAATCTGATTGGTCCGAACATCTGCCATTCACCATTACAGAGAGTAATGGGATTGCTTATGTCACAGGGCCTCCAAAGGTCCTTAAGCTTAATACCATAGAGTTCACCTAGTCACATGACCCGCAGGTCCTGCAACGCCATGGTCCAGGTAACCAACCATTTATTTACAGATATATCATTATATTTACATTAACCTTATATAGACCACTAGTCTATTAGTAGAAATAGAGGCGACAAGGGGTTAAACTAAATGACAGGGATCCCTACGTCCTAGGGACTCTGGCTATGGGGACCCACACATACATGGGTACCGTATAGGATGCGGTACCGGGACACCACAAACCCCCTTACTAAAGATAAGTCGGCCTCAACGTCTGTTTCCTGAGACAGAGGGACTAGGACTAGAACAGGATGCTATAGAACAGGATGATGTACTTTTGCTATACATCCTAAGTAGACTAAACACATTTACATTCTTTTGATACTTTTCCTAGTATCTGGATTAGGCAATTAGAAATCTATCTAGACATATAATGCTATCTAGACATTTAGTGCTATCTAGACATTTAAAGAAGCTATCTATACTTTAGTTTTTTAGCTTCCTATACAACTTTATAAAACTTGTTATACAATTGAAGCTTACTAGACAATTAGGTCTTCCTAGACAATTAGATAGCTGCCTAAGACATTTTTATTAGCTCTCTACACATTTTTATGAGGCTAAACTGAACATTAGCACATACTTCTATACATAAGGCTAACTAGACATTAGTACAGCCCTCTATACAGTTAGCTTCAAGCTGACTAGACATTTGTATTATCTCACACATTCTATGCGCCAACAATAAGTTACCTGTTAGTTAGTACACGAAAGGTATACTGGCTAGCCGGAAGCTAGGTCACAGTAAGGGTGGCTGCTAGGGTCTATCGACTACACGCTACTTACCCCTAGAGCGCTTTCAAAACAACCTACTGGGTTATTCTTAGAATTACGTGTTTATTTCTGTATTAGCAAGAGCACCTACTGGCCAGGCAGAGCATCTCACACATGCAATGAATAAAGAAGAGAAGTGTACCTAACAGTGGCAGGAATTGGGTATCAATATGCTACAATTCCTTAAGTGTTTTCTTAAGTGAGATATTTATTTTGACTTTTTGTACTAGAGAAATTTTGAGGTAATACCATTTAAGTGAGTAATCTAGGGTACTATGTTCAAGTACTAGTTGAAAGGGAATCCTCCCTATCATTTTTGGTTGAGACAGGTGCTAGCGATGGGCGACAATAATAATACTACCCTCGGAGGAGCCGAGGTGTCCCCTGCTGAGTTACCTACTAAACACCTTTAGTTTATTAGCATTTGTATGTACAAGAATTAGTTAGGTTTTTAGTGTTGAGTGTACACGTGCTGTACGTCGATATTTTCCATGTACAACTCTGAGTTATTTTAATGTACATAGATATTTGACTATATTTTCTATGTACAAACCGTACCTACTATTTATGTACACAGACACAAGGACATTTTTCTGTGTACGGAACCATATACAAATTCGCTATACATTTATCAACACTCCAACATATTTCAGGTGCATTCACCCGTTAAGTGTGACATTTATCATAAGAGTTCTTATGAAGCTGGTGGTATATACATGAAGCAGGCGTGTAAGGATCAGCAGTCCACCTACACTAGGAGTTCAATTGAAAAGTAAACACGGCCTTAACCACAACTCAGCCGGGTACAGTCCTTGATGAATCTCCTACAGGCTAGGAGTCTCTTGACTTAATAGGCACAAGCTTAGTGGTTATGTTGCTGAACTTTAAACTGAAACAAACTTAGCACAGTCCTGCTAGGCACTTTTCTTGAACTTGGTTACTGTAAGACAAAATGGTTAGACAGAAAAACAATATGACATTACTTTAGAGTCTCTTTAGAAGATGTTCTTCTTTACTCTTGTAGTGCCTCTCTTAGTTCCTCTATATCTGCCAACATCAGGGGCAGGATCAGACTTGACATAGCTTTGCCACACCACATTGGTGAGGATAGAGTGGTGGAAACTAGCTTGAGAAGGGGTTATAGGCTTACTCGCCGGGATCACAGTGGGGCAATAGGGCTTGAGCACATCTCCAAATTAGGAGCAACCCATGACCCTTTCGTTGGTACCTTAGGAATTGGCAAACTTTCACTGCTCCGAGAGGGCCTTGGTACATCTGTGGGTACCCCAAGGTTAGACAAACTCTCACTGCTCCGAGAGGGTCTAGGTACCGACTTGGGTGGCAACTTTGGCCTGTTTTCTTCACCCTGTGCAGAACTTGACTCTCGACGGTATGAAGAAGATGAAGAACGTGGTTCCTTGCTGTACGTAGAAGATGATGCACTTGACTCTTTGCTGTACATAGAAGATGATGAACTTGACTCTTTAAGCTCCTCCTCCTTGGGTACGCTGGTGGAGGCTTTAGGAGCAGACCTTTTCGGCCTTAAGTTGAAGGGATCGGACTCCGAATCCGTTGACGAGAAATATTTGAAAGGAAGCTGTGTTGGGGCTGTTGGTCTGGTGACCGCTGCAGCCCATTCTCCACAAAGGCTCTGGACGGGGGTGTACTCCACAATTTCACCCACCTCCAAGGTGTTGAACCTCTTATGGAGATATGGCCTTTGCACTGCTCGCCGGTTTACGAGGATGGTCTGCCCAGTGTGGCAGTCAAGGAGTGTCCCATAACCTCTGACCTTGTTGAACTTGGCCACAGTTGCTCTTCTCCTTTCTAATGGCTCCTCCCCTTCTCGGGGGTGATCCCATTTACGGATGTACAATGCCTCCATTTCTTTGGTATTTTCTTGATACCGCACTCTTTCTTCATAAGGCAAGTGTACATGCTTTGGGGCTTAGAGTTCCTTGTGTCCGGCCTTTAACTTTTCCATCAATTCGGCCAGCTCGGCTTCTTGACGGGCCCTCTCCTTTTCTACAGTTGGGATTGGTGGGAGTGTCTTCCCAGGTAACGGTTGAAGTACTCTGCGAATGTACTCGATCAGCTCTGGCTCATCTCTGAACACCCATTGCGGCAATTTTAGTGAGCACGGTCATGCACTTGGCAAGCTTGATCGAGGAATGACCTCAGGACTGGAGGAGGAAGAATAGGCCGCCTCTGGTGGGGTACTCACCGCAGACTCTTCCAATGGGATCTCGGCCCACGAGCCCCAGGTCCTGTGGTGAGGGGACAATCTCACCGGTGACGCACCTCCAGGTGTCCCTGCACTGTTCGCTGGAGGCGTCTGGCCAATCGTCATCATCATCAGGCAGTGGGGGAAGATTGCAGGCCCCCTCTTCGTCTAATGACAACCACTGCAGATGGTCAGCAAGCTCTTGAAAAAGTTGGGCTGCGACTGCCACAACTTTCCGTGTTTCCAGTGCCATTTTTCCAACTTGACCACGTGGAACGCTGCTCTCCGCCATGTCTGTACTCTCCGACTCTCTCTGCAGACTGGAGAGGTTGCTCTGTGTGGAGTCTTTTATAGTAGGCATCTCTAAAATGGCACTGGGCAGGAAGGACACTATCGGTGCAGCCCCGACTTCCGGTCCCTCCAGAAACGACTCCTGCATCTCTGAGTTCCCTTTCGGCTGGGATACAGCAACTTGGCGTGGCGCAGCGCGGGCTTTCTTCGCGCGCTTTTCCGGCAGCAGTTCGGCTCCGCCTGTGCCGACTGGACCAGAGGATTGCAGCATGAGCTCATTACGCAGTTTACACATTTCAACTGTAGACAAATCTTCGCCTCCCCCCTAAATTTTCTCTTGGCCCCCCTGTATGGGGCACCACAAGCACCGTTCTTGTACACAGCAACACATGAATAAAGTTCGCCTCTTGGGGGGAGTACACTTTCACTAGTGGCAATAGTAGGCACACACCCGAATCCTGTTCGTGCAACGCCAAAAAGGCTTTGTGGTAGCCCTTGGGGGGTGTGGTAGTGGTGGTATGGTATCGGTATATGAGGGGTTAATGTTAACCCTATAGTTCGTGACGCCAGGCTGAGGGCTGGTATGCTGAATCAATGTTCCGGCCTATCGACGCCCTTCCCAGTAACGATAGGTGCATGAAATGACTGAAGGTCCACAAGAAGATGTAACTTGAACTTGAACAACTTTACTTAAGTGCTTGCAGTATCCAAGGCACAGTAACAGTCTCATATAAACAGTCTTTAGCTTGCTTAGTGACTGACAGTTGTTGCGGACCTTGATATTTAAGCAGTCTCTGAATTTAGGGTAGATATTTGCAGATCCGTCCGGATTTAGGGGTATTATTAGGTCCGGGGATGCTGCAGAGTGTCTGGGAATTGATACACTCTAGATTTATAATTGTTCAGCCGTTGCCGCAAGGCTCGGGCCTAACTCACTGCGTTAGTTGCTGCGCAGATCCTTCTCTCATGACAGCCCACGAAGTAAGAGAGCTGTTGCTTGCTAAGCAACCCAGGAACAAGAGCGAGAGAAGATGGCCGCCGCTCCCTTATGTGGGCAGGGGGTGGGGCGAATCTGATTGGTCCGAACATCTGCCATTCACCATTACAGAGAGTAATGGGATTGCTTACGTCACAGGGCCTCCAAAGGTCCTTAAGCTTAATACCATAGAGTTCACCTAGTCACATGACCCGCAGGTCCTGCAATGCTATGGTCCAGGTAACCAACCATTTATTTACAGATATATCCTTATATTTACATTAACCTTATATAGACCACTAGTCTATTAGTAGAAATAGAGGCGACAAGGGGTTAAACTAAATGACAGGGATCCCTACGTCCTAGGGACTCTGGCTATGGGGACCCACACATACATAGGTACCGTATAGGATGCGGTAACGGGACACCCCACATGTATGATTGTTAACGCTGCAACCTTTCAAGAGAAGTTATGGCTTACATAATGAATTAGGGTGGAAAGTCATTAAGGTGGCCCCAGACAATTTCTCCTTGCCCTGCTAGACTCTACTGATAGGAGTTGCACTGTACACAGAAAGGACAAGATCTATTAACAAGCCTGGCAGGGTGGGGAGAAGCAGCTCGGACTTCCTAGAGGAGTCTTCACCTATTCCTGACTTATTTTTAAACAATATATTCTGTAAAACCTATTTCAGAGTAAATTCTATACATTGTAGTAAGGAAGTGTGGTGGCCCGGTACAGGAGTTGTACCCCTGTACCCTAGCTGCCCTATCAGGCAGCCTTCCTGCAGTGTCCCCTGGGCCCCCTGCACCTGTTCCCCTTGTATAGTTATCTTTATGATGTGTATTGTATATGCAAGTGTTATGTCGTTAAGAACCGTTGACATGTGATTAACCAGTGTCATGTGATTGTAACCCAGTGAGGTATCAGTGACCATGTGACCTTAGGGTGACCTATGGGATCCCACCTAGTCTCCCCATATAAGCCCTGAAAGGAACAAGCTTGCTCTCTTGATTTACAGTTAAGTCTTTGTTGAGGTCCAGTGCAGTCAAGTCCTAAGAGTGTGTCTGGAGTCCAGAGGAGGTCTCAAGTCAACCACGCAGCCACAAGTCTACAAGTCCACAACCCCCAGGTCCCAGTCAGAGCCTGGTAAGGAACAAACGGGGTATAGTCAGTCTCAGTCAAGTCAGTCAAAGTCAACCTGTCTTCAGTCAGCGTGGCCTGCATCAACATTGCCCTTATCCACTGCAAGTCCTGGCAAGCCCTAAGGTCTCTGAAGTCACTGGTCCCCTCTGTGTGCCTGGCTAAGCTGTATAGACTATTCTACCTGTCTAATTCAGTAAAGCTACCGTTGTTCCATAACTTGGCGTCTGAGTCATTATTTCCCCTGTGCCTAGCCCATCCAGTGCAATACCTTCGGGTGGTATTGAGGATAAACCATGCTCTGGCATCACAAACACAAGGGATTAATGCCATCTGCCCCTAGGGTAATTCCATCTGCCCTCATAACACCCTCTACCACAACTTTTGGCATCACAAACAGGATACGGGTGTGCTCCTTATGTCCAAAGAACTCCCTCAATATGAACCGTGTCCATTGTTACAGAGTGCGACAAATATTGTGCCAGAAAGTGTACAGGACTTTGTCTGTGAAATGTTTATGTCAAGAGGTGCTTGTGAAATAGAGGGGGAGGTGAAGAAAAGACTGTTGTTTGCCATTGTGAACTGTAGAGAGCCTGTACCTGAAAGGGTTAACTTCGCCCGGCTTTTCCCGCGCGCGCGAGCGAGTGGTCGCAGCTCTGTCGAGTCAGTCCCCAGCAGTGACGCCTCTTCAGTACAGCGAGGAGGAACCGAAGAGCCGCCCTGTGTTGCACACAGCCATATTGGAGGCTCCAATATGGGCGCAGCCATATTGGAGGCTCCAGCTGCTGTGCTTGTCTCCGCTGTCATCTGTCAAAACGCAAACTCTGCAAACACCAACGATTGTCAGTATCAAGTCACCGGTGCCTGTAGCCATCAGTATTACCACAATACTGCCTGCAAGTCTGGTTGCAAGACTATCCATAACCGGGTTCCTGCAAAATAGAGGGGGAGTATCCATTACAGTACCCCCATTAGTCAAGGCAAAGCCTCTGCAGCGCTTCAGCAAACATCTTGAAGGGGAATGCACCTTATTTCTCTTAAAGCGACAGCGCACTCAAAAATCAATAGAATGTCTGAACCCAGCACCACAGATCAACCGGGCGCCAGTGCCCCTTCATCTCCAGCAGCAGGGTCGTCACCTGCTCCAGTAGCCAGGGCCCTGTCCCCCCTGCCTGCAGTCAACATCAACAGTCCAGGTGTTCCAGCCTCTGCACCGGTATTCATGGGGAACCACGTCCTCCCTACCTACAATGGAAACCCCTGCACCTTGAGGGATTTCAAAGAGAGGATCCAGAGTTTGTTTGTTTTTTACTCTTTCCCTCCTAATCAGCAGGTGCAATTGCTCACAGGACAACTCCAGGAACCGGCGCTAGAGGAAGTCCGCACCTGGCAGCCTCCGAGAAGGCGACTGTAGAGTCATTCTCCATCAGAGGTATGTCTCCGGTTATTTGAAAGGTTACAAAAGCCAGGTGAGACCTTGAGAGCGTATGCTGTTGGGGTGGCCCAGTACGGGTGGTGTTACCCTGTACCCTTGCTTCCTTGTCAGGCAGCCTCCCTTCAGTGTCCCCTGGGCCCCACTTGCATCTGCCCCGCCATGTAAATATGCTTATTATGTATTATACTGTGTAATGTGTGAAGAAAGCGTTGTCACTTTAAGACTGTTTACCATGTGAGTTGTCATGTGATTTTACCCAGGAGGTATCAGTGACCAGGTAACTTAAGGGTGGCCAATGGGATCCCCCCAGAGCCTCCCCCATAAAAGCCCCGGGTGGAGCCTCTGCTCACACTCTTTCTTCCTGCTGAAGTCCAGTCAAGACGGGCCTAAGTGTGTGTCCAGAATCATAGGAAGCCTCAAGTCCAGTCTGCATGGCCTGCATTAAATTGACAAGTCCCAGCAAGCCCTTTAGGTCTCTGAGTCACTGGTCACCTCGGTGGGCCTGGCTGAACTGTATAGACTTTTCCACCTGTCTACCCTCAGTAAAGCTAACGTTATCCGTAACTTGGCGTCGGAGTCATTATTGCCCCCATGCCTAGCCCAGGATCCAGAGGTATACCTTTTGGGTGGTATTGAGGATAAACCACGCCCTGGAACCACAAATACAAGGTGTTAATGCCCTCTGCCCCTATGGTTATTCCATCTGCCCTTTGCATCACACCTCATACTACAAATTTTGGCATCACGGACAGGATGTGGGTGTGTACCTTATGCAACAAGACCTCCCCCAGTTTGAACTGTGCCCAGTATTGTCAGTGAAAATCGCATGCCGATGCAAATAAAAGATGCACCAGAAAGTGTACAGGACTTTGTAAGTGAAAAGTGTTTTACCCGAGGCGCTTGTGAAATAGAGGGGGGTGTCAAGTATTGCCTGTACCTGCAAGGGTTAAAGATGTGCCGGAGAAGCGTGCGAACATGTCCTGCGCTGGCCAGCGTCCCGCCCTTGGGCGTGGAAATAGTGTTGCTGTATCGATGCCGAAATGGAATTGTAATGATCCGCCCCTTGTTGTCGGGGGAGCGAAAGTCAGCGCTGCACCGATGATGCACTTCCGGCTAGCGACCATTTTCCCGAAGCCCTACATAAAAGGAGCAGCTCTGCAAGGTCCTCCCAGTTTGCCGGAAGCCAGCAAGTGGAGCAACATGGCGGAACAGGCAAGCAAGCGTACAGAGAGTCCCAAGATGGCAACGGAGGCCCGGAAAGTTGCCTCAGCAGCGGTGCACATGTTGCAAGAATTAGCTGACCGTCTCCAGAAGATCTCCATTGGGGCCGAAGAGGCCTGCTACCAAGTCTCGCTGCCCAAGGATGATGAAGACTAGCCTGGAACCCCGGCGGAGGGCACGCCGGCCTCTTCCCGCTGATCATCGCCAGTGTCACCCCGGCATCACAAATACAAGGGGTTAATGCCATCTGCCCCTTGGGTAATTCCAACTGCCCTTTCCATCAAACCCCATACCACACTTAAGCTCTACAGAATGCCCTAGAGACTGTTCAGAAATTAGATGGTATAACCCTCGAGCAGGGCAACAAGATGTTAATGGACAGATTTATTGATTGGGCTCATAATAAGTAGGACAAAGCCCAGCTGAGAATGTTACCGGTCCAAAAACCCAACATGTCATTCCCCGCTTTCAAAAGACTGGCTATACAAGTGATTGAGTCAGGAACTGAGTTAGAGGAAGTTTGTACACCCCTTAACCCGTTCAAGAGCCATTAGGGGCGGTAACTAGACCTATACCACCACCGTCACCAGCCCCCACCCCGGTATAATCTACTTTGCCAGTCACCGCAGCCTCAGATCTACAGAGTGAAGGAGCTTGCCACCGGGGCTGCTCCACCTGACCATGAACCGCCTCTGCCGAGAAAACCTACCTCTGCTCCTTTTCCCCGTAATATCAATTACTCTAATCCTCCACCCAATAAATACTCAGGGACTCAAAGACCTTTTTGCACCTACTGTAACAAGTAAGGACATTGGAAAATGCAGTGTTGGGATTTAAACGGATTTCCCCTGAGGTCGAGGACAGGCCCTCATGAAAACAGTCATCAGGTCCAACCCCACAACGACCTAAATCAGGACTCTCACTTTATGTCTCCTCCTGCCCCTAGTAAAAGTTATTGTAGAAGGTGTACCTTTAGAGGGGTTTATAGATACAGGGTCACAAGTGTCTACTATACCTAAAAGTGTTTTTTTTTATCAGCATTGGGATGCTAGTTTATTGTGTGAGCTTGAAGATGTTAATTTCAGAGTAGTTGCGGGTAATGGGCAGCAAGTCCGCAGACATGGATACCGGGAGCCAACCATTCAGTTGTGAGAGCATGTACTTACTGGGCAGGGAGTGATTTCAACTAATGTGACATATAAGGGGTCTGCTGAGTTTATATTGGGGATGAACATTAATAAAAATTGTTTCGCTGAAGTATTGGATGCCTTGCATGCCTCTCTTCCCCATATGTCCCCTTCAGGCCAGCGGGCTGTGCAGCACCACTTCTGCAGGCAAAGCAGAAGTTTGCCAACAAGCAAGGTGAAATCTGCAGAGTACGAGTTCAAGACATCAGGTCAGACTTTACAACCCAATACGGAGACTATGATCTAGTGTCGTGCACGTCCCGGAGTCCAGAATAGGGACTATCAGGCCCTGTTGGAACCTATGCAATTAGAAGATCATCTTCTTGTCCAAGCTGCAAGAAGCCTTGTCACTGTCATCAATGGGAGAGTCCTGGTGTGGTTAGCGAACCTGTCTGATTCTGCTACTCTTACCCAAATATACTCCTGTAGCTCAGTTGCACCTCCTACAATCGGAGCACATTGTGACAGAACGTCTGGTGGCCCAACAGCTTGCATCCCAAGTGGCCGAAGGATCTAGTGCGAGCTCTCAGGAGCCCTGGTTGGCGCAACTCCAAGTTGGAGATGTCACTACCCCAAGGGACCAAGTCAAGGGAGTCATCAATGTCACCAAAAGGTACTGTGGTGTCCCAGTACAGGATCTGGTCCTGTCCCTTGTCTGAGGTTCCCTCAGCTGGAGTCCCTCCATGTCATAGGGCTCTCCTGTAGGACTCACCCCTAGTCGCCTCATATAAATCTATTGTTTAATATATATATTTGATGTGTAGAAAATATATGTATAGGACCTTAGTGGTCCAGCCCTCTTAGTGTGTAGGGGGCTGCAGCCACTAAATTATCTCTCTTAGTTCCGGACTATCAAGCAAGCACAACATCTCAGCATCAGCATCAATTCAAGCTAGGCCTGAAGCCTAACATTCCGCAGCCACAAAATGTGAGTTACCAAAGCTCAAATTACTGAATCCTGTGTGAATACTATCAGCTCCAATACTATAAAATAGTAGCACAGTGGCTAGCATCAAAAGCTCATTGCTTCCAAGTCCCAGCAAACCTGTGAGGAACCTGTATCCCGGTTCACTCTTGAAAAGACTGTTATGTTCTATACCCTTGCATAAATCCTGCAAGTAAAGTTTGTTCAGTTTACTTTATAAAATCTGCTGTGGACATTCCGTTATTTCTCCCTGCCGTTTGTGGGACGGTTGGCAGTAGGAACATTACTATTGAGGAAACAGTACCCTGGCGTCACGACATCTAAGGGTTAATACCTCCAGACCCTACACTACCACTGCAACACCCCAGTCACCATTATCCTCCCAACTCCACAGTACCATGAGGCTTTCAGCAAACACCCCACAGACTTCGGGCATACTTCTACGATCCAGCACCAAATCCTCACAGACGACAGTCCGCTTATCAAGGAAAGACACCGCCCGGTCGCACCAGGCATGTACCAGACTGTCAGGAAGATGCTGGCCGACATGAAAGAAGCAGATATGATCCTAGAAAGTCAGAGTCCCTGGGCGGTGCCACTTGTCCTGGTCAAGAAGAAAGATTGAACTTCTTTATTGATTACAGGAAACTGAACAATGTCACATATGAAGGAACTTACCTTTTGCCAAGGATCAAGGAGTCACTCATGGCCCTCAGGACAGCCGCTTACTTCTCCACCGTGGACTTAACCAGTGGATATTGGCAAGTGCCCATGGCTGTGGAGGATCGGGAGAAGACCGCCTTCGTGACACCCATGGTTGTTCGAGTGAACCAGAATGTTGTGACTGCCCTCATGGATGTGAACCCAGGTCCAAAAAAGTTAAAGAAGACCTATACACTTGGAAGACTCTTCAGAACGAAAGTCGGGTCATGGGGCATCTGTTGGACTACCTTCTGGAGAAAAAGGCACCAACCCGTCTATGGCGGGCCCAGTGTGATTATGAGCTGAAACGTCTGTGGTGACAGAGGAAGCGACTGTTGTATCGAAATTCTTTGGATCCGGTCTCTGGTGATCGACTTCATCAGATTCTGGTTCCCCAAAGAGATGTGGCGATGGTCCTCAACACATACCATGACCAGTGGGGACACCTTGGACACCGAGACCGAAGCTACTTTCAGGCAAAGATTCTATTGGATCGGAATGCGGAGAGACATTGAGAAATGGTGCAGTGAGTGTGCAGTCTGCAACGTCACCAAGAATGTGCGTAAGGATGCAAGAGCACCCCTCCATTCCATCTAGAGTGAAAGGCCCCCCATCTGCTGTATACTGGCATTTTGAACTGATTTGTCATACCTACACTTGCAACTGCTGGATGCCCCTCGTTTAGTGACCACCGCATCACGCGCGCAGTCAAGCGCTCTGTTCAGACACGCAGACACGTGGATGCCAACACAGCTCATCACTCCCGCAACCAGCTCCAGAGCGATTCACTGCAAACTAGGATCCTGGACATCTACCCCAAAAGGCCGGACGCCAGCCCAGGACCCAATCAGCCAGCCGTCAGACAGGTATCTCCTTGTGCCGACTGCCCAGCTGTGCCAGCCTGATCTGTCCCCTCCAGGAGCCGGTGAGTGGTGCTGTGCACCAAACCCTATTACAAGGAGCCGACCAGGCACAGCATGATATCCTGGTTAACTGCTACATTGTATCTCTACAACCATTGTGTCTCCCACCCATGAATGAACTGTAACAACATCGCTACATTAATTCTACAGCAACTGTGCAACATCGCTACAGCAACTGTGTATCCTCTATCTATGAATGAACCTTTACTTCCACTTATGAATAAATTGCGATAAATCATTGCCGCTGAACATTACAACTGAACTGTGATAAACTCTATTTTCAAGCACTATACCCCACTGTGCTATTCATGAATCATATGCACCCACAATCTACTGTATGAACCACTAATCTGGTGATAACATCACCTACATCAGAGACTATTAACTGCCCCGATATACAGCACATCCCCTTTTTTATTCATCCCTTTATTATATTTTATTCATCATTTTTTACCATTATCTTTTACTCATTTTTTGGACCGCTATATCCCCATGCAAGGGCCCTGCTGGGGCTTTTAGGCTGTCCTTTATTATATATTTTTTAAATAAATTACTGTATCTATCATCTAATCCAATAAATACTAATTAATTTATACTAGACCTATTCTCCCTTTTTTCTTTTCTCATTTTTACTCCTTTTATCCTCTTTATCCTTTTCATCCATCTTAATTGTACCTTGAGGACTGGTTTTATATAAATTTCACATATTTTACTATAGGCCTTTTTGGGTAAAGGTAACACCTTTAACCTCAGGTACAATCTATCCCTGAGTGAGCTACACAACTTTTATACATTTTCTTTTTACTCATACATACCATGACCAGTGGGGACACCTTGGAGTCCACGAGACCGAAGCTACTTTCAGGCGAAGATACTATTGGATCGGAATGTGGAGAGACATTGACAAATGGTGCAGTGAGTGTGCAGTCTGCAACGTCACCAAGAATGTGCGTAAGGATTAGTGTTGAGCGGCATAGGCCATATTCGAATTCGCGAATATTCGCGAATATATGGACGAATATTCGTCATATATTCGCGAATATTCGCATATTCGTTATATTCTCATTTTATTTTCGCATATGCGAAAATTCGCGTATGCGAAAATTAACATAAGTGAATATTGGAATATACAAAATTAACACACGCGAAAATTCGCATATGCGAAGATTTGCATATGCTAATTTTCGCATATGCGAATTTCGCACGCCAGTCTCACACAGTAGTATTACAGCCTTCTTTATACCACACAAGCTGGAAGCAGAGAGGGGTGATCACTGTGATGTGTACTGTGAAGAAAAAAAAAAAAAGAATATTCGTAATTACGAATATATAGTGCTATATTCGCGAAATTCGCGATTTCGCGAATATGCGATATTCGCGAATAATATTCGAATTGCGAATATTCGCGAGCACACCCCTCCATTCCATCTTGAGTGAAAGGCCCAACCAGTTGGTCGCGCTAGACCATGTCAAACTGCCCCTACCTGGTCCGGGTATACTTATGCTCTCACCATGGTGGATCATTACTCCAAATGGGTTGTCGTAGTACCCATCAAAGATCTCACAGCCAAGACAGCGGCCTAGATGTTCTACTCCAAATGGGTGCAAATCCTTGGGTGTTCGGAGTCTGTCCCAACTGAACGTTGAACGGCCTTTGAGGCTCAACTCTTCCAAGAGCTATGCCAATTCCATGCCTGCAAGAAACTCCAGACCAGCGCCTACCATGGGCTCTGTGAACGCATCAATCAAGTCTTTATTCACATGCTGCGAGCAGCCTCTGTGTCAAGACAGGAAGAGTGGTCCCGACTACTGCCCGAGTTGCTGAAGATCTATAATAACACATTCCATTGTTCTACGGGGTATACTCCCTTTTACTTGATGATGGGGCGACATGGGCAGTTGACTAAAGACGTTTCGACTACAGGCCCCGATCAATAACTCTCCACAAACCTCTCTTGAGTGGGTCTCTGACCATCAGAGAAGGATCCAAAAAGCCAAAGAGAAAATGGGCAAGGCTAAACAGAGACAACTATAGGATTATAACCGTCATGCCTCCACCAAACCCCTTCAATTGGATGATAAAGTCTGGCTACGAAAGTTCCCAAGAACTCACAAATTGACTCCATCTGGGAGACAGAACCCTATACAGTGACGGCCATACCTTAGGCTGGGTCCACACTACGTTTTGTCCCATACGGGAGCGCATACGGCAGGGGGGAGCTAAAACCTCGCGCTCCCGTATGTGACCGTATGCGCTCCCGTATGCCATTCACTTCAATGAGCCGACCGGAGTGAAACGTTCGGTCCGGTCGGCTCATTTTTGCGCCGTATGCGCTTTTACAACCGGACCTAAAACTGTGGTCAACCACGGTTTTAGGTCCGGTTGTAAAAGCGCATACGGCGCAAAAATGAGCCGACCGGACCGAACGTTTCACTCCGGTCGGCTCATTGAAGTGAATGGCATATGGGAGCGCATACGGTCACATACGGGAGCGCGAGGTTTTAGCTCCCCCCTGCCGTATGCGCTCCCGTATGGGACAAAACGTAGTGTGGACCCAGCCTTACCTGGAGTCTGATATGAAGTACAGAAACCTGGGTATGAGCCACAGGTCGTCCATCGGAATCTTATCAAGCTTTGTCTCAAAGATGATCTACCTGTGCTCCCAGCATCGCTTCCTCCAGATGTCAGACCTGCGAGGGAATACGTTCCTGGTCAGGGGATCCACACTTCTATAGATTTCCCGATGTTTTCTCCAAACCAACCGGCAATCTTCTGTGTGTCTCCATCTTCAGGACTAGTTCAACCCATGTTTGTCCCCACACCAGTGCTGACCATGTCTCCCACATCTCTGGCACAAATGCCAGCTATTCTGAGTCCAGCAAGTCCTGAATTGATCCCAGCTGAGTCCAGCAAGTGCTGAATGGATCCCAGCTCCTGAGTTCACTGAAGAGCCGGCTACAGCTCCAGAAGTCCCAAGAGCTCCAGATCCTTCAGAGGTGGTACTGCGCAGATCCCAAAGGTCAACACAGGGACAGTTACCAGCCAGGTACAGAGAATAGTGCTAGTAATAATATATAACTAATTCAGTGATGTACAGAGAGTTTTGTGTATAAACTAGTCAAATGTAATATCTAGTTAGGACTTTAGCTAAACTGTATATTTCCAGTCCACAAATAGTCAAATGTTCACGTCTAACCATTTTTCCTGTCTTCATGTACAGGATGCTCTACTGGCCAGAGGGTTCCCCTGCAACTTAAGTAACACATTTGTAGTGATAGGGTGTCATGTAAAGGTAATATTGTTATATTGTCTAAAGTATGTATAGTGTTCTGGAGAGAAGTAGCTTATGCCAATGGGCCCCAGCAGTTAAGGCATTGGGTAGAAAGCCTCTGGCAGCCCGATCCCGATCAGGTGTGTAAAATGTTTTACATATGCAGTTACAAGGTTTACAAATCCCACATGTTCAAGATCCCATAACCCAAGGAGCATGTAAGGACATTGTCAACAAATGCCACATGGACTCATCCCCAGTTATTTGTTATTCCTTACTCAGACCTGTGAAGAACATTCGGAATTAATGCCACATGAACTGTTGTCATCACCAGGCCCCAGTGGCCACTTCAGTCGTCCGCCATCCAGGACTGGGTACCAAAGATGGCTGTGTTTAAAAGGGGGAATTTGTGGTGGCCCGGTACAGGAGTTGTACCCCTGTACCCTAGCTGCCCTGTCAGGCAGCCTCCCTGCAGTGTCACCTGGACCCCCGGCACCTGTTCCCCTTTTATAGTTATCTTTATGCTGTGTATTGTATAAAAAAGTGTTATGTCTTTAAGAACCGTTGACAGTGTCATGTGATTGTAAACCAGTCAGGTATGAGTGAATATGTGACCTTAGGGTGACCTATGGGACCTCTCCATAGTCTCCTCCATATAAGCCCTGGGAGGAGCTAGCTTGCTCTCTTGATTTCCAGTTAAGTCTTTGCTGAGGTCCACTGCAGTCAAGTCCTAAGTGTGTGTCTGGAGTCCAGAGGAGGCCTCAAGTCAACCACGCAGCCACAAGTCTACAAGTCCACAACCCCCAGGTCCAAGTCAGAGCCTGGTAAGCAACAAACGGGGTATAGTCAGTCTCAGTCAAGTCAGTCAAAGTCAACCTGTCTTCAGTTAGCGTGGCCTGCATCAAAACTGTCCCAGTCCACTGTAAGGTCTAAGGTCTCTGAAGCCACTGGTCACCTCCGTTGGCCTGGCTAAGCTGTATACACTATTCCACCTGTTTAACTCAGTAAAGATACTGTTGTTCCATAACTTGGAGTCATTATTGTCCCTGTGCCTAGCCCAGGATCCAGCGGTGTACCTTTGGATGGTATTGAGGAAAAACCACGCCCTGGCATCACGATTACAAGGGGTTAATGCCATCTGCCCCTTGGTTAATTCCATCTGCCCTCATCACACCCTCTACCACAGAAGCCTGTCCCTGTATCATGTTGCCTGTGGTTCAAGTTCCCTTTAAACATCTCCTTTGTTACAACACTGCTCCCATTCTAGATTTGTGATGAACAATAGTGTCTATTCTGTAGATGTCAAGTCCTGGTGACAATATGAGAGGCTAGCAGATTCATACAATAGTACTGGGAATGCAAGGATGGGAATGGTTTTGCGATGTCATGTCAAGTAAAGGCCACGGTACACTTACATTACAGGTAACAATAATTGCTGGAAATACCATCTGAACCACTTTCCACTTCTGCTGTGAATGACATTAAGAGAGAGTATGACAGGGCAATGTTGGCTAAAATGATTTTGACACTTACTTACTTCATCTATCTTATACTGTAAGTGGAAATCATTTCATGGTTGGCATATTAGTTCTATCAGTTCTCACCATGGATATGAGTCACACCTGAAAATCTCTGCAATTTCTCCTGTACTGTCTGAATCTATATATATATATATATATATATATATATATATATATATATATATATACATATATATATATATATACATATATATATATATATATATATAAAACTCAATGTGTGTATGCAGGGCCGGATTAACGTAGGGGCGGATGGAGCGGCAGCTCCAGGCCCCTACGTTAAAATAGGCCTGGTGGCTCGCACAAACGTCCCGCACAGACCGACAGACGCCCGTGACAATCAAGCCTCAAACTCCCGGCCCACGGGCCATTTGCGGACCGCGGAACGAAAGTTTGCGGTATCTGAAAATTGTATTGCCCGACGCCCGGGACATGCAGTTCCGGGCATCGGGCAGGTAACTTCTTCAAGCATTTAACCCTGCTTCAAGCGAGCAGCGCTAAATGCCTGGAAGACTTCATTTACCCCACCCTCCTCCTCCCGGTCTCTGGTTGGCCAGCCCGAGTCTGATGAGGGATGTCGTGCATGTGGGGAGCCTGCTACTACCTAATGTGGGGCGCCTGCTACTACCTAATGTGGGGAACCTGCCACTACCTAATGTGGGGAACCTGCTACTACCTAATGTGGGGAGCCTGCTACTACCTAATGTGGGGAGCCTGCTACTACCTAATGTGGGGAGCCTGCTGCTACCTAATGTGGGGAACCTGCTGCTACCTAATGTGGGGAGCCTGCTACTACCTAATGTGGGGAGCCTGCTGCTACCTAATGTGGGGAACCTGCTGCTACCTAATGTGGGGAGCCTGCTACTACCTAATGTGGGGAGCCTGCTACTACCTAATGTGGGGAGCCTGCTACTACCTAATGTGGGGAGCCTGCTACTACCTAATGTGGGGAGCCTGCTACTACCTAATGTGGGGAACCTGCTGCTACCTAATGTGGGGAGCCTGCTACTACCTAATGTGGGGAGCCTGCTACTACCTAATGTGGGGAGCCTGCTACTACCTAATGTGGGGAGCCTGCTACTACCTAATGTGGGGAACCTGCTGCTACCTAATGTGGGGAGCCTGCTACTACCTAATGTGGGGAGCCTGCTACTACCTAATGTGGGGAGCCTGCTACTACCTAATGTGGGGAGCCTGCTACTACCTAATGTGGGGAGCCTGCTACTACCTAATGTGGAGAACCTGCTACTACCTAATGTGGGGAGCCTGCTACTACCTAATGTGTGGAACCTGCTACTACCTTATGTGGGGAAACTGCTACTACCTAATGTGGGGAAACTGCTACCTACCTAATGTGGGAAACATGCTACCTCCCTAATGTGGGGAAACCGCTACCTTCCTAATGTGGGGAAACTGCTGCCTGCCTAATGCTCCCCTCCAGAAGTAGCACCCCCATCATCCATAAGCTCGTGCTATCACCAAACAGGGGTAGGGGGAATGGGGGGGGGGGGAGGGGTGTGTTGCTGGTAGATGATGTTGGTGCTACTTCTGATGAGGGGCGCATGATTGGGGCATTATATGTAAGGGGCGCATGATGGGGGCATTATATGTAAGGGGCGCATGCGACCCAGCCTCACCCAGCTGCTACCTCCAGTGGCCCCCAGATAATTTTAGTTTGAGACCCCTGCTCTATCACCTCCGTGCTGCCAGTGGCAGATCCAGGGGGGGCAATGGGGAAATTGCCCCCTGAGATTGTTGCCCCTCCTGTACTATAGCATGGTGGAGCGGGAGCTGTCAGCTGTCCTGCTCCACCATTCCCTCACATTTCCCACACGCTGCTGCATTCTTGCAGTGTGAGCTGTGGGGACGCCATCCACGGCAGGTGGGGCGATGACGTCACATCATCGCGCTGGCACCCGGAGATCACCTCCCCGCAGCTCTCACACTGCAAGAACGGAGCAGCGTGTGAGAAATGTGACAGCTGGAGAGAGGTGCTCGGGCGCTGCATGGCACAGGGGAATTATTAAAACTTGGGGGGGGGGGGGTGTGCATGCACAGAAAAGGGCAAATTATATGTGTGGGGCACATAACAGGGGGGCATTATATGTGAGGGGCACATAACAGGGGGGCATTATATGTGAGGGGCACAGGACAGGGGGCATTATATGTGAGGGGCACAGGACAGGGGGGCATTATGTGTGTGGGGCACAGGACAGAGGCCCCCCCTGTCATGTGCCCATATTATGCACCTATAATGCCCCCCTGACATTTGCCCCTTACTTATAATGCCCCCCTGTCCTGTGCCCCTCACATATAATGCCCCATGTCCTGTGCCCCTCACATATAATGCCCCCTGAGGGGGCAGGACATGGGGCATTGTATGTGAGGGGAACATATATATACTTTGATTTAAAGGCCCATCACAATCTTCAGCACCAGACCCATGATGCTCTTAATCCGGCCCTGTGTGTGTGTATGTGTGTGTGTGTATGTGAGTGTGTGTGTATGTGTGTGTGTATGTGTGTGTGTATGTTCCAGCATCACGTCCAAACAGCTAAAGATATTAACATGAAACTTGACACACATGTTACTTATATTTCAACAACAAACATAGGATAGGTGATTTAACCCTTACTCACCCCATTTGGCAGGGGCGGGGTTTTTGTTTAAAGTCCCATACAAGTCTATGGGAAATATATGTTACTGCATAACTTCCAAACGGCTGGAGATATTTTGATAATACTTGGTCACATGTTACTTATATGTCCACTTAAAATATAGGATAGTTAATATAACCCTTAACAACCCCCATTTGTGAGGGTCGGGGTTTTTGTTTAAAGTCCCATGCAAATCAATGGGAAATGTATGTTCCCACATAACTTCCGTACGGCTGGAGATATTTCAATACCTGGTACACATATTAAAGGTCAGGATACGAGGGCAGGATGGGAGGTCGGGATAGGAGGTTGAGAAAGGAAAACGGGATATGAGGATGGGATAGGAGGACAGGATAGGAGGTCGGGATAGGAGGTCGAGATAGTAGGTCGAGATAGTAGATCGAGATATGATGACGGGATATGAGGAAGGGATAGGAGGTCGGGATAGGAGGTCGGGATAGGAGGTCGAGATAGGAGGATGGGATATGAGGAAGGGACAGGAGGTCGGGATGGGAAGTCGAGATAGGAGGATGGGATCTGAGGAGGGGATATGAGGAAAGGATAGGAGGTCGGGATAGGAGGTCGAGATAGGAGGTCGAGATAGGAGGATGGGTTAGGAGGACGGGATAGGAGGTCGGGATAGGAGGACGGGATAGGAGGACGGGATAGGAGGTCGGGATAGAAAGTCGGGATAGGAGGTCGGGATAGGAGGACGGGATATGAGAAAGGGATAGGAGGTCGGGATAGGAGGTCAGGATATAAGGTCGGGATAGGAGGATGGGATATGAGGAAGGGATAGGGGGTCGGGATAGGAGGACGGGATAGGAAGACGGGATAGGAGGTCGGGATAGGAGGTCGGGATAAGAGGATGGGATAGGAGGTCGGGATAGGAGGTTGGGATAGGAGGTTGGGATAGGAGGTCGGGATAGGAGGTCAGGATATAAGGTCGGGATAGGAGGATGGGATATGAGGAAGGGATAGGAGGACGGGTAGGAGGTCAGGATAGGAGGACGGGATAGGAAGACGGGATAGGAAGACGGGATAGGAGGTCGGGATAGGAGGTCGGGATAAGAGGATGGGATAGGAGGTCGGGATAGGAGGTCAGGATATGGCAACAATATATGAGGATGGGATATGAAGTCAAAAGCTTCTTCCTTTGTTTATTTACTGCTTAACTTCCAAACCGCTGGAGATATTTTGATAATACTTGGTCACATGTTACTTATATGTCCATTTAAAATATAGGATAGTAAATTCAACCCTTAACTACCCCGATTTATGATGGTTGGGGTTTTTGTTTAAAGTCCCATTCAAATCAATGGGAAATTAATGTTCCCACATAACTTGGTACGGCTGGAGATATTTCAGTAATACCTGGTACACATATTACTTATATGTCAAATAAATATATATGATAGTTAAATTAACCCTTACCTACATCCTTATATAAAAGATGTTTTTTGTTTTTGTTTCAAGGACTTCCAGTACCTTACTCGATAAGCTCTGCTCTGCATCTCCTGGGGAATGTGTCAATCCGGCTTGCAAGCCACACCCCATCTCACAAAGACATGCCCACATTTTATGCCCCACCCCTTTTATTATCTACCCTTTTTGTGCATTAGTCTGGCTTGCAAATCATGCCCAGTCCCACAAAGCCACATCCCCTTCTATTTTCAGTTTACAATATCTTCATCACAAATCAGTCCCACCTGAGGACAGGATATGAGGATGGGACATAAGGACGGGATATGAGGTCGGGATTTAAGGTTGGGATATGAGGACGGAATATGAGGTTGGGATATAAGGACGGTATATGAGGTCGGGATAGGAAGACGGTATGTGAGGACGGGATATGAGGATGGGCTTCCTTCTTTGTTGATTTTCCTCCCCAACAAGGATTAGGAAGGAAAAAACAGGCAATGCCGGGTACTCAGCTAGTTGGAAATAAAATTATGTAACAAAACAGCAATAGGTTCTGCTATTTATTGTAGCTCATTTGGATTGTGAAACCTGAGCAGAGCCTACAAAGGTATGCTGAAAAGAATTGAATATATAATGCAATATCCCTGTAGTTTGAACTTGCCTGCCTCCTTCTTTTAAAGGGGTACCCCACCCTAAGACATCTTTTCCCCTATCCAAAGCATATTGGATAAGATGTCTGATCACAGGGGTCCCGTCGCTGGGGACCCCCGCTATCTCACATGCAGAACCCACCTCTTGGAGCTGCACGCAGCGCTGCAGCCTCGGAATCTGCCGGGTCATGACTATGGGGCAGGAGTATTGTGACATCCAACTCCGCCCCCGTGGGACGTCACGCCCCGCCCCCACAATGCAAGTCTATGGGAGGGGGCGTGACGGCTGAGCAGAAGCTGCAAAAAACATTCAACCGCTACAAAAATGCAGGATTTCCGCAACAACATCTGCGTTCAATTTCTGTGGTGTGAACAGAGCAGCAGAATCCCATTGAAATCAATGGGACACTGCTGCTGTGCAATCTTTGTGCAGAATATTCATGTGGAATTCCGCACGAACATTCTGCTATGTGAACATACCCTAAAAGTGTTTTCTAATGCTAAATCAATGTCAAAGTAACGGCGACATGCCATAATCTATGCTAAACACTCCACTAGCTGATTTTGTATGCTTGTTAACATTAAAATAAAGCTGCGTAAAGGATTTTTTTTTTGGAAATTGCAACAGGATTGGTGAAAAACAGTAAAGAACTTGTAGATTATGAAGAAGAACTAGCTTTTGTAGATATTTAAATGTTAAAAAAATTATTAAATTTTTTTGGGGGAGTTGCAATAGGGTTTGCATATGGCAAGTGAAGATGCAATGGATTTCAAGCGTTTCAAAAATTCTCTTTTTTGGGAGTTTGGATTGGTTTTCCAAAATATTAAACAAGAAATAGCTTTTGTATGAAAAACAAAAAAAATTATCCCTTTTTTGGACATCATGAGTTGTGTATGTGCAGGCCAGCCTGGCAGTATTGGCAATGGTGATGGTGGACTGATGGTAGTTGTAGCCAGGAGACAGCAAGCAGTGGTGGACTGGTGGGAGTTGTAGCAGAAAGCAGGTAGTGGTGAATTGGTGGGAGTTATCATAGCCAGTATACAGCAGTCAGTGGTGAACTGATGAGAGTTGTAGTAGCCAGCGGACTGAAGGATGTGGTGGACTGGTGGGTGTTGTAATACCAGTGGACAGCACGCAGTAGTGGACTGATGGGAGTTGTAGTATCCAGCATACAGCAAGCAGTGGTAAAATGATGGGAGTATAATAGCCAACGGACAGAAGGCAGTGGTGGACTGTTGGGGGTTGTAGTAGCCAGCATACAACAAGTAGTGGTAAAATGGTGGGAGTTGTATCGGACAGGACAGCAGTCAGTAATGGACTGGTAGAAATTTACAGAAGAGACCCGAGTACAGCACTCCTCTCCTATAGAAATGAATGAAGAGCTTGTCGTCTACCGCATATGTACCTCACTGAAAGCCGGGGTCCCGTTTAAGTGATTGTGGGGGTCATGTGGATAGGGGATAAGAAAGTTTTTACTGGATAAGCCCTTTAATGAATACTTACAATGGGAGACATGGGTACAAACTTGTAGAGGAAGGTGACACATGATGGTCTGCTACAACTGTATGTGTACACAGCTGGCACTTTATTAGAAACACTATTCTCTGCATATATAAAAGTCTTTTTTTACCTGTTGGCATTATTTTTGAGTATACCGCAGCATATTTTTTTTTAGCACAGGTATGGATAGAATAGGATTGTAAAGCCCTACTATGTGTGCAGCTTCACAAGACTATTCTAGGTGCGAATTGCCCCCTCACTAAAGGTCAAGCAATGCTTCCTGTGTAAAAAAAAAAAAAAAAAAAAAGTAATTAAATTTAACTCTTTTCCTAACCGAAAAAAGCTGACTCCCTAGCAGGGCCTGGGACCAAAATAGGCATGAGCATCTTAGCATAAGCAGCTCATTTTTTGGTGGGGGTCCGACTGCTGGGACCCCCACTGATCACCTCAGCTCAAGTGGTTCTCCAGTTGTTGTATAGCTACAACTCCCATCATGCCTGGAGGGCCTGAGGCATTATGGGAGTTGTAGTTATGTGATAGCTGGAGGGCCGCAGATTGGGGTACAGTTTCACCTATAATCACTGCAGAACTTACAAGAAACTACAGCTCTGATGGGACAGTCAGGAGAATACACAATGATATCAGATTATGTCAGAGTGATGTCTTCTCTGTTGGTCTAGGCACCAGGACTTCTTTCAGCTACATCTTCTCTGCAGAGTCTGTTGCCCTGACATAATTGGTTCTTCACTTTGTCAGCAGATCCTCATCCTCTATATGAAGAAAATAATTAATATAACACTGCCAGATACTGTTCCCTCTGAATATAACCCTAATATACACTGTATCTGTAATAATAATACTGCTACACAGTTCTTCTCAGTTAGGCTAAATCCCACCCCTGCACTGTACCCCTTAAGCCTGCCTACTGGCTCCACTGTACTCCTCCTCCAGGCTCCTTGGCTCCCCCAGACCCCTAAGTTCTCTCCAGGGTTCTTCGTCCCCCTCCCCTAGACCCCTAAGTCTTATTTTAGTTTTGTGCTGCCCTAGGCTGACCCATACCCAATGGCAAGTGTGTATGTATGATAAGTGTGTGTATGATAGATGGTTGTGTGTATGACAGATGTGTGTATGTATGATAAGTATGTGTGTGTGTATGTTAGGTGTGTGTATGTATAATAGGTGAGTGTATAAATGATAGATGCGTGCATGATAGTTGTGTGTATGTATGATAGATGCGTCTATGATAGATGTTAGTATGTATAAGTGTGTGTATGTATAATTGATGTGTGTGTGTGAATGATAGATGCATGTATGATAGATGTGTGTATGTATGATAGTTGTCACACACACCTCTATCATACATTCACACATGCATCATATACACATCTATCGTCTACACACATATCTATCATACATACACATCTATCATAAATACACACATCTGTCCTACATAAACACATTTATTGTACACATGCACCTTTCATACATACATCTATCACACATACACACATCTAACATACATTCACACATCTATCAAACACACCTCTACATATACACGTCTGTCATAAGATTTGTTGCAGAAATTTCTGGGATTAAAGTGAGTCCCTTTCTGCAGCATCTGCAATCTACATGTGATTTTTAGTTTACTAACCCCATGTATGTTTGATGTACAAGATGTATTTTTGATGTACAAGATGTATTTCTGCAGCAGAAACATAAGAATTCTGTCATATGTGAACGTCTACTTATACTAGTAGAGAAAAGCAAGTATGTCTGGTAACATAAAAGATATAAATAGGTAAAGGGGTTGTCCAGGGCCAAACATATTTTCAGAAAGGGTCCCAGGTCCTGCAAAAAAAAAAAAAAAAGAAATAAAGCAATACTCACCAACCCTGAAGGCTTCCCTCTTGTTGCAGTCCTGCTGGCTCACGGTTCCTGGTCCTCTCTGCTTCTTCCTGCTTCCTGTGACATCTCAACCACACAAGAACTGGCTGCATCTGTAACCCACCTAAATTTATAAGGCTGAATGAGCATGGTTGCCATGTCAAAGGAAGTAGGAAGAAGTCGAGAGGACTGAGGACTGGGACTGCAGTGATGGGGGGAGTGGGGCAGGGTAGTATGATTCATTTTGCAGCATCTGAGGCCCTTTCTGAAAATATTTTTCCCCCCGGATAACCTCTTTAAGAGTCCTCAGAAAGCAATAATTTTTATACTGATGACTTTTTCTTTTCATTTCTATATACTGGCTAACACAGTGCAAAGATATTTATCTTTTAACAAAATTTCAGTAACACAGAAAATCAACAGAGTCTGTGCACCCTGTATAACAATATGCCGGCCATTAGGATGAACGCTGGATTAGACAGTAAATTCCTACCATATTTGCCAATGCATCCTCTGCAGCCACTTCTGTGTGCTTATTCATGCTGTGCTAAGATTCGACCACTTTAGATTGTCAGCGTTGCTGAGATTAACACATATATTTAGAGATAATACCATGACTAAATGTTAATCTTTCCTGATTATTTGCTGCTCTCTGTCCAACTGTTGAGGTCACAGTCTGTCTAACAGCATCAGCATGTGCAGTTCCTGTGCAGAGCCGCACACATTACACCGCTCGGCTGTCATTTACTGTCTGTGTTTGGCCCATTGGAGAACAGCACAGTAAGAATCCCATGAGCGGCCTGGAAATAGCTGAGGCAGCTGGTCTTGTGGGTAGATCTAAGTTACTGTATAATTGGCTGTCTGTTGAGGTGGATGTGGCCAATTCATGTGTTTCCAGATGGCAAGAAGTAAAAGTCAGCAATTCTTCTTGGGAATGAAGCATTTCAGGTATTTGGTGATGAAGAATACCTCTATTATATAGGCTCCTATAAAATACATGATACAGATCAGTTAATAAAAACTCTTGAACATCGAGAAATAAAAAAAATATATATATATTCCCTACAACTGTATCAAATAAGGATTTTTATGCCAACTTCATGTGGTTAATGCCAGTCATTGTTGGCCATTGCCCCTTATGGGATTCTAATTCATTGACTAGTGTTGAATTTTATTGCTTTTAAAGACCACGTGAAGGGATTCATACTGGAAAACTCTTGTATGGATGTAATGTTCCATGATTAAAGGGGTACTCCGCTGCCCCAGCATTCGGAACACTTTGTTTCGAACACTTGGAGCGGGCGGCGGGGTCGTGACGTCACGGCCACGCACCCTTGTGACTTCACACAACGCCCCCTCAATGCAAATCTACCCTCCTATAGACTTGCATTGAGGGGGCAAGGTGTGATGTCATGAGAGGGGGTGGCCATGATGTCACGACCCCCTGCCGCCCACACCCAGCGTTTTAAATGAATTCCAGGTGCTGCACAGAGATGCGGGGGTCCCGGCTGCAGGATCCCCGCAATCAGACATCTTATCCCCTTTCCTTTGGATATTGGATAAAATGTCTAGGGGCAGAGTACCCCTTTAATTTCAAAGCATACTTTTTTGACAGAACCATTGGTTTACAACAATGGCATGAAATTGACTCACTGGACCTTACAGTTATGAAAACCTTAACTTTAAACAGACTTGTCAGCAGGTTTTTAGGGTAAGGGTATTAATAAGGGTTTTAAAAGTTATGCAAATGAGGCCCACTGGGTGTTCCCCTCGGCTTCTCTAGAGTCCAGCACAGTTTGACCCTTCAGCAGTTAGGCACTCCCCTTGGGTTGGGGGGGTTGAGGAGGTGACCAGAGTTCAGAGTAGTGTGAATAACTGGTTATAACTAAAGGGCTAAACTGAGCTGGACTCTTGAGTGTAAGGGGAACACCCAGTGGGCTCCAAAGCCTAATTTGCATATATTTTTAAACTCTGATATCTTGGTGCTGAAGGTGTCAATTAACTAACAGAGGTATGTCCCTACTTTATATCCTAAAGACCTTTAAAGGGGTTTTTCTGGACTTTTGTTTAAAGTCTATCCACAGTATAGGTATAGGCCATCAATAACTGATAAGTGGGTGTTCGACACCTGTTTCTCCCTGCCAATCAGCTGTTTGTTAGAGCTGTGATGCCAGAATATGCAGAGAAGAGAACCATAACAGATCCATATGTGGTGTCAGATGGGGTAATGTGTAATTAACCTTATCGTGATGCCAGGGTGTGGTTGACCTATACACTACCTGAGGTAGGCCTGCTTCACCTGTGCAAGGCATGAGGCAAATAATCACTCCGACGCAAGGTTACGGTTAACTGGCTTGCTTTACTGAGGTTGGAAAGATGGTATAATCCGTTACAGCTCAGATCAGCGTGAAGGAGTTGCAGGGTGAACTTAGGGAAGCTTATCGGCTTGCTGGGACTTATAGTTGATTGTGCTGTATATGAATGATCAGCCCACGATATACTATTGGACTTGACTAACTTGTTGGACTTGACTTGTATAATATCCCCAAGACTGTAGGCGTACCACAAGGCTTTGACTTTCACCTCGGTAGTGGGGTTAACTTGTAGTAGATGCGTGGTTGCTGGACTAGGCCTCAGGCCCCCTTTCAGATCCACCTCACAGACAACTTCACACTTCACCAAACTGTATCTCAGCAAAGACTTCATTCATCTCAAGAGATAATTGAACTCTGACCTCACAATATGAGGGGACAATTTAAAGCCTTTCCAAGTCACCTGTTCACCACTGCATACTCCCCTTAACAACAAGATCCTTAGCAACAATAGATTTAAGGCAACAGATGCAAAGATGATACAAATACATTAACTCTTATGTAACCGTACATTATACCGTACATTATATAGTGCATTTTAGAGAGGGGGCCCATGATGGACATTGAACAGCATTTGCCACACAGGATGGGCAGGAGTATAGAAGAACACGTGATTCTGTACTGGATCACCGCACATATATTGTATAGTAACTCAGCATAGCTATTACACATATAAGACCCTTCCTTCTTCTGGCTCTGTTTTCTATGTATGTGGGCAGCTCTGTAAAGCAGGTTATTGATTGAGCTTAGCTGAAGTCCCATGCACAAGACTTACCTTAATTAACCCCTTAAGGACCACGGGTTTTTCCGTTTTTGCACTTTCGATTTTTCCTCCTCACCTTTTAAAAATCATAACCCTTTCAATTTTGCACCTAAAAATCCATATGATGGCTTATTTTTTGTTTGCGCCCCCAATTCTATTTTGCAGTGACATCAGTCATTTTAGCCAAAAATCTACGATGTGCGACGAAATTGAAGAAAAAATGCCATTTTGTAACTTTTGGGGGCTTCCGTTTCTACGCAGTACATTTTTTGGTAAACATGATACCTTATCTTTATTCTGTAGGTCAATACGATTAAAATGATACCCTACTTGTATAAGTTTGATTTTGTCGTACTTCTGTGAAAAATCATAACTACATTCAGAAAAATGTATACGTATAAAATTGTCATCTTCTGACCCCTATAACTTTTTATTTTTCCACATATGGGGCGGTATGAGGACTCATTTTTTGCGCCGTGATCTGAAGTTTTTAGCGGTACCATTTTTGGATTGATCAGACTTTTTAATCGCTTTTTATTCATTTTTTCATTATATAAAAAGCAACCAAAAATACGTTATTTTGGACTTTGGAATTTTTTTTTTGCGCGCACGCCATTGACCATGCCCTTTAATTAATGATATATTTTTATAATTTGGACATTTACGCACGCGGCGATACCATATATGTTTATTTTTATTTTTATTTACATGGTGTATGGGAAAAGGGGGGTGATTTGAACTTTTATTAAGGAAAGGGTTAAATCCCAGTTATTCACTTTTTTTTTTGCAGTGTTATAGCTCCCATAGGGACCTATAACACTGCACACACTGATTGCCAGCACTGTTCACTGCACAGCCATAGCTTTGTAATGATCAGCGTCATCAGCAGTCAATTGCTCAAGCCTGAATCTCAGGCTTGGAGCAATCAATCGCCGAGGGGACACGCCGGAGGCAGGTAAGAGGACCTCCGCTCGTGTCCCAGCTGATCGGGACACCGCATTTTCACTGCGGTAGTCCCGATCTGCCCCGCTGAGCAGCCGGGCAGCTTTCACTTTCGGTTTAGACGCGGCGTTCAACTTTGACTCCTTGCCTTAGGAGATTCTATTAAGTCTTGTGCCCGGCTACGGCCGTGATTCTAACCAGAGACTCCATAATGTATTGGGACTACTGAGCCATACGTGAACTTTATTGTATATGTGGTAAAAGTACTATATTTTGTGCACCTTTTTGCACTCCAGAATACCAGGTGGACCTAACCTGATCATCTCAGTTATCTTGCTGGTAGTACTTAACCTTGTGTCTCTAGGCAATAAAAGATGTTTAATAAAATGTAATAAAGTGTAAATGGTTTACTGTACACAGGTACAGAATTGTATAAAGGTGTTTTAGTGATACCACATAGGTATTGTCCCAGCTCCTCTGGGAGAGACAAGAAAACCACCTTCACACAAACACCTCACACCTCAAGATATCAAGACTGACTTAAATAGTGTACACACATAAATTCAGTACACATAAATTACACGTCATGTACATCAGTCACAAACTTCAGTACATCAGGGACTGTAACCTTCCTATACCAGTCCACAGCACTGTTAGTAACTAAAATGTCATATAACTTATGTCATTTATTCTTGTCTTTGCGTGCCCAGGGTACTTTTGTGGCCAGAAGGTATTCCTGTAGCTAACCAAATGCACGTACAAAAGTAAGGTAACAGAATGTCAAACGATATCTAGAGCAAAGTGTTCTAGGGGCAAGTGTGTAATGCCGATAGACCCCTAGCAGCCAAGGCACTGGCCAGAAAGCCTCAGGCAACCCAATCCGCAACCAGTGTCTAACAGCAAAAATAAATAGTGGTGTAATATGTCTAACAGAAACAAATAATAAACAGAGATGTAATGTCAAAGTGTATGTATAAGCATTGCCGTCACCATGCATACCAAGTCTAATATTCTACTAGTCAGTCAAATGTCAGTCATAGTCAGATATATCCTAGTACTAATCAAATGTCATAGTACTCATAAAGTGTGATGTCATAATCGTAATAAAATGTTCTAGTCAGTCAGAAATGTGTAGTCAACTATGTCTAATATCTGCATAGTCATTAGATGTGCATAATATATCGTTATACCTACTTAAATAAAAAGGATATTGTTATAAAACATACGTCATGTCACTACAGTCATGGTCATATTCACTAGGATGCATTATCTTATCTCAACCTTATATGAATCCTCATCTCAAGCAAGTCCTAAAGTTATCCTGTTTAACCATTAATCAAATTTGCAGAGCATGTATGGACATTATACTGTATACAGAGATACTTATCAACAGTTCATCAGATTATCATTTTTCTTGTTTATTTTATTAGCCTGGATTTCAACGTTGCTTCAGGACTGCATACGGCCCAGTGGCCGTTTCGTTCCTCTCCCTAAGGAGTAAGGGGGTTTGTGGGGTCCCAGTACAGAACATGATTCTGTACAGTCCTTAAGTCCCCTCAGGAAGTGTCCCTCATGACCACAGGACCCTCCTGCAGGGTTCCCCCCAGGTTATATGGTATAAGTGCCTTGTGTATTCAATATGTTCATTTATTGTCTGTGTCAGTATGTATAAAGTTGTACAGATTGTATAAAATGTTGGTCATGTGTCTTGTAATCACATGATATACCAAGAGTTCCAAGGGCACAGGTACCCTAGGCAACCAGCTGCCAATGGGCTATAGTCCAGCCCCTAGTATATAAGGGGCTGTAGTCTGTATATTTGCTCTTGTTCCTGCACTCTCTTAGTACCTGGCATTAAAGAATGCACAAAATCCAGTACCATTCAAGTTCAGCTTATCTTGGCCAAAGCCTAAGAACCTGCAGCCACAACTAAACTTTAAGTGAAATCTACCTCTACAATTCAAGTTCACTATTGTCCCGCTAAAGTTACAACAGTAGTACAGTGGCCGGCATCATTACTACAATAACTACAAGTCCAAGCAAGCCTGAGAGGTTTACTGTGTCCCGGTCACCTCTGTGGAAGTTGGCTAGTTGTAAAGACTGTTATCTGCCTTTTCCAAGTAAAAGTTCAAGTTGTTTCGAATCCTTGCTGTGGACTCTCATTTACTGCATGCCGTTTCTGGACTGGTTGTCGACGGTGCCCTATACCAAAACAACCACATCCTGGTATCACGAACACTAGGGGTTAATACCATCCGACCCCACCACTCACTGCAACACCCCGTGGTCACCACAATAGGACTTGTGCACAAAACTTGCTGGGCATTGTACAGTTGCCTCTGCAACCTGACCATCCAGTGTGGGCTACGTCTCCACACCAAACTTTGCAGAACAGGCGGGAGAGCAACTCTGGAGGTACCCTTTAAATAATATTAATTTATTTATTATTGACTTTAAAGGGAGCTGTATCCTAAGCTTTACCAATTGATGGCTGATTGCAGTCAGAATGATGTCATTTAACTCCGCAATTATGTAACAGGATATTTGGAGGTTCAGTGCAACCGAAAGGCAAGCGTCAATTTATTTATTAGAACAATTTTAGAAAAAGTACTGCTACTGTCAAGAACAAATTATACAAACTTTACTAGAACCTGTGCAAAAGTGGATGAAGTTTTGCTCTACCCACTGTCCACCTTCAACCGTAATGTGTTTCCATATATGCATGTGTACAATAACCACAAGCATTCAGGTAACAAATGGAAAAAGGAAGGAGGAATTGTTATTAATCCTCTTGAATTTAGATGGTGGGGGTGGGTGGGAGGGGGAGGTTGGGAATGAGCACCAGGAAGAAAATCTGTTTCGCTATAGGCCCTTCTTTCCTTAAAGCATACCGGTCATGGTAAAGTGACTTTTCAGGATAAGCTTCCATGTGTGTGTGTAGCAGCACTATTTATGGTCATTATATAACTTGTATATGCAATTTTGAGCAGATTTCTGCTTTGCAGGCTTCATCATTCAGAGCTGGGGGTGCTCCTCCTCTTCCCCTGTAGACTTGTGTGCAGTATAAATGCTATGAGCGTGAGTGCAGTATAAAAGCTGTGAACCTATGTGTAGTATCTATGCTGAGAGCATAAGTGCAATATAAATTCTATGAGAGTATGTGCCGTATAAATGCTAAGAACGTGAATGTAGTATAAGTGCTATGAGCATAAGTGCAGTATAAATGCTATGAGCGTAAGTACAGTACCGATGCTGTGAGCGTAAGTGCAGTATAAATGCTATGAGTGTAACAGCAGTATAAATTCTATGCATGTATGTGCAGTATAATGCTGTGGGCGAAAAAGCAGTATGAAAACTATGAGCAATGTGTAGTATAAATGCTATTTGTGTACATGCAGGATGAATGCTGAGAGTGTACGAGCTGTGTAAGTGCTGTTAGTGTGCATGCAGTATGAACGTGATAGGTATATGAATAGTAAAGCTGCTATGTGCGTAAGTGCAGTATGAACATTGAGCGTAAGAGTATTATCACTGTTATTAGCATGTGTGTAGTATAATACTATGGGCGTAAATGCATTATGAATACTATGAGCCAAGTGCAGTCTAACTGTTAATAACTTATATGCAGAATAAATGCTGTGAGTGTACATGCAGAATAAACACAATGTGCGTATGAACAAAATAACAGCTATGAGCATATGTGCAGTATAAAACTATGAATATACCAGCAGTATGAATGTAGTGAGCGTATGTGCAGTATAAATGCTATAAGCGTAAGTGCAATATAAATACTATGAGCCGAAATGCAGTATAAATGCCATGAGCGTGCGTACCATATAAATGCTGTGAGTGTACAAGCAGTATAAATGCTATGACCTTACATACAGTGACTGCTGTGAGCGTATGTGCAGTGTAAATACTATGAGCATACCAGTGTACGAGTGTACGAGCAGAAAATGCTAACAGCGTGCATGCAGTCTGAGCGTGCGTGCAATATAAATGCTGTGAGCGTGCGTGCCGTATGAATGTTATGAGCATGTGTGCCGTATGAATGCTATGAGCGTGTGTGCCATATGAATGCTATGAGTGTGCATACCGTATGAATGCTATGAGCGTACGTACCGTATTAATGCTATGAGCGTGCGTGCTGAATGAATGCTAGGAGCGTGTGTGCCAAATGAATGCTATAAGCGTGCGTACTGTATGAATGCTATGAGCGTGTGTGCCGAATGAATGCTATGAGCGTGCGTGCTGAATGAATGCTATGAGCGTGTGTGCCGTATGAATGCTATGATCGTGTATGCAGTATAAATGCTATGAACGTGCTTGCCGCATGAATGCTATTAGAGTGCGTGCCATATAAATACCATAGCATATATGCTGTATAAATGCTATGAGCATGCGTGCTGTATAAATGCCATGAGCGTGGGTACCGTATGAATGTTATGCGCGTGCGTGCCGTATAAATGCTATGATCGTGGGTGCAGTATAGATGCTATGAACGTGCATGTAGTATAAACACTGAGCGTAAGAGCCGCAGAATTCTATGAGCGTATGAGCAGTATAAATGCAGTGAGTGTACGTGCAGTATGAGCGTATGTCCCCATTGCAATACACCTACTAAACAGAAGTAGGGCAATGGTAAGAGTGTGAAATAAAGCTTATTACCCCCCCCCCATGTGACTTATAAGTGGTTCAGAACTCCTAATCAAATAGGTGCAATATGGGTGGCGAGTGATTACAATGCTAAGTGTCCCCTTTGAGTGTAACATTCAGTAATCCCTGAGGAAGAGGAAACAATTATACATTTTAAAAAACATATTTCCAAATGTGTGGCATCTTCCGTTAAACCCTCATTTGATGTAATGCTGAAGAAGACTGGACACAAATATGCAAATCACCCATGTAAAGGAAAACATAACACAGGCCTGAGCGCGCCAGCTTTAGCTGCAGGAGAGCCCCCCCAGCGTATTGAACCGGCCCGGGTACTCCCGCTGATGGTTATGTGACCCGGAGCAGATCTGGCCGGAATACAAATTCAGGGGACACCTATAACAGACCACCGCTGCGGCCCAGCCCTTATACCCCAAATCAACGTCAGGCCAATACCTTGAGAGTTGGCCGGCACCCGCAAAATCAGGAAAGCCAGTGGGAACCCACAGATGGAACCGCCAGCCCCACGTAAATTACCGCGGCCATCAGCCTTCTGCCCTGAGGCAGCCAGTGGGCTGCCCCCCACCGTAATACCCGTACAGTGCTATGGACAGCGGCTCCAATGGAGAGTGGGCACCAGTGCATGTGACTGGCGGGAAAATCAAAACGTCCTCTACTGCACAACCAACTGGTGCCGCCGAACGCCGGACATGCCCTAACCTGTATGCAGGGGGGCATAATATACTCTCCCACCCCTCCCACAAACTCAGCCTTAACAGGCTTACACTTTTGGGTTACGCACAAACAACACCACATCATCTGGGTATAAGAGGATTTTTTCCTCACGCCTCTTTATACCAAATCCTTCAAAACTAGCAGTGCTATGTATCTTTAAGGCCAACAGTCTCTTAATATTCCCAAACATACACCTACCCAGAACAAATCCCTTCTGCTCTTCCCCCACAACCCGATTAATTACCTTAGCAAGTCTCATCGCCCAAATTTTTGAGAAAATCTTACTGTCCGTATTAAGTAACAAAATTGGCCAGAATGCATCCATGTCCCTGCTATCCCTTCCTCTTTTTGGTATTAGAATAATTACTGCATCAAGCATCGATGGGGGTAGCTTCCCCCTTTTGAAGGATTCATGAAATACCTCCAAGAGAAAACTCAACAGTGGATCACCCAATCTCCTATACACTTCAAGTACCAGCCCATCTTATCCAGGAGCAGAGTTCCCTGACATCTTCCTCAGTGCTTCCTGAATTTCTGTTATTGTGATTTCCTCATTCAGTCCTTTCAACTCCTCCCTCCCCACTTTGGGTATGTTTAATTTTCCCAAATATTCCTCAATTTTAGCATCCTCCTCTATTTCCTCACTCTGATAAAGTTTTCTGTAAAATGTTGTTGCTACTTCCTCCACCTCCTGTTTCCCAGATACCATCCTGCCCTGATCATCTAATATTCCTTTGATTCTCCTACTCTCCCGTTGATTTCTCACAATCCCGGCAAGCCATTTACTTGATTTACCTCTTTCCGTGAAATTGTTTTGCCCTTTTTCATTTAAAAATTCTTCATACTTTTTCTGGGCATCCTCTAGCTTTGTTCTTCCATTGGGGTCTCTTGTCTTACTGTGTGCTATCTCACCCTCTTCCACTAACTTAATAAGATCCCTCTCTTTTCCTTTTTTCCTAACTCTACTTATATCCCTGTACAGGCAACCCCTTAAGAAGGCTTTCAGAGTATCCCAAACAGTAAATAAACTAGCCGAGTTTTTATTGTTTTGCCAAAGTTCCACTAATTCCTCTTTTATTCCCTTTGTCACTTCTTCTATATCCAACCAATGAGGGTTAATATTAAATTTTCCTACCTTGAGTCTTTTTGCTCCCACTATGCTGAACCCTGAAGAACACGATTGAATGATCTGAAACCATCCCTGACACGTACTGAATTTTCTTAATTTTGGTAAGTGCACTATCATTTGTAAGCAGCATATCTATTCTGGATGCTGTATTATGGGTCCTACTACAACATGAAAAAGTTTCCCTTTCTGGATATCTCCACACATCATTCAGTCTGAACTCCTCACAATAGTTAGCCAGCCCCTTTGACCTACTACTTCTGTGAACCTTTTCTATCTCTTAAATAATCCATCACGCAATTGAAGTCCCCAGTAATATACAGGTCCTGAAAGTTCTTATCCTTAATTAAGATAGCCAGTTTTTGCAACATCTCTAACCTAAATGGTGGCGGGATATAAATAAAGGCTAACACAACCTCACAGATTTTTAAAATGGAATACAGTCTCATAGTAGAGGAAAGAAGCTTGATAACGGCAGAAAGAAGCATTTTGTCTTGTAAGATATATTTCAGAGTTTCTTGAATTCACTTGTACTATTGATTTATGCAAAGTTTTTTCAAATTACATTGCCTATTTAAAGGAGAACTTCAACCAAAATTAACTTATCTTCCTATTCACAGGAGATGATTGTGTGTCTGACCACTGGGAACCCTCGATATCTCCGGAACGGTACCCCAGAGGAGCGGTGTCGTCTACCGGTAGACGGCATGTGCTCCATTCTTTTCTATGGGAGCACCGATAATGACCAAGCGCTGCACTCAAGTCTCTTTGGCACTAGAAATGAATGGAGCGTGTGCTGTTTACTGCAAGTGCTCCTTACTGAGAGCTGGGTCCCTTCTGGAGATTGCCGGAGGTCCCTTTGGTCGCATCCATGCGATCAGCTATCTATACCCTGGCCTGTGGATAGGTAATAAGTTAATTTTGGCTAGAGTTCTCCTTTAAGGTAAAGCAATAAATCTTTTAAATACTAGTTACATTGATAGCTTTTGTTGTTGTGATGCATTAAATAGATGGTTACATTATTTACAGTTGTCAAGGACTCATTCTTATGCTATTGTAGAGGATAGACATATTCTCACCTTCATTGTGGGATGTGAATAGTTACCGATCTCCTTAATAAGCAGCTTAGAAAATGACTGCGTCATTTCTTACTGAAGCTGTGATTTGAACAGATAAGACACAATGCCAACACTCGGCGGCTGTCCAGACTGTGCTGCAGGTTCAGACAACGCGAAGCCACATCCTGTCTAAGATGCCATCCATGTGTCCACATCGAAAATAACATATCATCTTTTGTGAACATATGAATTACATAGTGCATGTTCTCCCAAAGGCTGGTCTACTCTTCTCGCATAAAACAACTCATCTGCCGATCCTCTCTGTAATTTAAAGCTTCAACAGCTATTTCTAATTTTACCAAGTCAACCCTTTTCCTTGGCAGACATTGTTGCTGAAATCTATGGAATTTATGAAACCCTCAATCTTTAAAAAAGACAATTTGTATTCATCATGCCCATCTATTTCTGTATGCCACCCTGTAAAAACAATAATTACCAGAAAATTACAGGGTTCTGGAGAAAAAAATGAATTAAGTAAGTGGTGCTCTCTCATACCTTAAATATTTCATTGGTTCCCGGCGTGGAAAACACGGGCTGTGCGCTTTCATTTCAGGAGTCAGCCCGGAGAAGTGGTTTTACCCTTCGTGTATTTTCCATCTTTCCATTTGTATATTTAAACTACATCCATGTGGAAACTTGTGGAAGCTTTTTCTTTGGTTAATAAATTTTATATAAGATGTTGATGAAAAATAAAAGCAAATCAGATGTCATCTTGCTTGCAGCGGGGCTGAGGCCCAAGATATTTAAAGGGACTGCACCATGCAAAAAGTATTTGCTTAATAGTTTAATTTCTATTTACTGGTAAGAGCTGCAGACACCATTGGATAGGGTTAAGGGTATAAATGAAAACTGTACCTTCCCCACAGCTGATGGTATTAGCCAAACATAAAACATTGCCTTTTTATTTTTCAAGGAGGTTGTCAAGGAGGTGGAGCCAAGTGCCACCGCCTGGTAAATCTCCTTGCCTAACTTCATCTCCAGCCCCTCCTTGATTGATGTAGATTAATGCATAGAGTCTTGTAAAATTAGTAGTAAAATTTGTATACTATGGAAACTTCCATAAATAATACTAAACATTCTGGGGTGGGGAGGGAGTAAACCAGTACACTGCCAGTTTCCTTGCATGCAAACATTTTTGAAAAAGCATTATTTGTAAATATATTGTTGACATTTTCCTATTGTGAGCCACTGCCAGCCTTTTTTTAACGTCTTAAGGACCGAGCGTTTTTCAGTTTTTGCACTTCAGTTTTTTCCTCCTCACCTTTTAAAAATCATAACCCTTTAAATTTTGCACCTAAAAATCCATATCATGGCTTATTTTTTGTGCCACCAATTCTACTTTGTAATGACATCCAAAGGATAGGGGACCCCCGCCACATCCGTGCCGGCAGCGGCATTAGGACATTTGAAATGTCACATCACGTCCCCTCCATTTATGTCAATGGGAGGAGGGGTGACAGTAATGACGGAGCTGTCACGCCTCTTCACATTGAAGTGCATCGACAGTCATTGGCCATTGAGCGGAAATTGTACATGTCAAAAGGCAGGATTTATAAATAAAAACTTATTTTTAACTTGGTGATGCAGATCCGATTCAGCAGAAGACACTTGAGATCATACAGACTTGAGACACAATACTTGAAATACAATGGGTAGAGATGGCTGGTAGTATGTCATTGTCACAGACCTTGAGAAATGTGGTTATTTTGTGACTGTGATATTGTGCTCCTCCTTAAACTTATACTAACTCTCCCTAGTGGTATGTTTGAGACTCAGAGGCGTTAAGAGTTTTCTGGCCTGGCTTGTTCTCCGCTGCACTATTTTTGGACAAAACTTCAGACTAAAGAAATGAAGACCAAGGACTGAATACTAGGACTTGAGTTGTGACAAACTTTATGTACTCTGAACTAGCTGCAGTCCAATTTAAACAGGCTTATTTTAGGGATTTTCACTGGGAAGTATGCCACTGTAAACTTGCAAAGATTCTCTCCCTCGCTTATGCTTTCTTGGGTTGCTCTGAGAGTTCCAGAAGGGGTCTTAAGACATTAGATGTCGCTTGGACAGGCCAGCCCTGAGAATACCTAAACCGAACCCTTTCTTTGCTAGAGGGCCTGTCAGCTTTTCTCTTGTCCCTAAAGCATTCACTTGTGAGGGCATTACCCCTGTAGCAGGACACACCAGACAGGTTTAAGAATTGTTGCTTTGCACTGATAATGTTATTTGATGGGAAAACCCACAATGTTTACTGACGAGAGGCCATGACTAGACTCCTAACATGCTTTTGGCTCTTCCCCTATTCCCTGGGGATTTGGGTGGACACAGGGCAGCCCTTAGCCCCTAATTGTGACGGCTGTCATACCCCCTCCCATTGAATTGCATTGAGGGGGTGGGGAATGATGTCACGAGGGGCAAGGCGTGCAGCGTCCAGCGTTCAGAACTAAATTTTCCAAATGCTGGGGAGTGGAGTACCCCTTTAAGAGGCAACAGCCACCAGAACAGTGTTCAGAATAGACAAAGGTGACTCAATTGTGGGATACCACAATATATGTATTATAATTAGTAATTTCCCCTGTGTCCTGCAATGCTAATTGCACATAATAAGAAATACTGTATCTATCCAATACTGGAAGTAAGAGGTCCACACGAAAAAAGACCATGGACAAGCACACATGCATGTAGTGCCCAGAATAATAAAACTATCACAATTGTGTGACCATGCACCTTGCACACAACGCATCACATCAACCATATTTGAAAACATCATCTACTCAACATTGTAAAAATACATACCTTATGTTTCTGAAATAACACTTTACTAGAAAAGCACGGTGTTACCACAGGTAATTGTCTCAAAGTTGAAAGAAGCGGCACTCACCCACTGAACTTCAATTTCTTACCTTTATTCCACCAACATTGGGCTATAAACAACACATTTGTCCCATAGAACAGGCAGCGGTCGTTTTGCAACTTGTACTTCTTGTATTATTTCTGGAAAAAAAATGATGGAATCCCCACATTTAGAGGATGTAAGTTTTTTTTTTTTTTTTACTTTACAACGAGTACACAGCACAGTATTTAATAGAACATTCTGGCCTCATAAAATATCCCTCAAACACATGAAAGGAAATTATTCTAACTAATAATATGTTTTCTTAGATGAAGCAGAGGAAAATTTTGTCACTCATTGGCCCAGATTTACTAAACAGGAAGCCGACACTTTTTGTAGTATATTTGTTGATGTCAGGTTTTTCTTGATTTTGCAGCCGATACCGACAAAGCATCTCAGAAAACCTCCTAGTAATTGAAATTATCCCAAAATGGCATAACTGAACAAAGAGAAGCCAACATCAAAAACCAACCCTATACACTAACCAACAAGCAGGCTGTTCGTAAATGTGATGGAAACTGAAAGAAAATCCTAATATTTTGGAAACCTGATAATCTTAGTACATTTGAGCCATGGTTGAGAAAATTATTGTAGCATCAACAAAAATATCACAATTGTTACTTTGAGGAAGAGAGAGTTATTTGGTGATGCACATTAGAAAGAGATGATAAGGTGGCATCTGGGGGTGCTCTTAGTTGGAACAGACAATGTGGTAATACAATAGCATTGGAAAATCGAAGTGAAGCACTCACCCTTGTACTGGTGGAATAAAGGATGCTTTAATTTATAATCCAACTGTGATGTACATAGCAGGGAAGAGAAGAAGGAACAAGTGGTCTGCGGAGCTCATGGGTCCCATTTTGGTTCCATGGGGCGGATCATCTGTGAAACGGGACCGTCGTACCCACGAGCTCCGCGGACCTCTTGTTCCTATCTTCCCTTCCCCACTATGTACATCACCGTTGGGTTATAAATTTAAGGGTCTTTTCTTGCAAAGTGCAGGGGTGAGTGATTAACTTTAAAGGGGTACTCCGCCCCTAGACATCTTATCCCCTATCCAAAGGATAGGGGATAAGATGTCAGATCGCTGGGGTCCCACCGCTGGGGACCCCCGCAATATAGCAAGCTGCAGCCAATAGTTTGTCCTTTATACTTATCTTGATGCATTCTGATCATCAGTACTTATGAGTATATCAGATTGTGCCCTTAGACATGCGCAGTGTATAACTAAGCTGCGGCATAGACTAAGTCCCATCACATGCGCAGTACTAAGAAGCGCTGTGGGATTAACAACGCGCACGCGCGAGACTAATAGCGGCCGTGACAGCGGGTATGTCTGACCGTTAGCTGATCAGGCACATGATCGGCTGCGGGTGGTTACGATGAAAGTCGTGAAGGATAACATAGCGGGCGCTGATAGGGCCAGTGGAGCGTTGGCGGATGACATCACAGGCAAGTTCGAAGTTGGATTGGCTAAACAGTAGCAGGTTTATGTAAACAATCAATATGATTGGGTGATATTGACGCAAAGTTATGATGTGGAACCGAATGGTGAGCGCACAGGAAATGATGCGCACAGAAGTTAATTACCTACCATATAAAAGGACGATTGATGCATGGTATACCTGTCCTCACTTCTTTGAAAAAGCCAGGGTACACTGGCGAAACGTTAGCAGGAGGGGCTATAATGTTTTTATAAAACGGCATCCTAGTGACACAATAGCAATATTTGAATAGGTTGGGAGTTTCTCTAGTCAGCGGTGGCGACACTGTCTGGATCAACTAGACCTTCCCACTGTGACACTGATCACAAGACATATGGGCAATTTTGACCTATTTTGTAGTCACACAGTGGATGACCGGACTTTTTAAAAATTTTTTCACTATGGTACCAAAAGCACAATTTATAATTAAGTGGTTGTAATAAAAGTTAAGTTTTAATAATTTAGTTAAGTAGTCTCTAGTTTAGGGCAGTCCTTGGGGACGTGTCCCTAAAATTGTAATTTTCATTGTTTTGCCCTGAGACACTTAGGAGTATTTGTTTGGTTTAACTTTAAAGGGGTACTCCGCCCCTAGACATCTTATCCCCTATCCAAAGGATAGGGGATAAGATGTCAGATCGCTGGGGTCCCACCGCTGGGGACCACCGCAATATAGCAAGCTGCACCCCCCTGTAACTACTTCCGGAAAAGCTGGAGGCTCTCAGGCTAATTCCTCCCGACCATGGGGACGGAAGATCGTGACATCACGACTCCGCCCCCGTGTGATGTCACGCCCCGCCCCCTCAATGCAAGTCTATGGGAGGGGGAGTGACAGCCGTCACACCCCCTCCCATAGACTTGCATTGAGGGGGCGGGCATGACGTCACACAGGGGTGGCGTTGTGACATCACAATCTTCCGTCCCCGTGGTCGGGAGGAATTAGCCTGAGAGCCTCTAGCGTTTCCGGAAGCAGTTACAGGTGGGTGCAGCTTTGGATAGGGGATAAGATGTCTAGGGGCGGAGTACCCCTTTAATTTCCCTATGTTATTGCACTATTACAATTGTTACTTTGTTGCTCTTTCTCCGGATTTTATAATGTTTTCTTTCAGACCCGGATGTGGCTAATGATAAAAATGTTTTACTTCAAATTGCTTTCAGCTTTTTTTTTTTTTTTTTATTACAGCATGGAGCCTAGTTATTGATGTTTTTTTTCTTTACACCACAAATATTCAATTGGATTGAGATCTGAACTGTTTGTCGTCATTGTCATTGTCTTGATATGCCTTCCCTAAAGAAAAGCTTTGATGCATTATCTCCTTGTCCACTGCAGAATAGTGAATCATCGATGAATATCAAGTTTCCAAGGACAATCACTAGAATTTTGAAGGCTGTATATGAATGGAGAGAAAGGCATACAACTGGTGCAGACACAGCAAATCAAATGCTTTTAATAGTGAACTGTATACGCAAGTCACACTAATTGTAGTCTAGAGTTGGTGGTATACAACAACCCAAGGAAATATAAGTAGGACCAGATACCATTGTCCCTAAGAGTGGCTTCTCCCAAGTGACTGCAGAAAAATTAGGACATAATGGGCGACATTTACTGTCTGCGGTGTTTTGGTGACATTGTGCAAATATTTTGGGAAATTGTTTGTGTCTAGTATATACTGATGCACCGGAAGATTACATACAGCTCTCACTGATTCTGTGCAGAGCGCTCGGAGCAGGCAGCGCTGTCATGTCATCAAGACGTGAGAGCTGAATGTAATATTCTGGCGCATGCGCTCTGCCGACAGACCCTTGACCCGTGACTCCGCGTCACTAGAACATGGAGTTAAAGAAGATGAATTTGCTAGTTGCGGGGTCAGTATAATGAACAAAAGCAAGGGTGGCCAGCCGTTGAGCCCCGCTTCATGTGTGCAGTTCAAATGAGGAACTTCTGTAGCCTCTATCTCGGCCACCAGTGGACGGAATTTAGTAAGTGACCCTCTGTGGACTCCTGGCCACCCATTGTTTTGGATTTGGAGTGGGTGATCAGGCTGACAGTTTTCCTTTAAATCTTTAATTGCAGATCCACAACTGTGGATTTTATATGGCAATTCTTATATGTTTTTGTCTGTTTTGTAAAATTCTCAACTGCGGATTTTACAAGTGTGGATCCACAATTACGGATCCGGTGCGTGAATATACCCTAAGGCTGTGTTCACATGGGGCATTTAATTCAGCGGTACTGCAACCAATTTCCGTTAATTGTACTGCTATTTTCTGTAATTGTGGTAAAATTTGCACAATTTTTACAAAGATTTCTAAAAATAGCTGTAAAATTGCAGCAATAATTGGTGTGAACACAGCCTCAAGGGTTTATTCAGCATTTAAGAACCCATCCCCTTTAATGTGTGTGGTGGCCCAGTACAGAAGTGGCCTTATTGTACACTATTGGTCCTATCAGGTTGACTCAGTCTCCGTCCCCTGACCCCCACACTTCTCAGAACACTCATTGCCCATACAGAGTAAATGTATTGCATTATGTGGCAAACTTTTTTTTTAAATCAACTGGTGCCAGAAAGTCAAAGCCTGTATTCGTGCTTACCAGGCTTTGACTTTCACCTGTAGGGGGTTCCACGGATGGTGGCTGCGTGACTAGGCATTCGTCTCCCTCAGGAACACCAGACACTCTCAGGTCTTCCCTTGACTGTACCTCAGCTAGATCTGGCTAGGCTAGCTCCTTACTGCTATATAAGGGAGCAGTTTGGAGGGATCCCATAGGTCACCAACAAGTCACCTGGTCACTTACACCTTCCTTGGTTACATTGGGCTTAACAACAGGATTAAAAGATACATTAAATGGGTACTCTGGTGGAAAACTTTTTTTTAAAATCAACTGGTGCCAGAAAGTTAAACAGATTTGTAAATTACTTCTATTAAAAATCTTAATCCTTCCAGTACTTATTAGCTGCCAAAAACTACAGAGGAAATTATTTTCTTTTTGGAACACAGTGCTCTCTGCTGACATCACAAGCACAGAGCTCTCTGCTAACATCTCTGTCCATTTTAGGAACTGTCCAGAGCAGCATATGTTTGCTATGGGAATTTTCTCCTACTCTGGACATAATCATGTTGTGCATAGATAAAAGATGGGCCCTCAAATCATTTCTCATGGTAAATATATGAAACCCAAGACTTACACAGTTTGTAGTATCCCTATATGTTAAAAAATGCATTTAAAATCCACACTACTTTAATTGAATGCAATATAAAGGGTTAAACCGTGCAGAGAAGCCTGTGCAGTTATGTGATCTTCTTTACTAACAATTACAACGTGACTAGCCCTGTACCCTATACTTATAGGTTACCCACAGTCATTCACCGTCTGTGCCAGGTTCTTTTATATGTCCTGTAAACTTTGCAGAGTAAGAGTATTATTAGAATACGTATGAAAGCAGAGCCTGTATACGGGATGTGTGTGCACAGCTGTCCTGAATCCCATCCGCTCTCTGGCTATACTTCCCCTGAGTAATTATTTATCAGACTATTTCAGGCTTGTGGAGTTCAGATGTGTCACAGCTGTCTGTGGTCGCCATGTCTAATGTAGACGTTCTACAAGGTCCTGTGGTAAGCACAACTCATACCACAAAAACATCATATCTGATGATGCACTCCGTGCCCTGTGTCATGTACTCACCCCAGGCCCGGGGCGCTTGTTCTCTGTCTGTAATAATAATGTGTACTCTGTGCAGTTAATCATGTGCAAATGGCAGGACATTAGGGCATTACTGGGTCTTCAGTGATGAAAGCGTCCCATTGTCTTCTCACTGCTCATCAACATAGCGTATCAGCATCCAGAAAATGACTGGGAGATAACGTTTAACCCACTATTTTATTTGGCCATTATGCATCATGTTGGACTGTTACCTTGGCATTCAATGTTGGTCCACATATCTTGTTGCCGGTAATGTAAAAGGCAGCATACTTTACATGGTGCATAGTGGTGTCATATATTGCATCTTCTGAATAATGTAGAATCTGCGTAGGAGAGGAAGTGATGCATAACAAAAGGGGTGCTCTCCCTCACAAAAATAACTGTGGGCTCCAAGTGTACATATCATAGGGGAGGTCGGTACAGCTGCTCAGGTCCCCTCAAAGAAAAGGGTCCTGAAATAAGTTATTCTAATTTTATTCTTTATGGGTAGTGTAGACGTGCACAGGGGCCAACAAGCTCTTGGAAACCTACAGTAAACCTGATACACGGGGTTATAGTGTGAGTGAACAGGAGATCAATGTGGGGTTTTGGACTGATATATGTACCTGCAGTCTGGACCCGCCGGCTGGATTTGAATATTCATGGGCACTGGTCACATGAGCGCTCAGTAGGCACAAGTGCTCATGTGACCAGCACCCATGAATATTCAAATCCAGCCGGTGGGCTCACCTCCAAATAGGAACAGTTAAATATTTAATGCAATGTTCCTTGAAGGATGCTTTAGGAATTCAGTTGCTTCTAGGCAGTATGGGACTTATAGTCCTCCTTGACTAACTTCTTGCTTGACTGAGATACACTTTAGTCTGAACTTGACTGGACAGACTGAACTGACTGTGACTTGACTTGGTAACTGACTGTGACTTGATTTGGTAACTTGAATAAGACTTTGGAGCTAACAAACACTGACTCTACTCTTCACTTATGGAATTATGTGTTAGGGCTTACCACCAGGGTAGACTGGTTTGGATTGGAGTTGCCGGAGGCTTTCTTTTAGTATCCTCTTCTTTTGCAAATGGGGTCCGTTGGCTCACTTGGCTCTTCTCCCCACTGCGGACTTGCTGGACGACCTAGTTGGTGGGATACTGTGAAGGGTGTTGTCGCTCAGAAACAGATTGATGCAGTGCTTGGGTACCTTAGGCCTGTCATCATGTGGTGAGGTACAGGTCCACAGAAGAGGTCTGGAGTTCACCTCCACTCACTCTCCAACACTAGACTCCCTCACACTAACTAGGCTCCACCCTGTCTAACCAGACTTGGGGAAGCATGGCAGCTGCAGAGGCTCAGTAGAGGTGAGTATTAGCTTGCTATTATTCCCAGACAATTCCTTTAAAAAATGTCCCCCTGCTAATCTTTTCCCAGGCTGACTACACAAATACTCCCCTCAGGCAGAATGTTCGTGAAACTAATCATACCGAAAACTGTCTGGTCATACTGTTACAGCTGCACAGTTCTCTCTATCCTTTCTCTGCACTTATTTCTATGATCATTATGACCTGGACAATGCTGGAGCCTGGAGGGGTGAGTAACCTCCTGAACATCAATTAAGAAGGATTAACCCTTACACTGCCCTAGATCAAAAGGATAGTAGACATTAAATGCTTCTTAACCCAAGGCCCCAGGAAAGTTACTATAAAGCCATTAACAACCCTGAATATTTATGTGGAATTATTCACACATGGCAGATTTGTTATAGAAATTCCCCAGAATATATACACTGTAGGGGGGAGATTTATCAAAACCTGTCCAGAGGAAAAGTTGCTGTAATGCCCATAGCAACCAATCAGATCGCTTCTTTCATTTTGCAGAGGCCTTGTTAAAAATCAAAGAAGCGATCTGATTGGTTGCTATGGGCAACTGGTCAACTTTTCCTCTGGACAGGTTTTGATAAATCTCCCCCTAGATGTGTAAAAACTCTGCGGCCTGTGAATTTACTCTATACAAATATTTTTTGTTGCTGTTTTGGATGAATATACTCTGGAGACTTTAATGGAAGTATGGGCCCTGTTGATTAATCGTAGGAGGAATACCTAAGCATATACGAAAACCAGGAATTAGGGGCTAGAAATCTACGGGCTGTGTCCTAAAAAATGAACCCCCCTTTTCCCCTGGTGTTTCTAGTATTTCTTATGGTCTGACTTTTAAGGTATAACTGAAGCAAAGTTATTTTTTAATGTAAATTACAACGTTATTTCAATTCCATTGGGATATCTCGGTCAGCTTCTCTTTGCTTTTTGGTCTTACTTTCAACAAAAATACTGTAATGTAATGGTGAGCAAAACACGTCCAGCCTCACTATTCAGGTCTGCGCCTGCTTTTAACAAATCTCGGCCCGAAGGGATGTCTGAGTACATTCAGGAACAGAAGCCCTATGGGGATGAAGATTTTCATGTGAGAACTCTCTTAACAAGGTGACAGACTCCCTAAGGGACTCTCTTCACTCTGTATATGTGCAATGTTCATAGGTGCAATGCCTTTAATTTAGATTTTTCAACTACTGGGCCTGCCCCAAACCTGAAGCCTTGAAGAAAAAAATGAAAAAGATTTCAAAACTGTAGTGAGGCAAAAAGATCTATCAACGCTTCTCACATGTCTGTTTCGAAAATACTTGTATCACCCATAAAATAATTTTGAGGCATCTTTTTTGTATTTTGCTTTTCCTAAATATTTATTTCTATATACAGGAGTAATAAAGAATAATAAGGATAGAACAATGGAACATTGCAAGGTCCTAAGAAAAGATGCCCCGGATTTGTTATTTTGTGACTTCTTAAAGGGGTACTTCGCTGCCCCAGCGTTCGGAACATTTTGTTCCGAACGCTTGGAGCTGGCAGCAGGGGGTAGTGACGTCATGCCACGCCCCCTCAATGCAAGTCTATGGGAGGGTGCGTGGCCGTGACATCACAAATGGCGTGGCCATGACCTCACGACCCTCGCTGCGATCAGGATCTGAGGAAGGGAGGGATCCTCCCGAAACGCGTAATCTTGTCCAATTTATTGTTTTTTTTAAATAAAATGTCCTGCTGAGGACTTTCCTATTACCTTTGGCATCCGCCTCATCTGTCTACAAGAGTCTGCAGCGCCATACCTGAGGGTTTTTTCCTGCTCTACTTCTAATATTGACTTGAACAATGGCGTCTTTCAGGTGTTGCTTTCTCGGAATTTTAGGTAAATAACATCTTTAAAGAAATGAAACATCCATAGAATAGTGCTTCTGTAGAAGTCTTTCCCCATTATGGCGGGGGTTTATCGGTTGCGATGTAGAGCAGATGATCAAGGCCATTCATTTTTTTTTTTTCAAGGCTTTGTAAAGGCTTCATGTAGTTCTTCAAGGCAGCGGAGAATTGTCAGTAGGTGTAATTTGTTGCTATAAGTATTTGTGACAATGGCATCGCAGAAGTGTCTTGGCTGAGAAATGACGGATTGCACGTGTCAATGGTACAAACCTATCAAGTATGTATCAAAGCAGGATCTGTTAGAGCGGTCACAGATAAATCATACAGATTAGAGGTAACATATGGCACTGTACCTGTCATAGCCGACTTCTGCTCATCACCCGGCATTTCTGGCTGGAGTCCTTGCCAAGGTGACAAACACCCTCATTAAGTATTTCATCAGCTCCCCTCTCCTCACCTGATACCATATATAGCTCCGGTGTCTCCAGGGACCCTGACAAGATGTGTAGAATCACTACAGCAAAATAAGCCAAAATGGTTCATATGTAACCCTTTGTCTGCCATAACAATGATTACAACCTCTGCTGCTCTAATGTGTGTTAATGCATCGTTTAACCCTATTGCTAACATAAGGGCTCGGCAAGGTTAAATTTAGGAGAACTAATGGGCATGTGCCTCAGAGGCTGGGAGGACGGGGTCCGTGGCAATAAGAACTCAAAAGGCAATAAGCCTTTAGAAAACAGTGTGTGAACATAGTCTGTTTTACAGGCAAATGAAGTCTGAAATTTCAGACTTATTCTTAGCCTTTTTATGCATTTGGCCCATTTTTGAAATTTTTTCTACAAACATGTTGATCCCAAACAACAACTCAATTTTGTGCGGGCCAGGGGACCTTAAATGGCAGCTACACCCTGAAGCACATGGTGGCATGCAGCCTATCAGCAGCCAGTAAGCCCTGTGATGTCACAGCCCTATATATTCGGCAGACTGTGTGTTACTGACAATCTCAATACAGATCTTATTCTTCCCAGCAGCGAATCCATTATTCTCAAGCCTGCATCACAGCAGACAGGCAGGGACAATCCTGAGTGGAAGAGAGTACACTAACTGCTGGTGAAACCTTTTTTGGGGCATATTATCCACAAATAAGTGAAATTTTTACGAACTTATCAGTTCAAAATGTTTTCTGGTTAAAGCTCATAGGGGGCAGTTAGTGTGAAAGCACTAAAACACTTACGCACTAGATAGTTACGCTTATTTCTGGTGCAACCTTTTTTGGGGTGTATTATCCGCAAATAAGTGAAATATATATGCACTCTGCAGTTCTACAAATATGTCAGGAGCAGAGAGGAGTGGCAGAGGCCTAAATTCATCAGGCAGAGGTTACAGCAGAGTAGGGGCGAGTAGGAGTCACAGTGTGAGAAATAGCTTGTGGATGTGTCATAGTGGGCACTGGCTGCAGGCAGTATTGTGGAGTAGACAAGTATGGAGCAATGGCTGGAGGCTCCTCATCCATATTAACTGTGCTTGGGATCTTCTGGTCAAACATCTTTTAACATTATCAACTTTACATGTACATTCAGTTCCTCAAATGGAACCCTTGTAAATTGCAAGGCTTTTTGGAGGGAACACCATAGGACAGAGGCCATGCCAACTGAGAATTGAGTCTGAGGAACCCACAGACTGTTGACTGGGGGTGTGAGAAGTCACTTGGGATGAAGTGGATGAACAAGTTAACCAATCAATGATGGCAGATGGGTTGCTGGTCGAGACACAACCGCTAGCTAATAACGGGAGCTCAGGCCTCACATTGTCTCTCTGTGAGCCTAAAGTGATCTATCACCAATGGCTCCTGTTTGCATTGTGGAGACCAGAATACATCCGATTTGTAGGTGCCTGGTTGATTCTCCAAGACCCACAAGATGTCCTTTATGCCATGCCATGAGTTACCTTCCATTCTGGACTTCTTACCTGGCTATTATGTATAGCAATTATGTTCTTGGGGTTCGTGGCTGGATGCTGCTTAATTCCCTTCTGTATGAACAGTACGAACGATGTGGATCATTTTTGCCCACGTTGTGAATGTCACCTCTTCAAGTACAAAAGGCTCTAACCAAAGTTCATGAAAACTGAAGTCTGAAAATGTTTTGGACACTTTCACATTATAAACACAAACCTTACCAAATCAGCACTTTAATTAAATTATTTAATGGCTATGGACACCTATGATGTTTTTGTAAGAATTTCTTTTCATTAGTGTCACTTCTACAGCACTCTTCATATCCAAGCTATCCTACGAATCTTCCACATTCACAAATTCATGTAAATAAGTGTTTAATTATCTATAGCCTATTAGAATGTTAACCTCTTGGGGATGCAGGGCGTATGCCCTAAATCCTCGATCCTTAAGGACTCAGGGCGTACCTGTACGCCCTGGTCAAGTTTAACAGGTTTAAACCATTCTCACCGGCAGAGAACAGGTTAAACCTAGGGGGTCCCTGTTGCTACGGGCAGCCAGGACCCATGGCTAATGCCAGGCACGGCCGATTGGGCTGTTGCCCGACATGAACCCTTTAGATGCCACGATCAAAGTTTATTGCGGCGTCAAAAGCGAAAGTAAAAGAATCCTGGCAGCTCAGTGGGGCTTATCGGGACTATCGCGACAAAATCGCAATGTCCCGATCAGCCTACCAGATGACAGGAGGGTCCTCACCTGTATCTCTGTCATCCGATCGGCAATCTACTGCTCCATGCCTGATCAGTGCCATGCAATTGCATAGCATTAAACTGTGTATAAAATCACCCCCTTTTCCCATTTTTTTAAATAAAATAATGTAATAAAGAATAAAAATAATCATATGTGGTACCGTTGCAGGCGTAAATGTCCGAACTATTAAAATATAAGGTTAGCTAAACCACACAGTCAATGGTGTACATGTAAAAAAAAAATACCAAAGTCCAAAATTGTGCATTTTTGTTCACTTCACATGCCATAAAAATATTAATAAAAAGCGATCCCAAAGTCCCATCAAAACAAAATTGGTACCGATAAAATCTATAAAAATAAAAAGTTGTAGGGGTCAGAAGATGACAATTTTTTACATACTAATTTTGGTGCATGTAGTTTATAATTTTTTTAAAGTTTTGAAATAAAATAAAACCTACATAAATTGGGTATCCTTGTAACTGTATGGACCTGCAGAATAAATTTTTACCGAAAAGTGCACTGCGTAGAAACAGAGCCCCCATAAGTTACAAAATGGCATTTATTTTTTTTTATTTCACCCCACAAATATTTTTTTTTGTTTTGCCGCAGGTTATATTATAAAATAAGAGATGTCATTACAAAGTACAATTAGTGATGCAAAAAACAAGCCCTTATATGGGTCTGTAGGTGCAAAAGTGAAAGTTATGATTTTTAGAAGGGAAGGAGGAAAAGATGAAAATGCAAAAACGAAAATTTGATCAGTCCTTAACCCCTTAAGGACCCAGACAATTTTCAGTGTAGGAGCCGGACATTTTTTGCACATCTGACCACTGTCACTTTAACTTGTTAAGGACCAAGGACGTACCGGTACATCCTGAGCCCTTTCCCTTTCTATAACGTGGGGCCACGACCGGGACCTGTGGCTAATAGCACGCAGCACTGATCGCGGTGCCGTGCGCTATTAACCCTAAAGTGAAAGTAAAACAATGCCGATTAGCTCAGGGAGCTATTCACAATCGCCTCGGCAAAATCGTGGCATCTCGAACAGCTTACATGACAGCCGGAGGGTCCCTACCTGCCTCCATGCTGTCCGATAGCCGAATGACTGCTCAGTGCCTGAGATCCAGGCATGAGCAGTCATGCGGCAGAACCATTGATCAATGGTTTCCTATGAGAAACCAGTGATCAATGTAAAAGATCAGTGTGTGCAGTGTTATAGCCACCTATGGGACATTTTTGTTTTTATAAAGATCATTTAACACCTCCCCTAAAAAAAGTTTGAATCACACCCCTTTTCCCATAAAAAAAGAAAACAGTGTAAATAAAAATAAACATATGTGGTATCGCCATGTGTGGAAATGTCCGATTTATAAAAATATATCATTAATTAAACCACGCGGTCAATGGCGTGTGGTCAAAAAAATTCCAAAGTCCAAAATAGCGTATTTTTGGTCATTTTTCTTTCATGAAAAAATGAATAAAACACGATCAATAAGTCCGATCAATACAATGTTACCAATAAAAACTTCAGATCACAGTGCAAAAAATTAGCCCTCATACCGCCCCATATGCGGAAAAATAAAAAAGTTATATGGGTCAGAAGATGACAATTTTAAACACATAAAGTTTCCTGCATGTAGTTTAGATTTTTTTCAGAAGTACGACAAAATCAAACCTATATAAGTAGGGTATCATTTTAATTGTATGGACCTACAGAATAAAGAGAATTTGTCATTTTTACCAAAAATGTACGGCGTAGAAACAGAAGCCCCCAAAAGTTACAAAATGGCGGGTTTTTTTTTTCAATTTTGCCTCACAATGATTTTTTTTCCATTTTGCCATAGATTTTAGTGGTTAAAATGACAGATGTCATTACAAAGTAGAATTGGTGGTGCAAAAAATAAGCCATCATATGAATTTTTAGGAGCAAAATTCAAAGAGTTATGATTTATTAAAGGTACGGAGGAAAAAATGAAAGTGCAAAAACTGAAAAACCTTAAGGGGTTAAGCATTAATAACTCTGGGATGCTTTTACCTTTCATTCTGATTCCAAGATTGTTTTTTCGTGACATATTCTACTTTATGTTAGTGGTTAATTTCCGTCGATACTTGCATCATTTCTTGGTGAAAATTCCAAAATTTTATGAAAAAAATTGAAAATTTAGCATTTTTTTTTTACTTTGAAGCTCTCTGCTTGTAAGGAAAATAGACATACCAAATAAATTATATATTTATTCACATATACAATATGTCTACTTTATGTTTGCATCATAAAGTTGACATACTTTTACTTTTGGAAGACATCAGAGGGCTTCCAAGTTCAATAGCAAATTTTCAATTTTTCACAACATTTTTAAAATCGAAATTTTTCAGAGACCAGTTCAATTTTGAAGTGGATTTGAAGGGCCTTCATATAGGAAATATCCCAAAAATTACCCCATTATAAAAACTGCACTCCTCAAAGTATTAAAAATGACATTCAGTAAGTGTGTTAACCCTTTAGGTGTTTCACAGGAATAGCCGCAAAGTGAAGGAGAAAATTCAAAATCTTCCTTTTTTCGCATGTTCTTGTAGACCAAGTTTTTGAATTTTTGCAAGGGGTAATAGGAGAAAAAGTCCCCAAAAATGTATAACCCAATTTCTCTCGAGTAAGGAAATACCTCATATGTGTATGTAAAGTGTTCGGCGGGGGCAGTAGAGGGCTCAGAAGGGAAGGAGCAACAATGGGATTTTGGAGAGTGAATTTTGATGAAATGGTTTTTGGGGGCATGTCACATTTAGGAAGCCCCTATGGTGCCAGAACAGCAGAAAACCCCCCACATGACATACCATTTTGAAAACTAGACCCCTCAAGGCATGTTACAAGTGGTCCAGTGAGCCATAACACCCCACAGGTGCTTGACGACTTTTCGTTAAATTTGGATGTGTAAATGAAAAGAAAATGTTTTCGCTAAAGTGCTGATTTTTCCCCAAATTTACCATTTTTACAAAAGGTAATGGGAGAAAATGCCCCCCAAAATGTGTAACCCCATCTCTTCTGAGTATGGAAATACCCCATGTTAGGATGTAAAATGCTCTTCGGGCGAACAACAATGCTCAGAAGAGAAGGAGTCACATTTGGCCTTTGGAAAGCAAATTTTGCTGAAATGGTTTTTGGTGGGCATGTCACATTTAGGAAGCCCCTATGGTGCCAGCAGAGCAAAAAATAACCCACATGGCCAACTATTTTGGAAACTATACCCCTCAAGGAACGTAACAAGGAGTACAGTGAGCCTTAACACCTCACAGGTGTTTTACGACTTTTTGTTAAAGTTGGATGTGTAAATGAAAAAAAAAAATGTCACTGAAATGCAGTTTTTTCCCCAAATTTTACCTTTTTACAAGGTAAATTTTACATTTTCACGGACCACTGTTCCAAAAATCTGTCAGACACCTGTGGTGTGTAAATGCTCACTGTACCCCTTATTACATTACATGAGGGGTGTATTTTCCAAAATGGGGTCACATGTGGGGGGGGGGGGGGGTCCATTGTTCTGGCACTATGAGGGCTTTGTAAACACACGTGGCCTTCAATTCCGGACAAATTTTCTCTTCAAAAGCCCAATGTCGCTCCTTCTCTTCTGAGCATTGTAGTTTTCCCGCAGAGCACTTTACATCCACACTTGGGGTTACAAATTTTGGGGGTGCTACTGCGGAGATCCCGGTGGTCCCCAGTAGCTGGACCCCCGCGATCTGACATCTTATCCCCTATCCTTTGGTGTTGTGCACAAATACTTTTTTTTAACGTACTGTAGCACATTTTTCTGCCCTCATAAGTGCATACCACATACGCACATCTAAGTGGTGTACTATTTTGTTCCTGTTAAAGTCTCAAGGGCCTAGATACTGTGAAAGGCCAGGCAAAAGTACTCACTGCTGGTGTTGCACACAAATACTTTTTTAAGCGTACTGTTGTGTATTGTACTCCTCTCATATACACACTAAGTATGTCAGGCAGAGAAGTGGAGGAGTGGCAGAGGCCTAAATCCATCAGGCAGAAGTCGCAGCAGACTAGGGGTGAGTGGCAGCAGGAGTCACAATGAGAGGCCTGAGCTCCTGCTATCAGCTAGCGGTCATGTCTCGACCAGCAACCCATCTGCCGCCATTGATTGGTTAACACGGTCATACACTTCATCCCAAGTGACATCTGACACCCTCAGTCAACAGTCAGTGGGTTCCTCAGACACAACCCTCAGTTGGCATGGCCCGTGAGCAATCCCTGTCCTCCCATTGCCTCTGTCCTATGCTGTTCCCTCCCCCACAGAAATATCTTATGCTGTGGGTTCAGCTCCACTATTTAGTGAGGGCGATCTAGTGGACTGTCAGCAGCTACTGCCCAGCCAAGAAGTGGAGGAGACATCCGCCGCTTCCTACGCTAGGCGGACAAGTAGTGATGAGGAGAGTGGCGTGGGAGGTGGTGTTGCGACCATTCAGGCTCCTGAAGCAGACACTGTTGAGGAACCTGAGGAGGACATCAGTGACGTGCAGACACAACTCAATGATGATGATGAAACTGATCGCACTTGGGAGCCGGGTGCAGAAGGGGCTTCATCATCATCAGGAAAAGAGAGTTGCAGGTTGCCCGTGAGGCAGCAGCTGAGCCAGCAAGGTGGTAGCATGGTTGGCAGTCAGCATGGTGGCAGAAGTGGAAAGTCTGGAGCCAAACGTGCACCACCTGCTTCGCGGCAGGCTACCTTCCCGGGAGGTAGTGGAACCGGGGTTCCTGAAGTCGGCGGCAGTAGCAGTCAATCAGTGCGGACTGTGGGAAAATCATCTACTCGGCGGTGTGGCAGTTTTTCATCAAGCATCTGGAGGAGGTTAACCTGGCCACATGCAAGATGTGTCAGCAGAAGGTGAAGCGTGGCCAGGGTCCCAATGTTGGCACCATGGCCCCGCGTCAACATATGCAGCATCACTATAAAGCGGCCTGGGAGAAACGTGGCTCCGATGTGGTGGTCCAGCCTGCTACATCACCCAGTGGCACGCCAGCCAGCCAAGGCTCCACCACATCAACTAAAGGGAGCTGTGTGTCATACCCATCTTATGTGATGCTCCTGTTCCTCCTACTTTGGGTCAGTCATTCCGCCAGCAATTCATCGGCGAAACCATGTCCAAGAGACAACAGTATGCGCCCACTCATACAACGGCGCAGAAGCTGAATGTGCTCCTGTCCAAGTTGCTGGGGCTGCAGTCCCTCCCTTTTCAAGTGGTGGACTCTGCACCTTTCAGAGAACTGATGGTGCCTAGTCGAGGTCAAGAGTCCCAAGCCGTCATTTCTTTGCGAAGAAGGCAGTACCAGCCCTACACAATTTTGTGGAACAGAAGGTGGGCCAGTCCTTGAGCCTGTCGGTATGTACCAAAGTGCACAGCAGCGCCAATATGTGGAGCTGTAATTACGGTCAGGGACAATACATGTCTTTTACAGCTCACTGAGTGAATGTGGTTCCTGCACAGCCAAAACAACAGCAACTTGGACAGGTCACGCCGCTTCTGCCTCTACACTCTCAGGCAGTGGTCCTGTGACAGTGTACGACTCCGCCTACTCATCCTCCACCATGTCCTCAGCCTCCACTGCACGGACAAGTCTCAGTGCCCCTACAGCATACCATGTGTGCAGGGCACGATGGTGTCACGCTGTTCTTCGCATGGTTTGCCTTGGTGAATTGAATCACACAGGGGAGGAACTGCTAAAAGTCATTTCTCAAGAAATTGGAGCATGGCTTACTCCATGAAAACTGGAAATGGGAACCATGGGGACCGACAACGGGAAGAACATCTTGTCTGCGCTGCGACAAGGAAGCGTGAGACAGGCGCCCTGAATGGCACACATGTTCAATCTGGTTGTCAAGTGGTTCCTGAAGTGTTCCCCCCCCCCATCTGCAAGAGATCCTAACAATGGGAAGGAAACTTTTCATTCACTTCAGCCACTCGTATACTGCAAAGCACACCCTTCTTGAGATGCAGTGTAAAAACAGTATCCCCCAACATAGTCTGATTTGCGACATTGCCACATGTTGGAATTCCACCCTGCATATGTTGGACCAACTATATGAACAGAGATTTCTTGATGATCCAAGCGGATAGGGGGACTCCCCTGTGTAACTTCAATGTCAAGCAGTGGCAGCTCAAACGTGACACCTGCCATTTGCTCAGGCCCTTTGAGGAAGCCACATTATTAGTCAGTAGCCAGGATTACGGGATGAACAACGTCATTCCACTGCTTCATCTACTACAACACGTGTTGGAAACGATGGCTGGTCAGGGCACTGGAGACGTGGCGCCTGTATCTCACGGCCACATGAGCCCTGTGGGGGCTGAACTGGAGGAGAAGGAGGGGGAGAGGCACAGTGGAGCGCAGTTTAGGTTTTGCAAGATGGGCGGTTTTATAGTCATCTGACAGGAGAGGAGGAGCAAGAGTTGCTAGAGGAGCTAGAGGGTTATGAGGAAGGCGAGACAGAGGACCCAGACACACCGTGGCGGTATGCAGTGGAGATTTAGGCAGGGAGTCTCACCAAGTCACTTGAACAAATGGCACGATGCATGCTCACTTGCTTGTGTAGTGTCTGCAGAATTGTCACCATTCTGCAGCGGGATGACTTCTGCCTCTCCAGCTTATTGGACCCTTGGTACTGGCAAAAAATGGGGGCCTTTTTCCCACCCACTGAGAGGTAAGGTGATGGCATTTCTTGACATGACCATGCCAACACACCTTGAAGATCCACTGGACTTCTGGGCAGCCAAACGTGATTTATGGCCACAACTAGCAGAGTTTGCCCTGGAAAAGCTGTACTGCCCAGCCAGTAGTGTGCCATCAGAGCGGGTGTTTAGTGCGGCGGGGGCCATAGTAACCCCAAGGAGAACGTGAAATGTGGAGAGAGTGACCTTTGTGAAGAAAAATCAGGAATGGATCAGCCTGGATTTCCACCCACCAATGCCTGATGCATCAGAGTAGATTGCCCATGGCGCCACACCAACACTTCACAAATATGTATAGTGCAAAACATGTTTAAGGTGCTGCTCCCCAGTTACAGAAATTCCTCGCCATCAGACATCAAGTAAGTATTAAGGATATGCATTAGCTAAAACGTAACTTTTCTTTGGCTAAAATATACTGTATGTACTCAATTTTTTTTTATATATCAAACAAAAGGAAAGGTGTGCAAAAAACACAATGTGCCACCTACACCACTAAGTATTGATGTGATGCAAAGACCTTTAAATGGTGGAAGGGAACAACGTATGGTCCATTGTAATTGGTGGGGGTAAAAACTTCCCCTGTAAAGCCCTACTCTCACATTAATAACTCACATAATAAATTCTTTGCAAGTGTTACTCGCCCTAAAAAGGGCCGCCCCACACAGGAACCTCTCACTATTTCCCTCAACAAACATTGCCAGTTTTTAGGTGGAAATAAAGTTTCCTGTGTGGGGCTGTCATATATTTTATCCTAAGCATATTGTTAAAAGTTAAGTTTTACGTAATTCATATCCTCAATACTTTCTTGTGCACACTAACACTTTTACAAAAGAGAACATTTTCTTCTGCCTACCTGCCTCAGCTACTATTCTGATCCTGCCACTCGCCTGATGCCACACATCTGATGTCAAGTTCTTTTTTCACCCACCTCCGTCACCGGGTACTGGTATTGCCAACCACCACACCACTCTGTCACTTTCAGGACTCCTGATGCTGCTGCCACCTCCAGGCTGTCTCATTCTGCCACCAAATGTTCTCCTCATACTGATGCCAGCTCCAAGCTGTCTCATAGTGCCACCATAAGTTCTCCTCATGCTGCTGCCACCTCCTCGCTGTGTCATTCAGCCACTATATGCTGTCGCCAACTCCAGGCTGTGTCATTCAGCCACTATATGTTCTCCTCATGCTGCCGCTAGTGATAAGCGGCATTGCCCATATTCGAATTTGCGGTATTTTGCGAATATATAGATGACTATTTGTCCTATATTCCCGAATTTCGCGTATTCGTTATCTGCGCATATGCTGATATTTTGATATGCTTATATGTGAATATTCGCATATTCGAGGAAGAAAACAGTGAGGGGGTGGGCAACTTTACTATTGGTTGCTAGGGATGTTGTTGATAACCTCTGACATGTGTATTTGCATCATTTTAATTGGCCCACAAGTGAAAAGAAGGAATATGCGAATATTCACATATGCAAATATGCAGAAAAAAGTGAATATTCGTAATTTCGAATATATAGCGAATATATTTGCAATATTTACGAATTTGCAATATTCGCGATATTCGCAATAAAAATTCCAAATGCAAATATTTGTGCCAAACACTAGCTGCCGCCACCTCCACGCTGTGTCATTTAGCAACCATATGGTCTCCTCATGCTGCAGCAAACTCCAGGCTGTGTCATTCAGTCACTATATGTTCTCTTCATGCTGCTGTCTACTCCACGTTGTGTCATTCAGCCACTGTATGTTCTCCTCATGCTGCTGCCACCTCCATGCTGTGTCATTCAGCCACTATATGGTCTCCAAATGCTTCCGCCACCTTCAGGCTGTGTCATTCAGCCACTATATGTTCTCCTCATGCTGCCGCCACCTCCAGGCTGTGTCATTCAGCCACTATATGGTCTCCTCTTGCTGCCGCAAACTCCAGGCTGTGTCATTCAGCCGCTATATGCTGCCGCCACCTCCAGGCTGTGTCATTCAACCCGTATATGCTGCTGCCAACTCCAGGCTGTGTCATTCAGCCACAATATGTTCTCCTTATGCTGCTGCCACCTCCAGGATGTGTCATTCAGTCACTATATGATCTCCTCATGCTGCCGCAAACTCCAGGCTGTGTCATTCAGCCACTTTATGCTGCTGCCACCTCCGTGCTGTGTCATTCAGCCACTATATGCTGCTGCCAACTCCAGGCTGTGTCATTCAGCCATTATATGTTCTCCTCATGCTGCCGCAAACTCCAAGCTGTGCCATTCAGACAACATATGGTCTCTTCATGCTTCCGCCACCGCCAGGCTGTGTCATTCAGCCACTATATGTTCTCCTCATGCTGCCACCACCTCCATGCTGTATCATTGAGCCACTATATGGCCTCCTCATGCTGCCGCAAACTCCAGGCTGTGTCATTCAGCCACTTTATGCTGCCGCCAACTGCAGGCTGTGTCATTCCGCCACTATGTGGTCTCCTCATGCTGCCGCCACCTCCACGCTCGGTCATTCAGCCCCTGTATGGTCTCCACATGCTTCCACCACCTCCAGGCTGTTTCAGTCAGCTACTATATGTTCTCATCATGCTGCCGCATCCTCCATGTTGTGTCACTCAGCTACTATATGGTCTCCTCATGCTGCCGCCACCTCCAGGATGTGTCATTCAGTCACTATATGATCTCCTCATGCTGCCGCAAACTCCAGGCTGTGTCATTCAGCCACTTTATGCTGCTGCCACCTCCATGCTGTGTCATTCAGCCACTATATGCTTCTGCCAACTCCAGACTGTGTCATTCAGCCGCTATGTGGTCTCCTCATGCTGCCGCCAACTCCAGGCTGTGTCATTCAGCCACTATATGCTGCCGCCAACCCCACGCTGTTTCATTCAGGCACTATATGGTCTCCTCATGTTGCTGCCATCTCCACGCTGTGTCATTCAGCCACTACATGGTCTCATCAAAAATTTATGGTAGCAATAGCTACCAAAAATCTTCTATTAAAATTTGAAAACGTATCTTTTAATCTTTGGAATTGTGAGGCCCTATGGTTGCCTCATGCTGCTGCCACCTCCAGGCTGTGTCATTGTGCCACCATATGGTCTCCTTATGCTGTTGGCACCTTAGATTAAATTTTAAAAAATTTCATGTATCTAAAATCTTCAATTTCAATTTGACAAAATATCTTTAATCTTTTCTATTGTAGGCCCTATGGTCCCGTCGGGCTGCTACCGCCTCTAGGCTCTGTCATTGTGCCACCATGTGACGACTTGTTAGATTGGGTTTTGTGGCCATACAGTATTAGTTCAAAGTAAACGCCGTCACATTAAACTTGGGAATTTAACATAAATCTTAAATTTAAAAAAATCTATGTAATCTTTTCAACACTGAGGCCCTATGGTCGTCGACATCATACATTACCTGTGGAATTATCACAAGAATCCAATGAAGCAGCTTGGAGCGATAACAATGAACCATAACTGATTAAATTAAACATTCTCACTTTCACAGTCAGGGGGCGCAGAGAGGCAGGGGCTGGAACAGGTTGTAAATTGTTTTTAATAAATTTAAATTAAATAAAATAAAAATTACATAAAAAATCTCTTTATTCTCTTAAATTTCAACGCCATATGGTCTCCCTGCTGCCACATCCAGATGCCTTGCGGCTGTGATTCGAATAGTGATGCCTTTAATCTGCATGTCATACTGAATAACAGTATTATTTTACTAACACAGCACACTCTCTATGCGTGTTAGAACAAGGAAAAGTGTTCTACACCCCTATTGAGGCTATATGGTCTCCTCATGCTTCTGCCACCTCCACGCTGTGTCATTCAGCCACTATATGTTCTCTTCATGCTGCCGCCACCTCCATGCTGTGTCATTCAGCCACTATATGTTCTCCTCATGCTGCCACAAACTCCAGGCTGTGTCATTAAGCCACAACATGCTGCTGCCAACTCCAGGCTGTGTCATTCAGCCACTATGTGGTCTCCTCATGCTTCCGTCACCTTCAGGCTTTGTCATTCAGCCCCTATATGGTATCCTCATACTTATGCCACTTCACGGCTCTGTCATTGTGCCGCTCTGATCTGCATGTCATACTGAATAACGGTATTATTTCACTAATCCAGCACACAACATATGCTTGTTACAGCAAGGCAAATTGTTTTACATCCCTATTGACGCTCTCTGTAACTCAGAAAGAGTAGTTTTTAATAGCAATTCACCGCAAAAAATTTTTTCTAATTATTAAATTTACAAGTCACTTTTCATAAATTATAAAATATCTTTAACCCCTTCACGACGAGTGACGTACATGTACGGCGCCACAAAGTGTCACATGTCGCGCGGCGACATACATGTACGTCGCGGGGTTCCGGGAGCGCCGCGTCACCGGTAGCGGTGATCGGACCGGGATGACTGCTGTTATCTAACAGCAGGCATCCCGGCACATCGCCGAGGGGGATCCTGAGACCCCCCATAACCACGATGCGCGCAAATAGCAGGTCAATTCAGACCTGCGATCTGCGCGATTCCGGGTCATACGGGTCACTGGTGACCCGGTGACCCAGAAAATAAGAGGGATCGGGGGTGTCCGAGACACCCTCGATCCCCCTAAAGGGATAGGAGTTTGGTGGCAGGGGTGCCACCCCTCCTATCCCTGCTATTGGTCGGCCGAGCGACCGACCGATAGCAGACCGGGGGAGGGGGGGTTAAAGTTCGGTTCCCCCGCTTTGCCCACCTATCGGTGTCCGGGCAAAACGGGGGAACCGTCCAGGGATGGTCGGCGCCGAAGGTCCCTACCTGGATCCCGGATCCCGGAGCGCGATCCTCCATGCGGGGATCCCCCACGTGCGGCGGCGGCGGCGGCGGCGGCTTCCGGGTCCTGCTAGGTGAGTTGTTGCCTAGCAACATCCGGAGGGCCACAGTTTACAGTGGTCTCTAAACCGTGGTCCTCCAGATGTTGCAAAACTACAACTCCCAGCATGCCCAGACAGCTGTTTGCTGTGTGGGCATGCTGGGACTTGTAGTTTTGCAATATTTAGAGGGGTTCAGGTTGTAGATCACTAAGTGGTCTCAAACTGTAGCCCTTCAGATGTTGCAAAACTACAACTCTCAGCATGTCCAGACAGCAGTTTGCTGTCTGGGCATGCTGCGAGTTGTAGTTTTGCAACATCTGGAGGGCCACAGTTTTGAGACCACTGGACAGTGATTTACAACTTGAACCCCTCTAAATCTTGCAAAACTACAACTCCTAGCATTCAGGAACAGCATAAGGCTGTCTTGGCATGCTGGGAGTTTTACTTGCGTGCCTCCAGCCATTGCATAACTACATCTCCCAGCATGCCCTTCCGCAATCAGTACATGCTGGGAGTTGTAGTTTTGCAACAGCTGGAGGCACACTGGTTGGAAAATACTGAGTTAGGTCATAGAACCTAACTCAAGGTTTTCCAGCCAGTGTGCCTCCAGCTGTTGCAAAACTACAACTCCCAGCATGCATGGTCTGTCAGTGCATGCTGGGAGTAGTAGTTTTGACCCCCCTCCCGTACAGGCTACATTCACACTGGTGGCAGATTACAGTGAGTTCCCCGCTACAAATTTGAGCTGCGGGAAATTTTTCGCCGCAGCTCGAAACTCCTAGCGGGAGACTCAGTGTAATCCGCCGCCAGTGTAAATGTAACCTAAAAACACTACACTACACGAACGTAGAATAAAGAGTAAAACACTACATATACACACGTACACTGCCCCCCCCACCACCCCCCTTCCCCAATAAAAATGAAAAACGTATTGTATGACAGTGTTTCTAAGATGGAGCCTCCAGCTGTTGCAAAACAAAAACTGCCAGCATTTCTGGACAGCAATTGACTGTCCAGGCATGCTGGGAGTTTAGCAACAGCTGGAGGCACCCTGTTTGGGAATCACTGGCATAGAATACCCCTATGTCCACCCCTATGCAAGTCCCTAATTCAGGCCTCAAATGCGCATGGCGCTCTCACTTTGGAACCCTGTCGTATTTCAGGGCAACATAATAGGGTCACATATGGGGTATCGCCGTACTCGGGAGAAATTGCCTAACAAATTTTGGGGGGCTTTTTCTCCTTTTACCCCTTATGAAAAGGAACAGTTGGGGTCTACACCAGCATGTTAGTGTAAAAAAATTATTTTTACACTAACATGCTGGTGTTGCCCTATACTTTTCATTTTCACAAGAGGTAAAAGGGAAAAACGCCCCCCAAAATTTGTAATGCAATTTCTCCCGAGTACGAAGATACCCCATATTTGGGCGCAAAGTGCTCTGGGGGCGCACAACAAGGCCCAGAAGGGAGAGTGCGCCATGTACATTTGAGGTGATTTGTACAGGCGTGGTTGATTGTTACAGCGGTTCTGACAAACGCAAAAAAAAAAAACACCCACATGTGACCGCATTTTGGAAACTACACCCCTCACAGAATGTAATAAGGGGTGCAGCGAGAATTTACACCCCACAGGTGTCTGACAGATCTTTGGAACAGTGGTCCGTGAAAATGAAAAATTTTGCACAGCCCACTGTTCCAAAGATCTGTCAGACACCAGTGGGGGGGGGGGGGGGGGGGGGCTAAATGCTCACTGTACCCCTCATTATATTCTGTGAGGGGTCTAGTTTCCAAAATGGTATGCCATGTGGGGGTTATTTTGCTGCTCTGGCACCATAGGGGCTTCCTAAATGCGACATGCCCCCTGAGCAAAATTTGCTCTCAAAAAGCCAAATATGACGCCTTCTCTTCTGAGCATTGTAGTTCGCCCGCAGTGCACTTCAGGTCCACTTATGGGGTACCTCCATACTCAGAAGAGATGGGGTTACAAATTTTGGGGGGTCTTTTCTGCTATTAACCCTTTAAAAAATGTGACATTTGGGGGAAAACCAACATTTTAGCGAAAAAAATATATTTTTTTTTACATATGCAAAAGTCGTGAAACACCTGTGGGCTATTAAGGCTCACTTTATTCCTTGTTATGTTCCTCAAGGGGTCTAGTTTCCAAAATGGTATGCCATGTGTTTTTTTTTTTGCTGTTCTGGCACCATAGGGGCTTCCTAAATGCGACATGCCCCCCAAAAACAATTTCAGAAAAACGTACTCTCTAAAATCCCCTTGTCGCTCCTTCACTTCTAAGCCCTCTACTGCGCCCGCCGAACACTTTACATAGACATATGAGGTGTGTCCTTTTTCCAATTTTTCCATCTTGCATACATCTTTAGTACATATATACAGGAAATTCAAAACAAGACGAAAAGAAAACAAGAACAAGGCAGTGATTGCACAAAAATAAAAATAAAATCATTCAAATAGCTACAAAGCCATGAATTCAAGCCATTTTGCCCAAGACCTATTAAACTGAAATAATTGATTGGAGGCACATGCAATGGAATGCTCCATTATATAATTATGGTGGGTTACATTGATTATTTGCTGTATCTCGGGAACTTCCGCACTTTTCCACTTTGATGCTATTGCCGATTAAGATGCCGTTAAAAATTGCAATACCACTCCAATGTCCATAATTGGAATGGTGTCCAAGCCTATGGGTAACAGTGCCACTTCTGGCCCCCACGGAAGAGAGTAGCCCACTACTACACACATAGTAAGATACATTTTTCGCCATGGGGCAATATCCCTTCACACTTCCACCACACGAGAAGCATATTGCCTACCTGTTTATTACAACGCCAGTATCTGTCAGAGTTTGATGGGGAGATTTTCGAGAGTCTATATTGAGTTAAGTACCATTGATAAATACATTTCCTAGTGATTTCTAAGTGAGAGGCATTATGTGATACTTTAGGAGTTATTGTAAAAGTGTAGATCCATTCATCCTTAGAAAAACTTCTACCCAAATCCTGTTCCCATCTCTTACAGCAATCAGGAAGTGTCTCATCCAACAAAAGGGAATGATAGGCCTTAGAAAGGCCCCCAGTTGGTAAGTGGGGGTTACAAAAAAAAATGTTGTATATAGATCTTGTTCTAAAGGTAACCAACTGAAGAGATGAAGTGAAATGTCTCAATTGTAAGTATTTATAAAATTCTGTATTAGGGAAAGAACCAGTCAGGACTCTTAACCTGGACTTTTAGTTTTAGATCCGGTCACAAAACCGGATACAGGGCAGAAATGAGCCAACCGGAGTTACTGTTTGACTATGATCGGCTCATTGAAGTAAATGGATTTCAGCGCCGTTCCAGCTGGGGTACGGGAGAGCCTGGTTTTTCCCTCCTGCAGCCACATCCGGCAACCGTAGGCTGCAATGGTGGTGTGAATGCAGGCTTACAAGGGGAACTCTGAGATTATAATGTTTTGCCACCAGTTGTTTTCAAATTTATTTTTTTCAGATTTGGTATATTCTTCTACTTAAAAATCTTAACACTTCCAGTACTTGGAGCTGGAATTACCGTGGCTGCTGGCACCAGACTTGCCCTTCAATGGGTCCTCAAAAAAGGATTTAAAGTTTGCTCATTCCAATTACCAGGCTCTGTCATTGTGCCGCCATGTGATCTCCTCCTGTTGCTGGCACATTGAATTTGTTAATCAAAAATCTTCAATTGACATTTAAAAAATCTCTTTACTCTCTTCAATTGTTTACCAGCACCAAAGGCTGTCCTGTGGCTTCGGACTGCTTCGGACAGACCTGCAGCCTCGGTGTTGTGCCCACTGAAAGACTTCTTACCACATTAATCATGTTTGCACTTTAGTAAGGACTAATATATTTTTATAGTAATTTTTTGTTGTTATCCTTATGTGTTATTTAAATGTGTTACTGTACCTTTAAGCAGAGAGCAGTGTACCCCATGTGACCCTGCCTGTCAATGGGAACCCCTAAATTCGTCCCCATATAGTGTAGTGGGTAGAGGAGTTGCCCCAGTTAAGTTGAGCCTAGTGCTAAGTCTGAACAAGTGTGGTGAAGGTGTAAGGCGTGTTCTGTGCTCTAAGGAAAGGCCCAGATTAAGTATAAAGCCTGATGGGCTGTATTTGTGCGAGGGGCGGAAGTAATTATCGCTCCCTGCACTTCCAGGTGGGGCTTATTGGGAACAGGTGGAGGCGTGTGTATATAACTTCCCCCTCTCCTACAGGGGCGGAGCACGTGTCGTTTGTGGAACCCTCCCAACCCTCCGTTATCTTATTCCTTCACTATAGTGCAAGCCCTCTATAGGCGTGCCCTCATTGCGCGGTTATGGCACAACTCAGACCACTATGCTAGGGTAAGATCTTGTATAGGTATGTAGGCAATCTTTCCTGTCAGTAGTACACGTATGGAGCCCCGAACACAAATCTGCTTTATCCGGTTATTTTGCAAGGATTGCCCACACGGTGGAAGTTTATGCCCTGGCGGAGGAAGCTACAGGACCTTGATAGAACCATAGCTACCAGGATCACTCTTCAATTCTCTCAAGTCAGCAAGGCAACAGGGCTCCCAAAGGGTTACGCTGCATCCTCTCACTCTGCACCATACTGTCTGTGTAATACCATCTGCACCCTGCTCAGTAAAGACCGTTATCCATAACCTGATGTCGGTGTGTTCATTTACTCCCCGTGTCTGGCCCAGGAGAAGCTGTCTCAAACCCCGGACCCTGTATAGGCTAATGGTGCCCTGGCGTCATGAAGTGATAAGCTATTTCCCTTCACCGACCGTGGCTTCCACATTAATAGAAAACCTACTCCCAAAAGTGTACTCAGTGATGTAGAGATTGCATAATAGGTCCTATTAGATTAAGGTAGCCTACCCTCCAGAGAACCTTCAGGATCACCGCTATTTCTGTGTGCTGAACTCAGTCAGGACTCTCAATCTGGACTTTTGATAGCTCAGCCGCTGGGTGCGGCATCAGCCATGCAGCCCTGGTTGCTTTAATAGAGGGGAAATTGCGGCAGCCTACCTGTCACACAGACTGTCAACATAGTCTATAGGAAAATTTTGACATGTAAAGAAGTGCCCTTGAACTTAATTTTATGGCCGTTACAATTACAGTTATAAAATTCAGCTGTGTGGGGAACAAAGAGCTATTCTCCCATTTAATACACTGCTTAAAAAAAATAAAGGGAACACTAACATAACACATCCTAGATCTGAATGAATGAACTAATCGTATGAAATACTTTTGTCTTTACATAGTTGAAAGTGCTAACAAAATCAAACAAAAAATTATCAATGGAAATCAAATTTTTCAACCCATGGAGGTCTGGATATGGAGTCACATTGAAAATCAAAGTGGAAAACCACACTACAGGCTGATCCAACTTTGATATAATGTCCTTAAAACAAGTCAAAAACAGGCTCAGTAGTGTGTGTGGCCTCCACGTGCCCATATGACCTCCCTACAATGCCTGGGAATGCTCCTGATGAGGTGGCGGATGGTCTCCTGAGGGATGTCCTCCCAGACCAGGACAAAAGCATCCGCCAAATCGTGGACAGTCTGTGGTGCAACAGTCTGTGGTTGTTGGATGGAGCGAGACATGATGTCCCAGATGTGCTCAATCGGATTAAGGTCTGGGGAATGGGCGGGCCAGTCAATAGCATCAATGCTTTCCTCTTGCAATAACTGCTGACACACTCCAGCAACATGAGGTCTAGCATTGTCTTGCATTAGGAGGAACCCAGGGCCAACCGCACCAGCATATGGTTCCACAAGGGGTCTGAGAATCTCATCTCGGTACCTAATGGCAGTCAGGCTACCTCTGGCAAGCACATGGAGGGCTGAGTGGCCCCCAAAGAAATGCCACCCCACACCATTACTGACCCACCACCAAACCGGTCATGCTGGAGGATGTGGCAGGCAGCAGAACGTTCTCCACAGTGTCGTCAGACTCTGTCACATCGGTCACATGTGCTAAGTGTGAACCTGCTTTTGTCTGTGAAGGACACAGGGCGCCAGTGGCGAATTTGCCAATCTTGGTGTTCTCTGGCAAATGCCAAATGTCCTGCACGGTGTTGGGCTCTAAGCACAGCCCCCACCTGTGGACGTCAGGCCCTCATACCACCCTCATGGAGTCTGTTTCTGACCGTGTGGACACATGCACATTTATAGGCAGCAGAAAAAGCACAAAAATTGAACTTTTCAGAGTGCAAGACCCCTAAGAGTGGTCAATCCAACAATGTAGACCAAATGTATAAAAAATAGCGTTTATTCCAAGCACAAATCAACGCGTTTCAGGCCCAAAGAGGGCCCTTCATCAGGACAAGGTGCATCAGCACCTTGTCCTGATGAAGTGCCCTCCTCAGGCCCTTGCAGCCAGAATGTACATACAGGAGCCTTTAAATGTGATAGCCTGTACGTACATTATGTACGCAATTTGCGTACTGTACTTCCAGAAACTGAAGACCACTGTTTACACAGCAGTCCCCTGCTTCTGTGCTTCTGGGGAGTAAATCTGGGAGCCCAGGCCCCTTGCTGGTGTACTGGCTGTACCCTCCTGATGGCGGCCCTGAGGACCAAATGTAACAAGGAGTCACATGTCACATGGCGGCACAATGACATAGCCTAGAGGTGGCATAAGTATGAGGAGACCATATAGTAGTGGCTGAATGACACAGCCTGGAGGTGGCTGAATCATGAGGAGACCATATAGTGGCTGAATGACACAGCCTGGAGGTGGCTGAATCATGAGGAGACCATATAGTGGCTGAATGGCACAGCCTGGAGGTGGCTGAAGCATGAGGAGACCATGTAGTGGCTGAATGGCACAGCCTGGAGTTGGCTGAAGCATGAGAAGAGACCATATAGTGGCTGAATGGCCCAGCCTGGAGTTTGTGGCAGCATGAGGAGACCATATAGTGGCTGAATGGCACAGCCTGGAGTTGGCTGAAGCATGAGGAGACCATATAGTGTATGAATGGCACAGACTGGAGGTGGTGAAGCATGAAGAAACCATATAGTGGCTGCATGGCACAGCCTGGAGGTGGCAGCAGCAGCATCAAGAGTCCTGAAAGTGACCCGGTGATAGAGTGGTGTGGTGGGTGGCAATACCAGTATAGTGGCTGAATGACACAGCCTAGAGGTGGCTGAAGCATGAGGAGACCATATAGTGGCTGAATGGCACAGCCTGGAGTTGGCTGAAGCCCGAGAAAAGACCATATAGTGGCTGAATGGCACAGCCTGGACGTGGCTGAAGCATGAAGAGACCATATAGTGGCTAAATGGCACAGCCTGGAGTTTGTGGCAGCATGAAGAGACGATATAGTGGCTGAATGGCACAGCCTGGAGTTTGTGGCAGCATGAAGAGACCATATAGTGGCTGAATGGCACAGCCTGGAGTTGGCTGAAGCATGAGGAGACCATATAGTGTATGAATGGCACAGACTGGAGGTGGTGAAGCATGAAGAGACCATATAGTGGCTGCATGGCACAGCCTGGAGGTGGCAGCAGCAGCATCAAGAGTCCTGAAAGTGACCCGGTGATAGAGTGGTGTGGTGGGTGGCAATACCAGTACCCGGTGATGAAGGTGGGTGAAAAGAAGTCTAATGCGGAGGAGTGTTTGTAACTGGGGAGCAGCGCCTTAAATCTGTTTGGCACTATCCATATTTGTGAAGTGTTGGTGTGGCACCATGGTCAATCTACTCTAAGGTATCTGGCATTGGTGGCTGGAAATCCTGGCTGATCCATGCCTGATTCATCTTCACAAAGGTCAGTCTCTCCATATTTTTTGTGGAAAGATAAGTTCTCCTTGGGGGTGACTATGGCCCTCGCCACACTAAACCCCCACTATGATGGCACACTACTGGCCAGGCAGAACAGCTTTTCCAGGGCAAACTCTGCTAGTTTAGGCCACAAATCAAGTTTGGCTGCCCAGAAGTCCAGCGGATCTTCAAGGTGTGCTGGCATGGGCATGTCAAGGTATGCCATCACCTGGGGGTTCAGGTCCTGCTCCAGGTCTATCTGATGATGAGTTGCTTCACTATGTGGGTGAAGAAAGCTACTGATCAGTGACTGTAGACTCAGGCTGCTGCTGATGAAGCTGAAACTGCTCCTGCCACTCCACCCTGCCCCAGCAGCCATGGCAGTGGAAGGTGAGCATAGGAGGCCCCCCGATTCAGACCTGTGAGAGAATGGATGATGGCACCGATAGGCATCGGCCAACTGACTACATGGGATGCCTCTGTGGTAGGTCACTTTGTCCTTCCTCTCAGTGGGTGTAAAAAAGACCTGTGGCGGTAGCTAGGGTCCAATAAGGTGGAGATCCAGAAGTCATCCCGCTGCGGAATGGTGACAATTCGGCTGTCACTACACAAGCAAATGAATATGCATCGTGCCATTTGTGCAAGTGACTCGGAGGGACTCCCTGCCTCCCTCTCCACTGCATACGGTCATGGTGTGTCTGGGTTCTCTGTCTTGCCTTCCTCATAACACTTTAGCTCCTCTGGCTGCTCCTCCTCTCCTGTCAGATTACTAGAAAAACCACCCATCTTGCGAAACCTAAACTGTGCTCTACTGTGCCCCTCCCCCTTCTCCTCCAGTTCAGCCCCCACAGGGCTCATGTGGCCGTGAAATGTAGGCGCCACGTCTCCAGTACCCTGACCAGCCATCGTTTCCAACACGTGTTGTAGGAAATGAAGCAGTGGAATGAGGTAGTTCATCCCATAATCCTGGCGACTGACTAATAATGTGGCTTCCTCAAAAGGGCCTGAGCAAACGGCAGGTGTCATGTATGAGCTGCCACTAGTTCACATGGAAGTTACACAGGGGAGTACCCTTATCCTCTTGGATCATCAAGAAATCGGTGATGGCTTTTCTCTGTTCGTACAGTTGGTCCAACACATGGAGGGTGGAATTCCAACGTGTGGCAACATCACAAATCAGACTATGTTGGGGGATACCGTTCTGACGCTGCAGCTCAAGGAGGGTGTGCTTTGCGGTGTACGAGTGGCTGAAGTGTATGCAAAGTTTCCTTTCCATTGTAAGGATGTCTTGCAAATGGGGGGAACGCTTCAGGAACTGCCTCACAACCAGGTTGAACACGTGTACCATGCAGGGCACATGGCTCAGCCTTCCCAGTAGCAGTGCATGCAAGATGTTCTTCCCGTTGTCAGTCACCATGGTTCCCATTTCCATTTTTTGTGGAGTAAGCCATGCTCCGACTTCTGTATGAATGACTTTTAGCAGTTCCTCCCCTGTGTGACTCCAAGGCAAGGCAAACCATGTGAAGAACAGCATGGCACCGCCGTGCCCTGCACACAACTGAGACTTGTCTGGGCATTGGAGGCTGAGGACACAGTGGAGGATGAGTAGGCAGAGTCGCACACTGTCACAGGACCAATGGCCTGAGAGCGTGGAGGAGGAAGCGGCGTGTCTTGTCCAAGTTGGTGTGGCTGTGCAGGAACCACATTCACCAGGTGAGCCATAAAGGACATGTATTGTCCTTGACCATAGTTACAGCTCCAGATGTCGGCGCTGCCATGCACTTTGGTACACACCGACAGGCTCAAGGACTGGCCCAAGGACTGACCTTCTGTTCCAGAAAATTGTGCAGGGCTGGTACAGAAGGAGGGTATGACACACAGCTCCCTTTGGCTGAGGTGGTGGAGCCTTGGCTGGCTGAAAGAGGGAGCGGTGTGCCACTGGGTGATGCAGCAGGCTGGACCACTAGATCTGAACCACGGTTCTCGAAGGACGCTTTATGGTGGCGAAGCATATGTTGATGCAGGGCCATGGTGCCAACATTGGGACCCTGGCCTTGCTTCACCTTCTGCTGATATATCTTGCATGTGGCTATGTGAACCTCCTGTTGATGAAAAACTGCCACATTGCCAAGTAGCTGATTTTTCCCACCAACAGTCCGCACTAATTCACTGCTACTGCCGCTGTCTCCAGGTACTCCTGTTCCACTACCTCCCGGGAAGGTAGGCTGCCGCGAAGCAGGTGGTCTCCCCCGGGTATGGATGTTTAGCTCCAGAATTTCTACTTCTGTCACCACGCTGACTGCCAACCTTGCTACTGCCTTGTTGGCTCTACTGCTGCCTCATGGGCAACCTGCAACTCTCTTCTCCTGATGATGATGAAGCCCATTCTGCACCCAGCTCCCAATTGCGATCGGCTTCATCATCATCATCATCATCAACATCATCAACAAGTGTCTGCACGTCACTGATCACTGCACGTCCTCCTCAGGTTCCTCAACAGTTTTTGCTTCAGGACCCTGAACGCTGGCAACAACGCCTCCCAAGTCACTCTCCTCATCACTACTTGCCCGCCTAGTGGGGAAGCGGATGTCTCCTCCACTTCTTTGCTGGGCAGTAGCTGCTGACTGTCCTCTATTAGATCGTCCTCACTGAATAGTGGAGTTGAACCCACAGCATAAGATACTTCTTTAGGTGAGGGAACTGCATAGGACAGAGGCAATGGGAGGACAGGGACTGCTCTCGGGCCATGCCAACTTAGGGTTGTGTCTGAGGAACCCACCGACTGTTGACTGGGGGTATGAGATGTCACTTGTGATGAAGTGGATGACCGTGTTAACCAATCGATGACGGCAGATGGGTTGCTGGTTGAGACACGACCGTTAGCTGATATCTGGAGCTCAGACCTCTCGCTGCGACTCCTGCTGCCTAGTCTGCTGTGACCTCTACCTGATGAATTTAGGCCTCTGCCACTCCTCTATGCACGTCATGGCCCTTCTCTACCTGACATACTTAGTGCGTATATGAGGGGAGTACAATACGCTTCACTATGCTTAAAACAGTATTTGTCTAGAACAGCAGCAGGTGTATACTTTTGACTGTCCTTTCACAGTATATAGGCCCTCGAAAGATTCGGCATCCCGAACGGCTTACAGGACAGCTGGAGGGTCCCTACCTGCCTCCATGCTGTCCGATCGCCGAATGACTGCTCAGTGCCTGAGATCCAGGCATGAGCAGTCAAGTGGCAGAATCCTATGAGAAACCACTGATCAATGTAAAAGATCAGTGTGTGCAGTGTTATAGCCCCCTATGGGAGCTACAACACTGCAAAAAAAAGTGCAGAAAAAAAGAGAATAAAGATCATTTAACCCCTTCCCTAATACTAGTTTGAATCACCCCCCTTTTCCCATTTAAAAAAACCAGTGTAAATAAAAATAAACATATGTGGTATCGTGCAGAAAAATGCGCTACAGTACACTTAAAAAAGTATCTGAGTACAACACCAGCCAGTGAGTACTTTTGCATGTCCTTTCACAGTATCTATGCCCTTGACAGATTAACAGGTACAAAATAGTGCACTACTTAGATGTACGTATGTGGTATGCACTCATGAGGGCAGAAAAATGCTCTAAAAAAATATCTGAGTAAAAATACCAGCCGGTGAGTACTTTAGCCTGGACTTTCACAGTATCTAGGTCCTTGACAGATTAAAAGACTAGTATAACCAGCAGACCATTTGTGGTGGAATAAACAGGGCAGAAAATGTAGAATCCCTTGACAGAGTAACAGGTTTAAAATAGTACACTACTTAGATGTACGTATGTGGTATGCAATTATGAGGGCAGAAAATGTGCTACAGTACGCTTAAAAAACTAATTTTTGCACAACACCAGCAGTACACAACAGTGCTGCAGCACACAGTCGCTGTGTACTAAAGACAAAATTGCAGTCTTTCACAGAATATTAGGAATGGACTGCTGGGTATGTATTATACCGTCTACAGACTAGTGTAACCAGCAGACTATTTGTTTAGGATCAAACAGGGCAGAAAAATGCGCTACAGTACGCTTAAAAAAACTATTTGAGTAAAACACAAGCTGGTGATTACTTTTGGCTGTCCTTTCACAGTATCTAGGCCCTTGACAGTTTAACAGGTCCAAAATAGAACACCACTTAGATGAAGGTATGTGGTATGCACTTATGAGGGCAGAAAAATGCGCTACTGTACGCTTAAAAAATTATTTGAGTAAAACACCAGCTGTTGATTACTTTTGGCTGTCGTTTCACAGCCCTTAACAGATTAACAGGTACAAAATAGTACACCACTTAGATGTAGGTATGTGGTTTGCACTTATTAGGGCAGAAAAATGCGCTACAGTATGCTGGAGCATACAGTCACTGTGTACTAAATCCAAAATTGCAAAAAGACTCTCTCTCTCTCAAATACTATTAGGAATGGACTGCTGGGTATTGATTATACCGTCTACAGACTAGTATAACCAGCAGACCAAGTGTTGTGGAACAAAGACACAGATTTGCCCTAAAAAATTATTTCTCCCTCCTGTGAAAATGTTTCTGCAGCTGAGGCAACACACAGCTCTCTGCCCCTCTCGGTAATACAATGCTGTTCACAGTGACTGAGGGGTTAATCACTGCAATAAGAATTAATTTCTGTGCAAAAATGCTGTGCTCTGTGTCCTACAGAAGACTGAGGTGACTAGGAAGTGAAACGCTGCTGCAACAAGATTTTCTGTGTAACTCACACACAGCGATGTCTGTCCTATCTCTCTGCAGTGTAATGAATGAAATGAGCAGCCGCAAAATGGCTGCCGAATATATAGTGCTTTGACATCACAGGTGTGACTGGCTGTTGATAGGCTGCATACTGCATGTGATTCAGGGTCATCCCGCCTACCTGCCTTCCCGCCTTGCCTTCCCAGCATTCCTTGCCCCATGTACTGACATGTGGATCCACCATTTTAGATGCCCTGGAGCCTGGAACACAGTAAATGGAGTTTAATGAAGCGATTTGCGCAATAGAATCGCGGCGATATTCGCATTTGTTGCGAATTGAATTTTTCATGAAATTCGTAACAAATTTTGGTTCCTCAGCTTCGATTCGTTTATCTCTTCTATATAGTTAAAAATTCAGGGGTTCCCATTGACCAGGCAGGATCCCATGGGTTTGCATTGCTCCTCTCTCTTAAAGTCACAACACAGACAAATAACAAATTTGACAGTGTACATTAGAAATATAAATAACATTTGGCAACGTGCTCAAACATATTAGCTAGAACGGACAGTCTCTTAATGGGCCCAACACCTGTGCTGCAGGTCTGACGGGGAGATCCGCAGCCCACAGGACAGCCTTTAGTGCTGGGACACCACAGATACAGTGCATCACAATACAAATTAACAGACAAAGATCATAACAAATATTACAGCATCACCAGAGCAGCAGGGCCTATCGTAGGCACCTGAAGCAATGTTTACCTGACAGGGCGCACTCTGATACTGGGAAACCACACATAAACAAAGACATACAGGAAAATACATATGCAATGAGGAACATACAGTTATGTAGGCCTTCAGCACTTTAGACAAACAATTTACTATCCAGCAAATCTTGCATAGGCTTTCAGCACCCAGTAGCACAGGCTTTGGAAGAAAGGTTGTGCCCCCTCTCCACAAGAGCCATTTGGCGGCTGCATGATGTGCTTCTATGGTCTGTACTTGATTCTATCCTACCAGCATGATGACATTATTATTGATTATTATTATTAGCCTGGAATCAAATGTAGTGGTTGCAATAGCGGCTACAATGTGACTGATCTGAGGCTGTGATGCAGCCACGATGGAACCGCAAGCAATCTGCCTTCAGTGCACTTAACAAATTTGGCTTCAAGCAATTGGCTTTATGGCTCAGGGTACATGTGAACTTTAACTCAATATGAAAATATTGGGCTAAGTTATTTTATGTAAGGCTCTGTCAATTCTGCAAAAAAATCCATTCAGGAAAGCTTGCTGAACGGAATTGTGGAGGAGTTTCTATGTTTTCAGAACACAGAATTTTGCCAAAAGTCAAGCCTCATTGACTTTAATGGGATTCTGCCACGGAATTCTACAAAATATAAGACTGATTTTATATTTCTGCAGAATGTGGAATTTCTGTCTAAATAGGACAGCAGAATCTCATTCAAAGTAATTGGCAGTAAGTTCCGGCAGAATTTCTGGGGAAATTCTTCCACGGAATTCTGCTTGGAAATTCCTCCATGTGAACATACCCTAAATCCGAAGAAGTTCAAAATAGTTTTCTGTTTCCTTGTTGTACAAAATCCCAACAGATACACAAAGGGGTTTCCGGTGAAAATGATGATTCTGTAGATAGGGAATAAGTATCTGATCGCAGAAGGTCCAACCGTTGGGACCCCCATGATCTCCAGAATCTCATATGTATTAAAGCAGCGGATATGCCTGAGTGCTGTACTTGGTTACAGTGGTCCCTCAACATACGATGGTAATTCGTTTCAAACCAGCCATCGTTTGTCGAATCCATCGTATGTTGAGGGATTCGTGCAATGTAAAGTATGTACTCACCTGTCCCCGTCGCTCGCGATGGTGTCCCCGCCGCTCCCGATGGTGACCCCGGGCCTCCGCTGGGCTCTCCGCTGTCTTCTCCGGTCCTGCGCTGTCTTCTCCGGTCCTCTGCTGTCTTCTCCGGTCCTCCGCTGTCTTCCGCAAGGACTTACTGGGCCTGAGTAGCGACATCATTACGCCGCTGCGTACGCCATTCCTATTGACGTCATCGGAGAGGGCCGAGAAGACACCGGAAGACCAGCGCTGGACCCGGAGGGCACCCCGGAACATCGTGGAGGGGTAAGTAATACTTACCGCACCACACGGGGAACATTAAGCTGCTATCTGGCAGCAGCTTAAGCATTTTGCGCTGCCGGATAGCACTTAATGCGATGGCCCCGACATAAAAAAGCATCGTATGTCGATGCTGACATTGACATGCGATGGCCTCTAAGAGGCCATCGTATGTCGATTTGATCAAATGTCGGGGCCATCGTAGGTTGGGGGGGTCACTGTATTTTTTGGAACTCCCATAGAAGTGAATGGAGCGCGCTCTCCTGTTCTGCAGATCACAGGGGTCCCAGCAGTCAGACCTCCCACTATCAGATACTTATGGCCTATCCTGTGGATAGAGGATAAGACTAATTTTCACCGGACAACCCCTTTAATATAGACTCCCCCTAAGTACACGAGTCACAGGTGGAAAGAAAGGGGATAAAATGATCTTTACTCTGGAAAAGGATCATGATCCCCAAATATACTTTAAAAGTAAATAATGATGGGCAATGTGGGAAAGGAGCCCTAAACAATTGTCTGTATGGGGCCCATATAATTAGGAAGCAGTGTTTAACTCTTACACCTCCATGACATCTACATCATGCCAGCTATTTGTTTGCTATTACCACAAAGGACCACACTTAAATTTAACCAATGATCAGGTGCTTGGCTCTTGTTTCACCTACACTGTCATAGTGGCAGGAAATCCCAGTGACACAACACCAGGGAATTCTAAAATAGAGGAGAGAAGAGTCATTTATAGTGTCTCATTGCATGATCCATGTATAGATGTTTCTGATTTCTGAAGATCTTATATTACTTGTATAAAAGGTTGTACATGCTATGTACAATACAGGATTTTTTTATTTTTTAAGTTAAATGAAATCTAGAACATATGTGGGATCAAATGGTTGGGTTCATGGCGTTAGAAAAAATGTGCAGTGGTTACTCAGAGGCATTGGATGTGATACTGAGCATTGATGATGAGGATAGTAGTCATGGATATATGTCATGTAGCTTGACTGGTGAAACCCTTGTGTTTATCTGTAGATCCCAACAAAAGCCTTTTTCAACTTTGGAATGTTGACAGAATTTTGTAGTCCTTTGGAATACGCTGTGGCTTCAGGAGCAAGAAGTATTTTTTTTACTAGTCGCTGTAAAACAACTCTCGTGGCATATCCAGGAGGAACTCTCTAACTTGCTAGCTGGTTGCTAACTGGACCAGGTCTGAAGGCAAAACGATTTCCAGTTTTCTTGTGCACTGGGGCCAAGAAATTCTCCAAAACTTCTCCAAAATGCTTCCCCACTAGCTAAAGGAATAAGAATATGGTGGCCTACTTCAGTGTGCCTGACTCTAGCTACACCTACAGGTGAGAAACTGATGAGAAGCTGATCTTCTGTCTGTACCAGGGCTCATACTAGACTGACTAGAAACTAAGTTTTCCACCTCCTATCCCGGGAATAGGGGTGGAGCAGGACCATTTGTACACTATGTTAAAATGGTGAAATGTCCGCATGGAAAATTTCCATGCAGAAATTCCGCCAACAGTGGAGCGGAACATGCCGGCGATAGGCCTGCTCGGAAATGCTCCATCTCATAAAAGGCAATGAATGTCTATTCTTTCTGTGGAATCGGGATTTCATCTGCCATGAATATTCCGACATGTGCACAGTGCAGCGGAATCCCACTGAAATTAATGGGACTCTGCTGCAGCAGAATGTCCATGCAAAATTCTGAAGAGAAATTCCATTGTGTGGACATGGCCTCAGCATTAATGGGCTAGAAGGTAGACATTAGACCAGATACTGCATCTCATAACAGGATATGCATAGGGAAATTATGCACATTTTAGAAAATGTTAACCCCTAGCATGCTAGAAAAAAATGATTGTGTGCATGTAGTACCACAGAAACACATATTATACTTTTGCAATGTAAGGAAAGATAGACATATAGACCTTAGAACCTGTAAACAAAGATTTTTCTGTCCAGCACCTCACAAAACCCCAGCTTAACAAACTAGGTTCTGTAACAGCTGGTACAGCCACCACATATGTGGTGAGCCACCGGGTATGGCGGGACCACAGGTGTAGCTGTGTAAGTGGTGGGATCAGATGGTATTAATCCTGGGGGGCAAGATGTTGTTAACCCCTAGTGTTCGTGACGCCAGGATGTGGTTGTTTGTTGTAGGGTACCGCCGACATCCAGCCCAAAACGGCTTATATAGTAAGGTACCCCCGACATCCAGCCCAAAACGGCTTATATAGTAAATGAGTGTCCAAAGCAGGTTTTGATGCAATTGGAATGTTACTGAAGAAGGCAGAATAACAGTCTTTACAGATTTCAACTTCCACAGAGGTAACCAGGACACAGGGAACCTCTCAGGCTTGCTTGGACTTGTAGTAGTAATAATGACCACTGTGCTACTGTTATTACTTTGGTAGGGACAGTAGAGACTTGACTTGTAGACATAGAATACTTACTGATTAGATGTGGCTGTAGGTTTATAGGCTTTGGCCTAGCTGTTCTGGACTTGACTTGTACAGGACTTGTGCTTGCTTTAGTGTCCAGGAACCAAGAGAGTTAGTGTGGAGACTACAGCCCTTTATATATCAGGGGACTGGACAAAAGCCCATTGGTAGCTGGTTGCCTCTGGTTACCTGTGCCTCTGGAACTCTGGGTATCAGGCGATCGCATATCACATGACAGATCACATGACCTTAGGAAGGTCCTATACAGTTTAAACATCCTAACAACCTTTTTACATATCTTATATTCACTGTACAATACTTATAATAAATGAACATAATTAATGTACAATAGAAGCCATAATAATGACCTAGGAGTACCCTGCAGGAGAGCCCTGTGGACTTGACGGATTCTACCTGAGGGGACTTTAGGACTGTACAGAACCATGTTCTGTACCGGGACACGACACATATATTGTTTATTTTATATATTCAGCGCTGCCCTCCTGAAGAGGCCGCCATCTTCTCCCGGTCTGAAGAGCGCAGCTGAGGCTGCTTCAGCTCGTCCACCCGCTTCCCCAGGTAAAAAACGGGGATTGTGACAGTGGCCAGCTGAAACAAGCCATATCTCAGGCAGCCCCAGGACTGAAAAGGGGCTGTCTTTCTGGTATAGTGGGGAGCACAAACATTTGGGCACCCTAGGTAAAAAAAATTATTCATTTGCATAAAGAAGCCAAGGAAAGATGGAAAAATCTCCAAAAGGCATCAAATTACAGATTAGACATTCTTATAATATGTCAATAAAAGTTAGATTTTATTTCCATTATTTCCACTTTCAAAATAACAGAAAACAAAAATATGGCGTCTGCAAAAGTTTGGGCACCCTGCAAAGTTAATACCTTGTACTGCCCCCTTTGGCAAGTATCACAGCTTGTAAACACTTTTTGTAGTCAGCCAAGAGTCTTTCAATTCTTGTTTGAGGAATCTTTGCCCATTCTTCCTTACAAAAGTCTTCCAGTTCTTTGAGATTTCTGGGCTGTCTGTCACGCACTGCTCTTTTAAGGTCTATCCATAGATTTTCAATTATGTTGAGGTCAGGAGATTGTGAAGGCCATGGCCAAACCTTCAGTTTGCGCCTCTTGATATAATCCCCTGTGGATTTCGAGGTGTGTTTAGGATCATTATCCATTTGTAGAAGCCATCCTCTCTTTAACTTCAGCTTTTTCACAGATGGCATCAAATTAGCATCCAAAATTTGCAGAAATTTTATTGAATCCATTTTTCCTTCTACTCGTGAGATGTTCCCTGTGCCACTGGCTGCAATACAACCCCAAAGCATGATTGATCCACACCCAACAGTTGGACAGAGGTTCTTTCATCAAATTATGTTCCCCTTCTTCTCTAAACGTACCTTTGCTCATTCCGGCCAAAAAGTTCACTTTTAACCTCTTCGGTCCACAGAACTTGTTTCCAAAATGCATCAGGCTTGTCTATATGTTCATTTGCAAAGTTCAGTTTTCTTCTGATGACTCTTAGTATTGCTCACGAATATTCGCAATGCGAATTTTATTCGCGAATATCGCATGTTCCCGAATAGCACTATATATTCGCAATTACGAATATTCGTTTTTTTTTTTCACAGTACACATCACAGTGATCATCCCTCTCTGCTTCCAGCTGGTGTGGTGTAAAGAAGGCTCTAATACTACTGTATGAGACTGGCGTGCGAAGTGACGCATATGCGAAAATTAGCATATGCTAATTTTCGCATATGCAAATTTTCGCCTATACTAAATTTTTGCATATGCTAATTTTCGCATATGCGCATTTTCGCATATGCAAAAATAAAACGTGAATATTACGAATATGCAAATTTAGCGACTATATGACAAATTTTCGTACATATATTCGCGAAATATCGCGAATTCGAATATGGCCTATGCCGCTCAACACTAATGACTCTTCCATGAAGACCATATTTGTACAAGTATCTCTTTATAGTGGAATAGTGTACCACAACTCCAGTGTCTGCCAGATCTTTCTGGAGGGATTGTGCAGTCAAACGTGGGTTTTGAATAGTTTTTTTCACAATCCTGCGAGCTGTTCTGTCTGATATTTTTCTTGGTCTTCCAGATCTTGCTTTAACTTCCACTGTTTCTGATGACTGCCATTTCTTAATTACATTCCGAACAAAGGATATTGACATCTGAAAACGTTTTGCTATCTTCTTATAGCCTTCTCCAGCTTTGTGAGCATCAACTATTTTCAGTTTTAGATTTCTAGACAACTGCTTAGAAGAACCCATGCTGCAGATTGTTGGGGCAAGGTCAGATGAGTCTGGGCATTTAAAACCTTTTTGATTTACATCACCTGGTCTTCCCAGATGATGATTGAGAACAATCCATGACACTGGCAGGTCTCAGCTTTGCAAAGAGGGCAGTGCATGCTATACATTCTGCAGGGTGCCCAAACTTTTGCAGACACCATTTTTTTGTTTTCTGTTATTTTGAAAGTGTAAATGTTGGAAATAAAATCTAACTTTTGTTGACATATTATAAGAATGTCTAATCTGTAATTTCATGCCTTTTGGAGATTTTTCCATCTTTCCTTGGCTTCTTTATGCACATTAATACCAATTTTTACTGTATTCCACCGCACCCTTTTTGTCCCTCCATATGGTTGGCCCAGTTTTTACCAGCTTACTATTCGCGATAGAGGTTGGGTGCTCTTCCCCTGCAATCAGTTACCTCAGGGTTTTCTAAGGGCTCTCCCTCCTGTCTCTGCCTTCACCTGTCTGGTTATTTCTATAGTATGTTTCCCCTAAAGGTCTCTCTTTATCTGTATGCTCCTACACTGAGTCCTAGCCTAGTTGAGTTGAACATGTATGGGGTCCAGGGTGGGTGTCCTGGCTGCCCACATGCCTGAAAAAAGTGAAGTCCCTTACCCATTTCACAGCCTCCCTTATTCTATCCTGGGGATCGGTCTGTCTAGGGGTTTTTGAGTCCATGTTATTGCACTCCTTCTGGTTGACTTTGTTTGTTTCCATTTCTGGGTTCTCCTCACCCCCCCCCCCCCCTCTTGTGGTTTTCTCGCAGTACAGAATGTTATCCTCGTGTCCACCCTCTCTTGCATTTTCTCTCTGTCCATTGTCGGGTCTAGTTTTCCGCCCCTTCTCCTTACCCCCAGGGGGTTGTTCATCTGCTATATGTAAGATGATGACGTGGAATATTAAGGGACTTTCCTCCCCTCAAAAGGACACTTGAATACAGTGGTCGACCCGCTAAAGGACTCTAGATGTTCAGTCCTTACATCTGCTGCCCCACGTCAGAGTGACAGAGTTCTCCTCCACTTCTTAACGCAAATGGGACTGGTAGATTCTTAGCGACATCTACACCCGGACGGTCATGAGTACACACACTTCTCTCATGTACACGGTTCCTGGTCTTGCATTGACCATTTCCTTGTTAGTTCCTTACTGTGCTCCCGCTTTGGAGCTGTGGACATTCGGGACCTGGTCATTTCGGACCATGCACCAGTGGTTCTGGAGCTCCTGCCATCATGCCCCAAGGGTTATGATTTCTTGTGGCAGTTTCCATCTAATCTAACAAAAGGTGAATCCTTTCTGAGTCTTCTCAAAAGGATGTTGGCTGGAATTCCAGACAGACAACGCATCTCATGTAGACAATCCCCCCCTTTATTGAGAAACTGCAAAAGTAGTGCTTCGGGGTAAGATTATGTCTTATATCAATGTGATTAAACGGAAAACCCTGGAGGGTCATGCAATGGCAAGTGTAGCCTTGGCGGAGGCCTACGCCCACTTCCTAGAGTCCCCCACCGCCGACCATAAGCTCCAATGTCAGGAAGCAAAATCCAAGTATGAACTTTGGTTGGATAGGAAAGAGAGGATCTACAGATCTCATTTTGAGGCAGATTTGTTTAGGCAGGGCAATAAGGGAGGGTGGTTACTTGCGCGTATATCAAAAGGATCCTACACACCTGCACATGTTCTTGCGCTTTGTGACTCGATGGGGCACATAACGCACGAACCACGCTCTATTAATGATGTCTTGGGCTCCTACTACGCTGCTTTATAGTCTTCTCCACCCGCTGCAACTGATGAAGGAGCGCGATTTCTGGAGGGACTGACCCTACCAACCCTATCTGATGAGCAGCATCAGCTGCTGATATCCGTGCCCTGGCAAATGGGAAAGCGCCGGGGCCAGATGGCTATCCTGGCGAGTTTTTCAAGCCCCTAATGGATCAGGCATATTTTAACGACATATTATGCACGGGCGTTCTCTCTCCGGCTGCAAAACTAGCTTACATTAAGGTGCTACCCAAGCCTGGCAAGGACCCCTTAGAGCCTGGTTCCTACCGCCCCATCTCCCTGATCAACCAGGATGTGAAATTGCTATCTAAGATCCTGAATGATCGTTTGGCCAGGTTTCTGCCCTCCCTTGTTGGAGACCACCAGGTGGGATTTGTAAAGACCCGCTCGGCGGTTACAAACATTAGGAAGGTACTGGCGGTAATGGATAGTGTTCAGGGCCAGTCCCAGGCAGCAACCCAACCTGCGTTACTCACCTTAGATGCTGCAAAAGTTTTTGATAATGTACGTTGGGACTGGTCCTGTCCAAGTTTGGGATTGTAGGGTGCTCTAGCTCCTTTATAGACAGCCTCCATGATGTTCTTACGGCTAGGGTGCATACGCCGGGTATCTTGTCCACCCCCTAACGTTAGCGAAAGGCACACGCCAGGGGTGCCCCTTGTCGCCTTTGTTTGATCTGGCGATTGAACCTCTGGCCTGCTATTTGATATCCTCTGACATCTACAGGGGTGTAGGAGTGGGCACCCAGGAGATCAAATTGTCCATGTTTGCCGACAAAGTACTTCTTTACCTTAACGATCCCAAAGGCAGTCCCTAAAATTCTCAATTTTCTTTCCTATGTGGGGAGTTTTACCGGCTACAGAGTTAATGCTGCCAAGGGTATGCTATTGCCTTTAGGTATGACTCCTCCCAGGTGGCTTATTGATGCAAATGCGTTGGGCGTAACTGTGGCCCCTTCTTTCATAACTTATTTGGGCATTCACATTGTGAAGACCCCTGATACGCTTTATTCCCTGAACTATACGCCACTCTTCCAGCGTATATTTGCTGAATTAAAACGCTGGGAGACCTTGCCTCTGTCCTTCTTGGGTAGATGCCATCTCGTTAAAATTATTAGCTTCCCTTGCTTATTGTATCCCCTACAAATGCTCCCGCACCTACTTAGGCATACCGATAATATATGCATCAACACTGCCTTTCAACGCTTCCTATGACAGGGCAAGCACCTGCTCATAGCCCTACAGAAACTCATGGTTTACAAGGTGGGGGTGGAGGGTTAACTTCCCAAATGTCAGGGGCTATAATTTAGCTTGCTTGTTTTGCCACGTGCTTGATTGGCTGCATGCCTCCAATTACCTTTCACATCTAGCGCTACTGCGACATACCATAGTGGCCTGGAAGGAAGTGCAGAAGTTCTTTGGCATCCCATTTCTTCTGTCCAAAAGGATGCCCTTGCATGATCATCCAGAATTCCCACAGGGTAGGTCTTCCCCATAGTTGAGCTTGTGGCATTCTAAAGGTGTTCAGATGGTGGGGCAACTGATTCATAGTGATTCATACTGTAGGTGGCTCACACCGGGGGAGATGCTTCGTACGTTTGACCTTCCCCTGTCTCACACTCTCTATGCCAATCAGGTCCATGCCTTTTGCTCCTCTAGACTGTGGGATCTGTCAAAGAAAGCCCTGACCCACATCTTGGATGACATTATTGGTAGTGAACCCCAGAGATAGTCAATCTCTGATTAATATGCAGCCTTCCGTAACCGTCTTCTCAAAATGTGTTCCGTACGTGGGAGAGGTGGACCGGGGACACTGACATTACTGATGTATTTTTAAGAGGGTGGGATGCTGTATGGAAAATTTTTATCAATGAGAAGTGGAGGGAGACTTATTTCAAGGTAGCTCACACAGCTTTATAGGGTTTTAACATCCTTATTTTCCGGCAGGATCACTCATTGTCCTAAGTTTAAAGACCCACTCATAAACATCCATCATGGGATCTGGGAGTGCTCCCACTCTGCTAATTTCTCATACAGTCGTACATATGGGACCATTGGAGGGTGCAGGTCCCTTTCACACCACATTCGCTGTTCTTTCACCAATTACTCCCACCGGAGGGAGGAGGGGGGATGTTTCCACGGTTTGTTCATGTTGTCCTCTTGGCTGCTTTGCGTTGTCTTTTTGCTAAATGGTTAGATGCTACTACTCCAGAGTTGCCACTGCTGATAACCAAACTGAAGTCCTTTCTGAAAGGGGATCGCTTAGATGCCGAGCAGCACGCTGATTCCGGCACCAGGATTGGGTGGCATTCTTGTTACAGGTAGAGATGTTTTTTGCATTCTCTGTGATGTCGTGCTTTCTACCTGTATCTTTCCAAATTTTGCACATTGGGCTATTTTGTTTTTGTTTGTAGTACAATGTTTAATAAAAATATGTTTCAAAAACATATTGTAACATTTGAATCCTCTCACTGGGACATTCTTGACTGGAATGTTGCAATATGTTTGAGGGACTATGTTAATTTCTGTTCTGAGTAAACCACCGTTAGAGATTATTTTTGAGCGGTCTCTTTGGAGTATATGATTTAGGGATATTTCAAAATTCTATGTTCTGCTGGAACAAACATTTAAATAAGGCTCCTCCTAAATGCTGCTTCCCTTGGACTGATGTGTAAGTGTGTGAACCACGGTCCCAGTGAGGTTGCTGAAATTACGAGGATTGTAGTCCCCTAGAGGTCACAGACTGGTCATGGGTTGGTTCACAGTGGTCACAGTGGCTGGAGTCCTCCATCAGAACTCTGGCTGGCACATTCCCTTGGCTGGCACAGTAATGAGGGGTTGATAAGATTGGCTCCAATGTACGTGTTTGGAGCCTGACTCCTGCAATGAGACAAATACAGCAGGAAGCCAGAGAGTGTATTTTGCAACCATGCCCTTCTAGCAATTGGTGGAAAGGAAGTCTAAGAGCTGTAGCTAGCTCCTTTCGCACCCAAGGCAAGCCCAGAAAATTGCACCCCCCAAAAAAATAAAAAATAAATAAACAAACTTTAAAAAGTGCTTTTGGAGTATAATACAGGATATAACTCAGGATCAGTGCAGAATAAGTACCGTAATGTAATGTATGTACACAGTGACCTCATCAACAGAATAGTGAGTACAGCCCTGGAGTATAATACAGGATATAACTCAGGATCAGTACAACATAAGTAATGTAATGTATGTACACAGTGACTCCACCAGCAGAATAGTAAGTCCAGCTCTGGAGTCTGGCCACTAGAGGGAGCATCTTTCTCTGAGTCTGCTGTGAGCGTTTGGTGTGCTCGGCTGGAGAGAGATCCATCTGTCTTCCAGGAATGACCTTCCTTTCCCCAGAAGGAGGGTTCATTTCCTGGTATGAGTGAGGAGCAGAGAACCCCAACACCTGCCCCCCGAAGTAGGTCCACGGGGGGCAGGGGGAGCCAGTGACCAGTTGCAGAGGGACCAGCGTCAGGAACTGCACCAGAGGTCTCCGGGTTAAGGCGCTCTGCCAGGAGATGCAGCGATGTATCTCCAGCACCTCCTGAGCCCATGGAGACAAAGAGTAGCTGCAAGGCTGCTCCAACAAGCAGCAAAGCTATAAAAGGTACTGCAGGTACTATGAACTGTGATACTACTCCTGGAGCAAAGCCAAATGCCCATGGAGGTGTGGAAGAGGATTGGGCAATGCCAAGGGCCCTGGAGCCTGGAACCACCTATGGGTCCCCGGTGGCAGACATTCTTCAGGGATATGAAGAAGCAAGAAACACCTTGTATAGGCTCCAGGAGGAGGTACAGGAGGCAAAAACCTTAATTGACACTGCGTCCAAATGCCAGAAGGCTGAGCTGTCAGCCCGGATTAAACAGTTAAAAACCAGCATCAACAATCTAAAGAAAAGAAAAATGTTTATTTTGGAGAACAGCGGGCCATTTAAAGAAAAGCTTCAGAATGAAGATCGCTTCGCAGAAAAGGAGAGGGAGAAGCAAAGAAAGCTGAGGGTGCTTCAGCCACAGGTGGAGGAGGAAGGAGACGTTGCGGAAGCTGATAATGTTGAGCCAAATCCCCCCGGGGGTCTGCAACATCTGACACCATACAGCGGGCTCCCTGCAGGGCAAGTGGCAATGTCATCTGGCCATGGCTCTAGCGGTTCGGGGGATGAGAGCAGCACCAGTCACCAGGGAGGGGCGCTGATGGCCCAGATCCAGCTCCTGGAGTCCCCAGGTCGCCTCCAGGATTTCACGTTTGGGAATGAGTTACCAGAGGAGGCACCTGGGGGAAGGAAAAGAAGAAGTCAAAGAAGACCAAGCTCCAGGAGCAGGTAACATTTGTATATACCCCCCTCCCTGAGCCCCCCAGACTGGCCGCAGGGTCAGCTCACTGTGTGAACCCCATTTCTCAGCCCAGCCTGAGTTCTGCTGTGGACTCAGTGCAGGAGAGTGGGGAGAGTATGGAGTCTAGTGTGGTGAGCTCCGTCGCTGTTTGCACTAACAATGGTGGAGCATACAATGTATCGGTTGTGAGGTCGGACAGTGATATTGGCCCAGCAATGGGCAGTAAAGACTCTGGCACATTGGGTTGGGCAGAGGGGGGGGGGGGGCAACTTTGTGCCAGAGTCGAGTGTGGGAGCTCCAGTGGCTCTGATCATTGGCACTGCTGTTCCTTTGGAGCAGTGGTGTCATCATGGAGGAGCTTCTGGGGCTAAGATGTCTACACCTCCAAGAAAGACTGGACTTAAACCCCTATTTTGTATTGACGCCGCTTATTCGGATCAGCGGCGCCCAGGAGCAGGAAACTCCAGTACTGATGAGGCGGAGGGTACCAGTAAAAACAGGGCTGGGGCTGCTAATAAACAGGCTAGGCAGGCTTCCCGGTCCTTGTATAAGGGATCGGTCGCCTGTCCTGTGGCAATGGCTCCAGCTCTGGTACCCAGTTATGCTGATGGTACAATATCTGCACCAGAACACACCGGTCCAGCCAGTATGAATGAGAAGGTGAATGTTGGAGTGAATGGTGGTATGGGCTGTAGCACGGGTGGAGGTATGGTGGGCACATCAGCTAAAACAGGTATAAATGGTATGAGTATGGATTATGTGGAGGAGGGTGGTGAAGGGGCACAGATTAGTGGTGGGGATGTAGGGCCTTGTCCAGTTGCACCCCCAGCATCGGTAGCACCGGTACGCCGATACGCAAATGTCGCCTTTCTCGTCATCGCGCTCTGGGGAGAGCAATATGCAGCAGCATCTCGTTGGGGCCGTAAGGAGAGGGGAGAGATCAATCAATGTAGAGGGTAAGGTGGTTGATCTATCCTTTTGAATAGAGAGACATAGTGTTTCAGCCTTCCGAGAGGAAAGAGGGGGGATACTATGTGGTCCCTCCCAACAGCTTGGCCAGATGGTCTCCGAAGGAATGTGGTCCAGCTTAAGTGAAGAGGCAGTGATACATGTCCTTCCAGATCTAAAGTTGTTGAGCTTCTGCTGAAATTGGTCTTTAAGGCAGCTGAAATCTACGCCTTGATACATCCTTATGGTACCCCTGAGTTTGATATCAGCTTTGTTCGTCTGGAGGGGCTTGAGCTCTTCTGGTCAAATTATGAACTGGGAAAAAAAGAGTCCGGCTGGCGAGAGTTTGCCATTCAGGCTGTGTCTTGCCAAAACAATCTCAAGAAAGTGACCATTTTAACCTGTAACGAATCACTCTCTTGTATTGACATCATGACGTGGCTAGGTCGGTATGGAGAGGTGGTGGAGGTCCCAAAAAACAACAGACATGAATATGGCATCTGGTCAGGGGCCTGGACGTTTATGGGCAAGCTTAGGCATTCAGTAAACACCGTTACCCATAAACCATCTGCAACCTTCCTCGGAAGAGATCGTTTCCAGATCTTGTAACAGGGTCAGTCGAAGCTCTGTCACAGATGTGGCGACCCCACACATTTTAGTGCCAGTTGCACTGTGCAGAAGTACACTCTGTGTGGGGAAATAGGCCGTCTCACTGCATCGTGTGCGGAGATTAGGTGTCACCTGTGTGGTGACTTAGGTCCCCCATTCAGTTGCTGCCCTTGTTCCTTTGTCAACACGGTTGTTGCCCCGAAGGGAGTAAGCCATGAGGTGGATTCTGCTGGGGGATGGTTGGTGGGATGAAGGGGTGCAGGGGCCAGGGAACAAAAGTGAGCAGAAGACGCCTGCCTAACTGAGACGTTTCAAGAAGCATCAAAGGGATAGGGAGATTCCGGAATCACTGGAGCGTCAGTCAACTGTACAAGGAGCTTAATAAAATCTGTAAAAATGTAATAAAAACAGCAAAAATTCAAACTGAGAGACAGGTGGCCAAAGAAACAAAACTAATCCTAAATATTTTTTTTAGATATATAAATACAAAAAAACCAAGGACAGAGCATGTAGGACCCCTTAATAATGCTAATGGGGAGGTTGTCACGGGCGATCAATAGAAGGCGGAGCTACTGAATGGGTTCTTTAGTTCTGTATATACTATGCAAGAAGGAGGAGCTGACATTGGACAGGTCAGTGCTGGTAGCACATCATGTAATGTACTGAACTGGCTTAATGTAGAGATGGTACAAGGTAAGTTAAGTAAAGTAAATGTAAGCAAATCTCCAGGGCCGGATGGACTACACCCAAGAGTTCTTAGAGAGGTAAGTTCAGTAATATCTGTACCCCTGTTCATGATATTTAGAGATTCTCTGGTGTCTGGTATTGTGCCAAGGGACTGGCGCAAGGCGAATGTGGAACCAATCTTCAAGAAGTGCTCTAGGTCTTCGCCAGGCAATTATAGACCGGTAAGTTTAACGTGCATTGTAGGTAAATTGTTTGAAGGACTTATAAGGGATTACATACAGGAATACATAGGGGATAATTGTATTATAAGTGATAACCAGCATGGGTTTACTAAGGATAGAAGTTGGCAAACCAATCTAATTTGCTTTTATGAAGAGGTGAGTAGAAGCCTTGACAGAGGAATGGCTGTGGATATAGTGTTTCTGGATTTTGCTAAAGCGTTTGATACTGTCCCTCATAGTCGTCTGACAGGTAAGTTAGGGTCTTTGAGCTTGGAAACTTTAGTTTGTAACTGGATTGAACACTGGCTCATGGATTGTACCCAGAGAGTGGTGGTCAATAATTCGTACTCTGATTGGTCCACGGTTATTAGTGGTGTACCCCAAGGTTCTGTACTGGGCCCGCTGTTGTTTAATTTATTTATCAATGATATAGAGGATGGTATTAACAGCTCTGTTTCTATCTTTGCAGATGACACCAAGCTTTGTAGCACGGTACAGTCTATAGAGGATGTGTATAAGTTACAAGATGACTTGGATAGACTAAGTGTCTGGGCATCCACTTGGCAAATGAGGTTCAATGTGGATAAATGTAAAGTTATGCATCTGGGTACAAATAACATGCATGCGTCATATGTCTTAGGGGGGATTAAACTGGCAGAGTCACTGGTAGAGAAGGATCTGGGTGTACTTGTAGATCACAGACTACAGAATAGCATGCAATGTCAGGCTGCTGCTTCCAAAGTCAGCAGGATATTGTCATGTATCAAAAGAGGCATGGACTAAAGGGACAGGGACATAATACTCCCCCTTTATAAAGCATTGGTACGGCCTTACCTGGAATATGCTGTTCAGTTTTGGTCGCCTGTCCATAAAAGGAACACTGCGGAGCTGGAAAGGGTGCAGAGACGTGCAACTAAACTAATATGGGGCATGGAACATTTTAGCTACGAGGAACGATTAAAGGAGTTACAATTGTTTAGTCTTGAGAAGAGACGTTTAAGGGGGGATATGATAAACGTATATAAGTATATAAATGGCCCATATAAAAAATATGGAGAAAAACTGTTCCAGGTAAAACCCCCCCAAAGGACGAGGGGGCACTCCCTCCATCTGGAGAAGAAAAGGTTTAGTCTAAAGGGGCGACACGCCTTCTTTACCATAAGAACTGTGAATCTATGGAACAGTCTACCTCAGGAACTGGTCACAGCAGGAACAATTAATAGCTTTAAAACAGGGTTAGATACATTCCTGGAACAAAGTAACATTAATGCTTATGCAGAATTATAAAACAACATCCCTTCCCCTTATCCCCTTACACCCTTCCCTTCAATTCCCTGGTTGAACTTGATGGACGTATGTCTTTTTTAAACCATACTAACTATATAACTATGTAACTGAGGTGTCTTCTGATCCTGTCCCTGCGGCCAGTCTTACTGCTGAGGCCCTGGGGGATAGTGAACTGGATGAGGCGATTGGGAGGATCCACAAAGAGGAGGATGCTGTCTCCTCGCTGTCCTCTCATGGTGAGAGAACGGACGAGGACAGTGGGAGATGGGCAGAAACAAAGCGGGGTACTCGGAGGAATAAGAAAAAGGGAGATTTAAGATCATCTCCCACCCGCCAGATACCAAAGGAAGGTACAACTGACCTCCCTCTGATTGGTCTCTCCAACATAAAGGTAAAAAGGGTCACATCCATCTCACTAAAAAGGGGTAAACCATCATCTGATGAGGAGGGCGGTGGGGTGAATGGGAAGGATGGTGGGAAAAAGAAAGCTGTCAAACTCAATCACCCTCGATGCCTGCACCCTCTCTGTTGACTCTGTCATCCATTAATGTTGCCTGCATTAAGTCAGATATGGCTCGATTTGCGGCCTATGATTGTTTTGCCCATATTACTGCTGATATTTTATTTTTGCAGGAGACCAGGCTTACAGACATGTCATCTATATATAAGGCTAAAATAGAGTGGAGGAATGGGCCCTCCTACTGGTCACTTGCGGCAGAGCTGTATAGAGTGGCGGTCCTTTTTTACCGCAGTGGTAGAATGCCGACGGGTTATCGAGTTAGAAATGGGGAGGTGCCTGATCTTAGATGTCCTCATCAGGGGACAAGAACTTTACCTTATTAAAGGGGTACTCCAACGCTTAGACATCTTATCCCCTATCCAAAGGATAGGGGATAAGTTGCCTGATCGCGGGGGTCACGCCGCTGGGGACCACCGTGATCTTGCATGCAGCACCCCAGTTAAAATCAGTCCCCGGAGCATGTTCGCTCCGGGTCTGATTACCGGCGACGGGGCAGGCGGAGTGTGATGTCATGCCTCCGCCCCTCAATGCAAGCCTATGGGAGGGTGCGTGACAGCTGTCACGGGGGGGGGGGCCCCAGCGGCGGTTGATGTTCTGTCATATATGGAATGTTTATGTTTTGTAATTATTTATTGTTATGTTTAAAATTTTAATAAAAGATTTACAGGATATAACTCAGGATCAGTACAGGATAAGTAATGTAATGTATGTACACATTTCCTTCACCACCAAGATGAAGACCAGGGCAAGGGCTCAATACATCACACTGCTGCTCAGCCTATCGCTGGCCAAGGCCAGCAGTTAGCTGAGCTGCAGTTTGATGCATTGATCATGGGCAACCAGGAAGAAAACAGCAACGGAAGACTGGAGTGGTGATGCAGAGACACCAAAAGAGCATCGCCAGATAAACCAGTTTGTTTTATATCATATTAACCAGGCCAGGCGGAGTGAGTGAGGGCATGCTCAGTGCTTGCCTCGTACACATAGTTACATAGTATGGTTGAAAAAAGACAAGAGTCCATCAAGTTCAACCCCCTTCCTGAGCAGTGGATGTCAGAATAAGTGAGCAGCAGAACAGAGGGTTTTATGAGACAAATACAGAAGCCAGACAAAAGGGCTGCTGAACATGCAAGAGATAAAGTATTTGTTCCCTCTACAAATCATTACAGGAGCCACTGAATGTCAAGCTATTCAGATATATAATGTAATTTCATACCTTCTCTTAGCCACTGACTCATGTGACCTTTACATATTTTAAATCTTAGCAGGCTCATAAAAAGCAGCAGAAAACAGAGATTTGAGATAATATTATGTATATAATTACTATGACTAACCTGTTCCTATGTTTACTCCTATGAGGGAATGACTGACCAGTCAGGTATTAGGGCAGCACTGGAGGGCTTGTAGCTCAGAAGAACCCCCCACCCCTTGATCTGTTAGAGCACTCCTCAATGTACAGACCCTGATATAAAATGTCACATGCAAAATAAATAAAACAGCAGTTATTTACACACTCATCCTCCATTCAGGCTCCTGTCTGCACACCGGTATTCCTTGTGGACGTCATGTGACTGATGCAGCCAATCAGTGATCTCTGTGGTACATGACTGGCAAGGCCACTGATTGGCTGTGGCAGTAACGTGACGTTGTTGGTGACGGGCACCTGAACACGGAATAAGCCTGGGATAAAATTTTAAGAGTTTGAGGCTTTTTAAAAAATACTAAAACACATGCAATGTATTAACCTGAATCCAGTGCATCATAGCTATAATGTTTGGTAAGGGGCTCTTGGCCTTTAATGCCCAGGGATCCTGGTCACACCTGATCTGCGACTACTATTACATTTTTATGTGGATTTATGATTTAACCGCTGTGTGATTTGCATGCCCTGCTTTTCCCTTGCTTTGGTTGGCAAGATGAGGTTTAGGAGAGGCGGATGATGGCAATACAACCCAGCCATGTGTTGCTTGGAGGGTCTGCCTCTTCTGTGTAGGTCTGTAGGTCTGCATCTTCTGTGATATTGGTACTCTGTGCTCATAATGATTGGCATTGTTGAGTTGGGCAGAAAGGCTAATTAATAGGACTGTTTTCACCAGAGACACCCACATGCCAGCTGCTGATAAGGAACACAAATGGACTGGAAATAGGGCACCAGTTATGTTTCTGCTGAGATCAAGGGATCTAGAACATGCAAATGCAAGAACTTTTCCTCAGGCAAAATATAAATAAACAAATCTACGGAAAAAGAAAAACTACATAACAAGGCAATCGAACATTGCTTAAAGCTAAACTCCAGGAAAGTGATAAGTACTGGGATTTCTATTGTCTGTTATGTACCTAATTTGACTGTGTGTGATTATGTCCTTACCTCTATAGCAGCAATTCTCCATTTACACTGACCCCACTTAAATAGGCACTACCCTTTAACAACCTCTACATAAATCAATAGTACATGTGAATATAAGAAACTTTGTAATATATTTTATCAGAGAAATATGCTTCTTTTCAGGCTCCTTTCCTACTCCCACTTCTGTCCTAATCTCTTAATTTGGAAAAACAGCTCAGGTTTGTCTCCAGAGTTCACATCCCTGAAATATCCGGTTATAGCTATCCAAAGAATGAGAAGAGAGGGAAGGTGGTGGTGGGAGGAAGATGGAGAAACTCGGAGAAGCTCCAGCAAAGTGTAAGTGTTCCCCTGCTTTTTCACATTTATCCCACTATGGGATGCTGAAGCTGGACTTCAGCTGACGGGGAAATACATGGTCTCTACCGCAAGAGTGATCCCCGTCAATCAGCAGCTGGCCAGGCAGGCCAGAACACCCCGATGCCAAGCACTAGGAATACAGGCGACGGGGGGTTGGGCAAACTGATGTTATAGATGGTATTAGCACTACAAACAGAGCCTGATGAAGCAGAGCTGACTTGGTGTATAGCTGGGCTGGAGCTGTTAGAACAGCAGAGCTCAGATGCAGCCAGGTAGAGTAGGCTTGATCAGCAGACAGAGGCGTGGTCAGTCAGTCCAGGTCATACATAGGAGAATCAAGTAGGTAAAAGAGAGAAGGAAGAAGCAGGTAAGGATAATAGGGTCAGGAACATGGATCAGCAGGACAGGATACAGGAACTACTCAACTGCTTAGGCACCACAGTAAGAGAGGAGCAGTGTACATTCTGGACTGGTGCAGGGTGCAGAGCAGCAAAACACATGGCATGTTCACTGAAACATTCACTGACACAAAAAGTGTATTCTGGACATAGGGTTCTATAACAAGTATATGAAGCATGAACCTAGTTGTGGTGGCGGCGTGTGAGGTGCAGGGCAGATGTTGTTACCCTAGGGGCAGCTGGCATTCACCCCTTGTATTCTTGACGTCAGGGCATGGTTTAGCCTATAACCACCCGAAGGTATACCACTGGATCCTGGGTTAGGCACGGGGGCAATAATGACTCTGACGACAAGTTACAGATAACTGTAGCTTTACTGAGGGTAGACAGTTGGTAAAGTCTATACAGTTCAGCCAGGGCCCAAGGAGGTGACCAGTGACTCAGAGACCTTGAGGGCTTGCTGGGACTCGTAGTAGGACTAGGCAATTTGGTGCAGGCCATGTTGCTCGACAATTTGCACTTGACTGTGGCTGCAGGACTTGACTTGAGGCCTCCAATCCTCTGGACACACACACTAGGCACAAATGACCTCAGCAAATACTTGGTGCAAAAAAGAGAGTGCTAGCTCTACCCAGGGCTTATATGGGGGAGACTAGCAGGGAGCCCATAGGTCACCCTGGGATCATCTGGTCACTGGTACCTCCTGGGTAACAATCACATGGTATATCACATGGTATAACGCTTAAAGTGATACACAGCTTTTATACAGTACAATATTTCAAATGGGGAAACTAATGCAGGGGGCCCTGAAGGAGTCAATGTATGTGCACCGATTTTATTCACAGATTTTGATGGTGTAGTTGGGGTGTACATGCACCAAATGTATTAAATAGTGCAGGGCCTGTGATAAATATGGCGCTAGTACACATTTTTGTGAAATTTCACTTCAGAACACCTTTGGCAACTTTGTTTGACCCTCTTCTCTGCGGCTTTTGTGTAACTTTTTCTACCTGTGAGACTTTTGTGTGACATTTTGAAAGCCGTTTTGTAAGCCAGGTCTGTTCTGGTGTAGGTTTTTTGTGTAGATCTCGTGTAAAACATCGGTTCAGTGAGAAATAGTGCAGGCCGGCGCACCACTAAATGTCGTACAAAAAGTCTCACAGCGTGGACTGGAACAGGACGGTGACTTGCTTGTACCAGCTTCTATACTGAAGAGGATTTCACCTAGAAGTAATACTCTGGCCTGGGTGTATGTATACATAGCAGGAGCAGAGCTAGAAGATGTTGCTCTCGCAAAAGCCAGACATAGACTGGTTTTGGGCCCAGAGAGGAGGCTGGACCAAGGACTCTTCCCACCGCCCTTCTAGAAGTTTCTGTGCTAGGGAGCATCACATTACCAAGGCATTATTCATTTGATACAACAGTAAGCAAATACAGTTTGGTGAGTAAACTCATTGGCCAATATTTATCAAAGAATGTCTACGGTAGAGCTATTTTCCCACGTTTATTTGGGTGGTGGGTTTGACTAGCGTGCATCTTATTTATCAAGAAGGTGCAGCAGGATGATGAATTTTGCAAACAAGTATTAAAGGGAATGGACATATGTCTCAGGGTGTATCAGTGTGGTGACTGGGTGCTCTATTCCCAGTATATTCCCAGTCATAAGAAAAAAGCTCACACACACTGTTTAAACTGCAATAGCTTTGTCTTCATTTATATGATTAATTTTTCACAAAATACTTCAAGGTAAGAAAAGCAGTAAATAATCACCCAGGTGGATATAGATAGTCCGCAGAATGTATACTGGAGAAATAGCCGACTTCTTTAAGGCTTTAACATGCAGCTCCACTGCTGAGCTTTTCTGGCCGTCTCCATTCACAGGAAGGACAGGTGAACAAGAAGCAATCTTGTTCACCTGTCCTTCGTGTGCATGTAGACGGCCAGAAAAGCTCAGCAGTGGTGCTGCATGTTGAAGCCTTAAAGAAGCCGGCTATTTCTCCAGTATACATTCTGCGGACTATCTATATCCACCTGGGTGATTATTTACTGCTTTTCTTACCTTGCTATATTTTGAGAAGAATTATTCATATAAAGGAAGATGAAGCTATTGCAGTTTAAACAGTGTGTGTGAGCTTTTTTCTTATGGATGATGAATTTTGTGCAGCTCTGCTGTGGTGGGAAAAGCTCTACCACTTTTTCTAGACACTTGTGAGGGAGGGAAGTAAACACTTTCCCGGGTCCTGAATTTAGCAGGTTAGATGTTTTTACTTACTTTCACAGAGCTGCGGGGACATTTTTACTTTCATTTTAGACGCTACAATCAAATTTGATTGTGGTGTCTAAGGGGTTAAAGCCGGGCATCACCGTGATCGGTGATGTATGGCATTAGAGATGGGTCCTGGTGGCAGATAGCCACCGGGACCACCCAGCTATGACCCGCGCTCAGCTCCTGAGCGCATGTCATAGAAGGGGAGAGGGACGCTGTTGTCCACAAGTAGTTAAAAGTTAAAGGTTGACTTGCGCAAGGTAGAAGCGATTCTCATGCCTACTGGTAGGTGGTGTAGCTTTGCGCCTATAAAAGTACCTTTGCGCACAAAAAAGCGACTTTTGACAAAAGTCGCAAATGATAAATACGTGACCACTGCATGGTCAAAAAGAAAAAGCTCTACGGTTAGGCAAAAAGAGTGAAACTGTCTATATCAAAAGATGCATTAAAAATCACTAAATATTCTGCTTGCGCCTGAACTGCGCCTAAACATGCTCTAAAAGCAATGATAAATCTCCCCCATAGTTCTCCAATGTAGTTTTCAGAAACTGTCAGGAAGATTTTAAGTACCCATACACATGGGATGGCTATTGGCGGAAGAAATGTTCATCCATCAGTTATCTCCTCCCATCCCTTTGTACACAATAAAGAAAAAAATATATAATAATAATAATTGTGTATTCTGTTTAATGTTGCATAATATGGAAAAGAGTTTAGACAAAAATTGGCAGAGGTGGCAATCGAGGTGGTGGTACTCAAATGTTACACTGGTCGAACCCCTTATTGGCATAATTGACATCCCTTAGGCAAGATACCTCATCACAGGCCAGCTCTGGTGACATCGGCTCCCTCTATAAACTGCACATATTTTGGATGCTGGACTTGACTTATGATGACATGTTCTTTACCAGTTCCACTACCACACTACCCCCGAGGCTCCTTACAGGTAATCTGAATATGGCACTGGCTCATTGTCAGCCTGATACTTGCCTGGATAACAGGTTGGTGGCAGTCTGTGGACCTAAATCCTCTTGATAGGCTCCCTTTAATAGGAAACTGTTACAGTACATCTAGGACATGAATGAGGTTCCACAATAATACTGATATTGAAGGGAAATAAGCCCCTACAGAATTTTCTTGCAAAAAATTCATTGATAAAAGAACGTTTACCACATATACAAACACGAATTCTAGCATTGTCAGCCATTTGGTAGAACTGGTCGAAAGTTGTCAACCTTGACGCAAAAAGAGCCTTTCTTCCAGCAACCTCTTGTCAGAGTCAAGAGTGTAAAACCACTGTGAAAAGCAGCTCTGGCTCTGGCAGATTAGTAATGATCATTTATCAGATAACTAACCACCTACCATGTAATAGATTCCAACCACTGCAGGGGGAACAAGAAGCTGCACAGACCCAGAGCTGACTTCCACTTATGAAGGGATCGTCTAGGTGGGACAATCAGTTAAAGGGATAATCCGGCTTTATACATCTTATCCCCTATCCAAAGAATAGGGGGTTAAGATGTATTATCACAGGGGTCCCGCTGCTGAGGACCCCCGCGATCTTGGTGTAGCCCCTGGCATTCTGTGCCAGATGCTGCCTCCGAGACGGGGATGTGATGTCACGGCCATGCCCCCTAGTGACGTCACACCACGCACCTCCATTCATGTCTATGGGAGGGGGCATGACGGCCGTCATGCCCCCTCCCATAGATATGAATGGAGGGGGCATGGCATGATGTCACTAGGGGGTGTGGTCATTATGTCACATCCCTGTCTCGGAGGCAGCGCCCGGAACATTCACTATTTTCTTTCTCTGCTAAAGTAACGGATCCCTGATGGACCCCATTCAAGTTAATAGGGTCCTTCGTCACCTGGCAGTGTCCGTTGTGTTCGAACCTGCGGGACGGAAGACAGCGTCAATGTGAACCCAGCCTAAGCCTGCACTGTAAAAAGGGACTTAACAATTTCTTTTTCCATTTTATGTATACTTAGGTGTTATTTATGTATTCTTACAAGTATTGGAATTGATCCATACAAGAAGAAAAAATCCTAACGTCTGTACTGGGTACTAAAATAGAACAGAACCACATAGCCTTGCATCATTTTTTCCACTTTCAGACTTTTCTTATTCAGCATTGTACACATTTCCTCAGATCAGGAGGTGTACGTAGGCATTTAACTTTAGTCTATAAGCATTGCTGCAGGGGACAAAATATTTAGCAGTCTCCCCATAGTCGAGTTATTTGGTTAAACATGGACAGGCTTGGAGACAAAAGCAGTCAGATGCTTGTGGTGTCCCAGCACATCAGCACCAGCTGCTACCCATTAGCATTGTCGGGTGGCTGAGATAATAAAGTTAGTTGGATGCAAATGTATTGTAAATGTGATTATCTGCATTGCAAATGTATTTTCTGTTTTTCACTGCTGTAACATCTTCACTCCAGCCAGACACGCTGGCCTTGAGCTCTCTCTTGTCTTGTCCCCGCTGCCGGCGGGGCTGGGATTCGCATCAATGGACGTGCCCATATGCGAATCCCAGCCGGTCACTCACCTCCATGGTCTTCCTGTCCTTGCAGCCCCCGCCTCCTAGGGTGCGCGCGCTGGAGCTCTTACATTTAAAGGACCAATACTCATTTAATTAAGTGTTCACACCTGCACCCTGTCTTTAACCCCTTAAGGACCAGGCCATTTTATACCTTAAGGACCGGAGCGTTTTTTGCAATTCTGACCACTGTCACTTTAAACATTAATAACTCTGGAATGCTTTTAGTTATCATTCTGATTCCGAGATTGTTTTTTCGTGACATATTCTACTTTAACTTAGTGGTAAAATTTTATGGTAACTTGCATCCTTTCTTGGTGAAAAATCCCAAAATTTGATGAAAAAAATGAAAATTTTGCATTTTTCTAACTTTGAAGCTCTCTGCTTGTAAGGAAAATGGATATTCAAAATATATATTTTTTGGGTTCACATATACAATATGTCTACTTTATGTTTGCATCATAAAATTTATGAGTTTTTACGTTTGGAAGACACCAGAGGGCTTCAAAGTTCAGTAGCAATTTTGAAATTTTTCACAAAATTTTCAAACTCACTATTTTTCAGGGACCAGTTCAGTTTTGAAGTGGATTTGAAGGGTCTTCATATTAGAAATACCCCATAAAAGACCCCATTATAAAAACTACACCCCCTAAAGTATTCAAAAAAACATTCAGTAAGTGTATTAACCCTTTAGGTGTTTCACAGGAATAGCAGCAAAGTGAAGGAGAAAATTCAAAATCTTCATTTTTTACACTCGCATGTTCTTGTAGACCCAATTTTTGAATTTTTGCAAGTGGTAAAAAGGAGAAAATTTTTACTTGTATTTGAAACCCAATTTCTCTCGAGTAAGCACATACCTCATATGTCTATGTTAATTGTTCGGCGGGCGCAGTAGAGGGCTCAGAAGGGAACGAGCGACAAATGGTTTTTGGGGGGCATGCCGCATTTAGGAAGCCCCTACGGTGCCAGGACAGCAAAAAAAAAAACACATGGCATACCATTTTGGAAACTAGACCCCTCAGGGAACGTAACAAGGGGTAAAGTGAACCTTAATACCCTACAGGTGATTCACGACTTTTGCATATGTAAAAAAAATATATATTTTTTTTACCTAAAATGCTTGGTTTCCCAAAAATTTTACATTTTTTAAAAGGGTAATAGCAGAAAATACCCCACAAAATTTGAAGCCCAATTTCTCCCGATACAGAAAACACCTCGCATGGGGGTGAAAAGTGCTCTGCTGGTGCACTACAGGTCTCAGAAGAGAAGGAGTCACATTTGGCTTTTTGAAAGCAAATTTTGCTCTGGGGGCATGCCGCATTTAGGAAGCCCCTATGGTGCCAGAACAGCAAAAAAAAAACACATGGCATACCATTTTGGAAACTAGACCCCTCGGGGAACGTAACAAGGGGTAACGTGAACCTTAATGCCCTACAGGTGTTTCACGACTTTTGCATATGTAAAAAAAAATATATTTTTTTTACCTAAAATGCTTGTTTTCCCAAAAATTTTACATTTTTTAAAAGGGTAATAGCAGAAAATACCCCCCAAAATTTGAAGCCCAATTTCTCCCGAGTACGGCGATACCCCATATGTGACCCTAAACTGTTGCCTTGAAATACGACAGGGCTCCAAAGTGAGAGCGCCATGCGCATTTGAGGCCTAAATTAGGGACTTGCATAGGGGTGGACATAGGGGTATTCTACGCCAGTGATTCCCAAACAGGGTGCCTCCAGCTGTTGTAAAACTCCCAGCATGCCTGGACAGTCAACGGCTATCTGGCAATACTGGGAGTAGTTGTTTTGCAACAGCTGGAGGCTCCGTTTTGGAAACAGTGGCGTACCAGACGTTTTTCATTTTTATTGGGGAGGGGGGTTGTATAGGGGTATGTGTATATGTAGTGTTTTTTTACTTTTTATTTTATTTTGTGTTAGTGTAGTGTAGTGTTTTTAGGGTACAGTCGCACAGGCGGGGGTTCACAGTAGTTTCTCGCTGGCAATTTGAGCTGCAGCAGAAAGTTTGCGGCAGCTCAAATTTGCAGCCAGATACTTACTGTAATCCTCCGCCCATGTGAGTGTACCCTGTACATTCACATTGGGGGGGGGGGGGGAAATCCAGCTGCTGCAAAACTACAACTCCCAGCATGTATGGTCTATCAGTGCATGCTGGGAGTTGTAGTTTTGCAACCGCTGGAGGCTCCATTTTGGAAACAGTGGCGTACCAAGCGTTTTTCATTTTTATTGGGGAGGGGAGGGGGCTGTGTAGGGGTATGTGGATATGTAGTGTTTTTTACTTTTTATTTTATTGTGTGTTAGTGTAGTGTTTTTAGGGTACAGTCACACGGGCGGGGGGGTTCACAGTAGTTTCTCGCTGGCAGTTTGAGCTGCGGGAGGAATTTTGCCGCACCTCAAACTTGCAGCCGGATACTTACTGTAATCCTCCGCCCATGTGAGTGTACCCTGTACATTCACATTGGGGGGGGGGGGGGAGCATCCAGCTGTTGCAAAACTACAACTCCCAGCATGTACGGTCTATCAGTGCATGCTGGGAGTTGTAGTTTTGCAACAGCTGGAGGCACACTGGTTGTGAAACACCGAGTTTGGTAACAAACTCAGTGTTTTGCAACCAGTGTGCCTTCAGCTGTTGCAAAAGCTACAACCCCCAGCATGTACGGACAGCGGAAGGGCATGCTGGGTGTTGTAGTTATGCAACAGCTGGAGGCATACTACATTGGCTGGGGATGCTGGGGATTGTAGTTATGCAACAGCTGGAGACACACTGGTTTGCTACTTAACTCAGTGTGCCTTCAGCTGTTGCAAAACTACAACTCTCAGCAGTCACCGACAGCCAACGGGCATGCTGGGAGTTGTAGTTATGCAACCACCAGATGCACCACTACAACTCCCAGCATGCACTTTAGCTGATTGTGCAAGCTGGGAGTTGTAGTTACACAACAGCTGAAGGTACACTTTTCCATAGAAAGAATGTGCCTCCAGCTGTTGCAAAACTACAAGTCCCAGCATGCCCATAAGGGCATGCTGGGAGTTGTGGTGGTCTGCCTCCTGCTGTTGCATAACTACAGCTCCCAGCATGCCCTTTTTGCATGCTGGGAGCTGTTGCTAAGCAACGGCAGGAGGCTGTCACTCACCTCCAACGATCCAGCAGCACAGGTCAGTCCCTCGTCGTCTCCGCCGCCGCTGCTCCTGGGGCCCCGATCCCAACAGGGGTGCCGGGGATCGGGGTCCCCAGCACCCGGGGTCGTCTTCCCGCACCCGCTCACGTCCTCCGGAAGAGGGGCGGAGCGGGTTGCGGGAGTGACACCCGGAGCAGGCGCCCTGATTGGTCGGCCGGTAATCCGGCCGACGAATCAGGGCGATCGTGAGGTGGCACCAGTGCCACCTCACCCCTGCTGGCTCTGGCTGATCGGGGCCGTCTCTGATCAGCCAATAATTCCGGGTCACCGGGTCACTGGAGACCCGATTGACCCGGAATCCGCCGCAGATCGCTGGACTGAATTGTCCAGCGATCTGCGGCCATCGCCGACATGGGGGGTCATAATGACCCCCCTGGGCGATATGCCCCGATGCCTGCTGAACGATTTCAGCAGGCATCGGGGACCGGCTCCGCTCCAGATGGTTGCGGGGGGCCGGTAAAACACATGACGTTCTCATACGTCATGTGTCCTTAAGGACTCGGAAATGGAGACGTATGAGAACGTCATGTGTCCTTAAGGGGTTAATGGGGTACTCCCGTCGAAAACTTTTTTTTTTTTAAATCAACTGGTGCCAGAAAGTTAAACAGATTTGTAAATCACTTCTATTAAAAAAATCTTAATCCTTCCAGTACTTTTTAGGGACTATATACTAAAGAGAAATCCAAAAAAGAAATGCATTTCCTGTGATGTCCTGACCACAGTGCTCTCTGCTGACCTCTGCTGTCCATTTTAGGAACTGTCCAGAGAAGAAGAAAATCCCCATAGTAAACATATGCTTCTCTGGACAGTTACTAAAATGGAAAGCAGAGGTCAGCAGAGAGCACTATGGCCAGGCCATCACAGGAAATACATTTCTTTTTGGATTTCTCGTTAGTATACAGCCCCGAGAAAGTACTGGAAGGATTAACCTCTTCAGAACACAGGGCGTATGGATACGCCCTGCATTCCGAGTCCTTAAGGACCGAGGGCGTATCCATACGCCCGTGGGAAATCCGGTCCCCACCGCTAGCCCGTTGGGGACCGGAGCCGGATGCCTGCTGAAATCATTCAGCAGGCACCCTGGCACATCGCCCAGGGGGGTCCTGAGACCCCCCCATGTCGGCGATCGGAGAAAATCGCATGTCAATTCGGACATGCGATTTTCTCCAATTCCGGGCTGATCGGGTCTCTGGTGACCCGATCACCCGGAAAATAGGGCTGTTCGGAGTTGTCAGCAACAGCCCCGATCAGCCTAAAGGATAGGAGTGAGGTCGCAAAGCTGCGATCTACTCCTATCCCCTGCCATTACTCAGAACGGAGTTCTGACCAATGGCAGCGCAGGACAGGGGGTTGCCATGGCAACCCCCCGTTCTGCCCGCCCCTGGATGTCGAGGGGCTCTGGAAAGAAGATGGAGGCCGTACCTGCAGGAGAAGATGCCTGGGGACCTGGGATCTTCGCTGGAGCCTGCAGGATCCTGATCAGGTAGGGAATTGACAGTGGGGGGGGGGGAATTGAAAGTGAAAGTAAATCGATCTTTACTGTGGCAACCACTAGGGGGGCCAAACTGCAACTCCCAGCATGCCCAGAGAGCCAAAGTCTGTCTGGGCATGCTAGGAGTTGTAGTTTTGCAACATCTGGAGGATCACAGTTTGGAGACCACTGTTACAGTGGTGCCCAAACAGTAGCCGTCCAAATGTTGCCAAACTACAACTCTCAGCATGCCTCGACTGCCCAGGCATGCTGGGAGTTGTAGTTCTGTAACATCTGTCCCTTCAGATTTAGCAATTTTCATGACATTTTTGAAAATTGCTGCTCTACTTTGAAGCCCTGTAATTTTTACAAAAAGCAAAAGTATGTCCATTTTATGATGCCAACATAAAGTGGACATATTGTGTTTGTGAAGAAAAATAAAATGTATTTGGAATATTCATTTTCCTTACAATTAGAGAGCTTCAAAGTTAGAAAAATGCTAAATTTTTAAAATTTTCATGAAATTTTGGGATTTTTCACCAAAAAAGGATGCAATTAACGCCGAAAATTTACCACCAAAATAAAGTAGAATATGTCACGAAAAAACAATCTCAGAATCAGAATATTCGGTAAAAGTGTTTTTGCGTTATTAATTTGTAAAGTGACGGTGGTCAGAATTGCAAAAAAAGGGCTCAGTCCTTAAGGTGAAAAAGGGCTGCGTCCTTAAGGGGTTACGATTGTTTAATGGAAGTGATTTCCAAATCTGTTTAACTTTCTGGCACCAGTTGATTTAAAAAAAAAAAAAATTTCCATGGGAGTACCCCTTTAAGTATCAGCTCCTCCCTTTGTTCCCTGCCAGATCTTTGTTGCCTTTGTGCCCTAGAGAAAGCTATGCATCAATAGTAATAAACGCCACCAACAACTTTTTTACTTTTGAATTGCTTTAGTGAATATTTTGTAAAAATTCACAATGTCTTTAGCAAAATATTGCAAAAAGTTGACCATACAAAAATATCAAAAAATATGATTCACCCAAAGTGCACCTTCTACGGACGTGCTAGACACTCTTCAAACTGCAGGAGATTTTCGCCCCATATCAGGGCTTCCTTTAGCTAGATGACCTTCCTCTCAGGAAGGGGAGCAGACTGGAGCTTGCGTCGATACCTTACGACGTTTCGGAGACCACGCCTCCTTTTTCAAGTATCCCTAACGTGCTCACCATCACCACATTAAATAGGCATGTTACTCTCGCGAGAACATATCTCTAAAAACGAGAATAATAGAATTAAAACAACATACTTAAAAATGGAACTAGGAACAGCATAAAAGATGATTTCTCACAGGTACACTGCAAAATTACATGATTCATTTAGCCTGTTAGGGCTCAATGAATTTAACGTCTCAATCCAAAACACTTCATGTTACAACAATCTTTTCTTAACATCATTTTCCGTACTACCTTGTATTTCTTCAATTATCATCCACCTTAGTTCACTAATCTGTGGTTTTGTTCAACGAAATGTCTGGCAACCCCCGTTTCACATTATTTATTACTCTCCTCCATTGTTTTTTTCGCAAGTGCATTCCGGATTACAGAACGATGTTCGGTAATCCGGTACTTTATACTTTGCAATGTTTGACCAATGTAAATCCTGCCACAAGAGCATTTAAGTAAATATATGACTTGTTTAGTTTCACAACTGTACTATCCCTTAATATAGAACTTAGTTCCATATAATGGATGGACAATGTGATCACATCTGATAATGCAAGAACAATTGGAGCATGAAAGGCAAGCGAATGTACCTTTATTTTTAGATTGTAAAAACATCTGTTTAGACATTGTCTTCTTCTTAACATCAGCCCTCACAAGACTATTTGCTAGTGATTTCCCTTTCTTGTATGTGAAAAGGGGCATTTTGCCAAACATTTTGCCAAATTTCTTATCCGCTTTAAGGAGACCCCAATATTTCTTTATAGTATTTTAATCAATTGGGCATGTTTATTGTATGTGCCCAAATAATATACAAACTCATCAATCTGTTTCTTCTTGTCTTTCTTTTTCTCTGCCTTAACTGATGCCTTGGAATCTCTTGTACCTCTTCTCCCACTTTTCTTACTTCCTCCTCTCTATAGCCTCTCTCAACGAATTTTCTAATTAACATCTCTTTATTTTTCACATACTCTTCTTCAGTGCTACATATTCGTTTTGCCCTAACGAACTGACTTTTAGGAATTCCCTTGAATGTCTGGGGGGCATGAAAGCTATCCCTAGATAGTAAATTATTTCTGTCAGCTTCTTTTTTATAGAGAGTGGACTGAAGTTTTGTCCCCTCCTTGTAAATTTCCACATCCAAATAATGGATCCTCTGGAGATTTGTCTCTAACATAAATTGTATGAAATCATGACACTGATTAAATGCTTCAACATAACTATCCAGTTTGTTATGTGATCCGTCCCATAGCATAAACACGTCATCCACATACCTGACCCATGTGGAGATGAGTCTACTACATGGGAGGGAATGAACAAACAGCTTTTCAAATTTAGACATAAAAATATTGGCGAAGGATGGGGCCACTGGGGATCCCGTCCAAACGCCTTGTAATTGTAGAAAAAAAATCTTCCCCAAAATGAAAATCATTTTTTGTTAATACAATCTCCAGAAGATCCATAAAAAATTGGATTTCAGAATTGTCCAAAGAAGCATCCTTGCACAATTCCTCCTTGACAGCTATTAGTGCCTTGTTGTGCGGGATATTAGTATACAAGCTTTTGATACCAAGCGTACATAGCCAGGTATTTTCATTGATCTCTAACGATCCAAAAAATCGTTTGTATCACATAGACAATTCTCAAGTGTCCGTTCGTTTTTTTTGTAAAAAAAACTATCCACATATACGGCTAGAGGATAGAGTATGGAGTCCACCCCGGAGATAATAGGACGTCCCGGGGGTGACTTCATACTCTTATGGACCTTGGGCAATAGGTACAATATGGGTGTATGTGGAAAATTATTAATCAGTGCTCGATGTACGTTAGCATCTATAATGCCTGACTCTAATGTTTCATCCAACAGAACCTGTATCTCTTTCTGAAATGTAATGGTCGGATCTCCTCCCAATTTTCTAAATACCTTCTCATAATTTAGTTGTTTCTCTGCTTCACAAAGATACAGTTGTTAATCCCATAGAACCGTTGCCCCGCCTTTATCGGCTTTCTTTATTATAACCCTATCTTTTTTCAACAAGTCTGTAAGGGCACTTTTTTCTGGTATTGTTAAATTGGAAGGAGATCTGAGACCACATAACCCCATTTTTCACATACTTCAGTAACAACCGCTTTTTTAAAAGCTATCTAGCAACTGACAGTTCACACTAGGATCGAATTGCCTGAGATTTTTCAATGAAGATGGGATTTCATTAAACATATCCACATTTCTATTCCCTCCCGCTCTATTTACATCATAGAAAAACATTTTTAGTCTTAAACTTCGAAAAAATGTGAAGAATTCTATCTTAAAGTCAAACTTCTCAAGTTCAAAAGTGCGTACAAACCCTAATCCTTTATTAATCAATATATTTTGACTTTCTGTTAATTCTAGCGGGGAGATTCTCTTTCCATTTTTCCTTTTTGATGCTTCCCTAAAAAAATCTTCTGTGTCTGGATCATTTGGCTTCTATCAATTTCTTCCAGATCTTTTGTTTTTTTTCTCTATCATTTCCAATGTAGCCGAATTCTTAAACTCAGACTCTAAGACTTTCATTTCATTTTGAATTCCTTGTATCGCTGTTTGAAGATGTTGAACTGTCAGGTACATCAAATCTAGGGAGTGGCGGTTAGAAAGTGCAAACCATTTCTGCTGGTAATCATGGTCATCTGTGAGTAGTACAGGTGTTAATGAACTTCTCAGGCCCCGGGGAATAAATACTCTGTGAGTGTTGAAGCATGGAGAAGTAAACTGGCTTCTTTCTTTTTCAATTATAGCAATCTTTTGGCATAATCCACTTTAACATTTTCTTTCGGATTGCTAAGTGAAAAACCAGCTAGTTCCGCAGATGCTAGTATGCTGTCCCTTTCCCCGTTCTAGCATTATCAGAAGAGATCACATTGTCCATCCATTATATGGAACTAAGTTCTATATTAAGGGATGGTACAGTTGTGAAACTAAACAAGTCATATATTTACTTAAATGCCCTTGTGGCAGGATTCACGTTGGTCAAACAATGCAAAGTATAAAGTACTGGATTACCGAACATTGTTCTGTAATCTTGAATGCACTTGCGAAAAAAAAAAAACAATGGAGGAGAGTAATAAAAATGGTGAAACGGGGGTTTCCAGACATTTCATTGAACAAAACCACAGAATTAGTGAACTAAGGTGGATGATAATTGAAGAAATACAAGGTTGCATGGTGGCGGTGACAGGAGCAGCAGGATCGCTTGCGGCAGCGGCGGCGGTCCCAGCGGCAGGATACAGCAGGAGGTGAGGCCTGTTCACCTCTTGCTGTTGCTTAGCAACAACTCTCGGCATGCAAAGCCAAAGGGCATGCTGGGAGTTGTAGTTTTGCAACAGCTGGAGTTCCAACTACAACTCCCAGCATGCCCTTTGGTAGTCTGTGCATGCATTGAGGTGCAGCCCGTCCCTATGGTAGAGCCGGTAGCTGACAGCAAAGTCGGCCCAGTTCTCCATGAACCCAAACCCCTCCTTCCTACACCAACTTCTGAGCCACTTGTTTACCTCCCTAACCTCCCGCTGCCTCTCTGGTGTGGCTCGTGGTACAGGTAATATTTAATAAAATATTACCTTGGAGGTCATTGCCTTAAGCTTGCAGCCTAAGTCCCTGAAATCGTTTTTAAGGACACTCCCCCTACCTCTTACTTTGTCATTGGTGCCAATATGTACCATGACTGCTGAGTCCTCTCCAGCCTTACCCAGCAACCTGTCAACCCAATCCGCGATGTGCCGAACCCGAGCGCCAGGAGGACAACACACTGTTCGGCAATCCCGGTCTTTCTGACAGATCGCCCTATCTGTCCCCCTAATAATTGAGTCCCCCACTACCAGTAACTGTCTGGCCTGCCCTGCACTCCTCCCTCCTTACTGGAGCAGACACCCCCCTGCAGAGGCAAAGTCCTGCTGCAGTACTGCTAGCTCTGAAATGGCATCCCCCTCATCTGCCAACTGGGCAAACTTGTTAAGGTTTGCCAGTTCAGGACTAGCCTCCTCCACACTTTTCCCTCTACCCCATTTTCTAACTGTAACCCGGATAACTGCCTGACTGTCCTGCACCTCCGATCCACTATCCTCCCCCACCTCTATCCTCGAGAGTACTTGCTCAGTGAGCAGGAGACTCCTCTCCAAGTTGTCAATGTGTCTCAGAGTTGTCAGCTGTTCCTCTAGATCCAGGATGTGGGCTTCCAAATGAACAACTCGCACACATCTCGCACAACAATATGCACCCTCAAACTGCTGTTCAAGGATTGCATACATGGTGCAAGATGCACACTAGACTGCCTTTTCCAACATAGAGGCCATCCTAGATTTGATGATTGCAAAAATTAACAGTAAAAAAAACAAAAAACAATCAAATATTTCAATTAAACTTCTTGAATTTAAAGTCCCTTACTTTTAAGTCCCTATCACTTTTATACTTACACTCACTTGTATACTTCACACTCTTGTACACAAACACAAGCTCAAATAATCGCTTAGTGTACTTGCTTTTATAGTTACCAGATACCACATCTCTTCCACTGCCTGGAAGTGAATACAAGGCTAGCTGGCTGCAAACAGATGCAATTTATCAGATGCTAATTATTTAACTACTCCACCCCCTCTCCACCTGTATACCTCCCAGACAGAGAAAGAGAAAGAAAGAAAACACAGAAATGCACTCAATGCTCACAATACTTCTTACAGCATTCCATTAATTTTAAGTCCCTCTCACTTTTATACTTACACTCACTTGTATACTTCACCCTCTTGTATACAGACATACAATCACTAGCTCAAACAATCGCTTAGTGTACTTGCTTTTATAATTACCAGAATGTACCTCTCTTGCACTGCCTGGAAGTGAATGCAAAGGGTAGCTGGCTGCAACAGCTGCAATTTATCAGCTGCTAATTATTTAACCACTTCACCCACTCTCCACTTGTATTCCTCCCAGACAGAAAAAGAGAAAAAAATAAAACTCACAGAAATCCACTCAACAATGCTCACAATACTTCTTACAGTATTCCCTTAATTTTAAGTCCCTCTCCCTTTTATACTTACACTCGCTTGAATACTTCACACTCTTGTACACAAACACACAATCACTAGCTCAAACCTTCACTTAGTGTACTTGCTTTTATAGTTACCAGATACCACCTCTCTTCCACTGCCTGGAAGTGAATGCAAGGCAAATAATATGTGAGTATTATTGAATAAAAATCTTTTGAAGACAGCTTATAGTGAGTGCAGCATTGCTTTGCTCTTATGGTTTTACACAAAAATAAAGGCATATGCATCACAGGAATTTTTTTTCTATATTCCCATACTAAATCAACAGCAATGGACCAGCTTCTGAACTGAAAGGGGTATTCCAGTGCTTGCATAAAAGTTACTATGGTGCTGGGGCCTGTAAGAAAAAAAAAAAAAAAGCATACTTACCTAGCCCCAGAAGCCCTCTGGACCCTGGCAGCTTCCATTAGGCTCTATCTGGTCTCTTCTATCTTCATCCTACTTTCGAGACGAGCGCTCAATGAAGGACCTGACCCCTCGGCCAATCACTGGCCACAGCGGTGTCCCATCTTGGCTTGTGATAGGCCAAGTTGAGTGTTCCTCTCAGAAACAGGAATAAGTCCAGATGGAACCTAATAGGAGTGTGAGGGATCAGTGGAGAACCAAGGCTAGGTAGCTATGCCTTCAGCACTATAATAAATGCTATACAAGTACTCGAATACCCAGTTCTTTTCTGAAGCTGGAGCAGGCCAGTTGACTCAGTATAGAAATACTAGCATTCAAAACTACCAGTGATGATAACCACTGCTAAACAGAGCAACCCCTCCCCCACCCCCCCTCATGCCCAGATACATTTAAAGCTATAATGCGTCTACTCGTATACTCATATATATGTTTTATATCATTTTTGTTTGCGATGCATAGGTATCTTCTATTATTATTATCATTTTTTTTTTTATTGGCCCCAACACAGAAGTAATTTTTATGCAAACACTGGAATACCCCTATAAGATATATGGTTCTTCTGCCGCCCCTGCTAAGTTTCTTAACATACTAAAGATATGTTTTATTTAATGAAACTTCTCTTACTAATATGATGGTACATTGGCATCGGAAGGATAAGTGACAAAATAATCTGAATATTAAAAAGTGTGTGGGATTCGAGATTCTGCTACCCAGTTGTCACTTTCAATTATCACGATGCACAATGCACATACGTAGGAAGATTAGAATCTTCTCTGACTTTTTTTTTTCCATTTAACTATCGATATATAAGGATTTGCAGGAAATAACAAATGTAAAGTTTTTTTTGTAAACAGGTTTAATTTAAACATTATTACATAATAAAACTAAACAACTGATTTTTTATGATGTTCTGACCACAAAGGGGGGGGGGGGGGGGGGGGCTCTTCTATTAAAGCATATGGATATATTAATGTTTTTTTAGCCAGCAAATTGCAAGGCCGCTGTCAATCATGTTAATAAATATAGTGATGTAGCGATACCAACCAGTGGAATGCCCCTTTAAAGAAAGGTGGACTGAAACAGAGTGGATGAAGAAAATGCAAGCTATGCAGCTCAATACTCATTGAAGGCTCTCACCACATGACTTTCTGGTTTATGTTATAATCACAGATACAGTGAAACCTCTCCAAAAGACCACCTCTTTGAGAAGACTACCCCCCTGTCCAGACCAGGCAAATTATTTTAGTTCCTCTATTTAATATGCCTACTAGCTTTCTTTTTGAGAAGACTACCACACTTGAAGACCCTTTTCTGTGTGATTTTTGGTGGTCGTTTCAAAAAGGTTTCACTGTATTAGAGTTGAAAGAACATTTAATTATGGATGTAGTTAGGGATGAGCAAATCGAATCTGACAAATCAGAATTCGTTACGAATTTCAGGAAAAATTTGATTCGTAATGAATGCGAATATCGACACGATCCGATCGCGCAAATGGCTTCATTAAACTCCATGTAGTGCGGTCAGGCTCCAGGGGCCGGGCATCTAAAATGGTGGATCCATATGGGAGGACATGGGGCAAGGAATCCTGGGAAGGCAGGAACAAGGGCATGCAGCATGAAGCCTATCAGCAGCCAGCCTCCCCATGTCACAGCCCTATATAATCGGCAGCCATCTTGTGGCCAGTCATTTCAGCCTTTTATTGCAGAGAGAGAGAGAGAGAGAGAGAGAGAGAGAGAGAGGAACAGACAGCAGTGTGTTGCACAGAAAAGCATTTTTACAGGAGCGATTTACCTCCCAGTCACATCGGCGTTCTATTACAGAGAGGAACAGAGAGCAGTGTGTGTTGCACAGAAAAGCATTTTTACAGGAGCGATTCACCTTCCAGTCACATCAGCGTTCTATTACAGAGAGGAACAAAGAGCAGTGTGTGCTGCACAGAAAAGCTTTTTTACAGCAGCAATTCACCTTAAGCCTTAATCCAGCCTAGAGGAACTGACAGGGATAAGGGTGAGGTTGAGAGAGAAAGTGCAATTTTGGTTGCAGTACACAGCGACTGTGTGCTGCAGCACTGGTGTGTACAACTGAAAAGCTAATAGTAGCCAGCCAGTAAGGGTGAGCAGAACTCTAACAGGATATTGTCCTCCATTAAGTGTATCCTGTGCATATATCTAAGTGGTGTACCATTTTGTTCCTGTTAAAGTCTTAAAGGTCTAGATATTGTGAAAGGCCAGCCAAAAGTACACACCTGCTGGTGTTGTAGACAAATACTGTTTTAAGAGTACTGGAGCGCATTGTTCTCCCCTCATAAGTGCATACCACATACATACATCTAAGTGGTGTACCATTTTGTTCCTGTTAAAGTCTTAATGGTCTAGATATTGTGAAAGGCCAGCCAAAAGTACACACCTGCTGGTGTTGTAGACAAATACTGTTTTAAGTGTTCTGGAGCGCATTGTCCTCCCCTCATAAGTGCATACCACATACAGTACAGACCAAAAGTTTGGACACACCTTTTCATTCAAAGAGTTTTCTTTATTTTCATGACTATGAAAATTGTAGTTTCACACTGAAGGCATCAAAACTATGAATTAACACATGTGGAGACCAGTTCATTGCCACACAGAGTTCTAGCAGCAGACACATCTCTAGAACAACTGTTAAGAGGAGACTGTGTGAATCAGGCCTTCATGGTAGAATATCTGCTAGGAAACTACTGCTAAGGACAGGCAACAAGCAGAAAAGACTTGTTTGGGCTAAAGAACACAAGGAATGGACATTAGACCAGTGGAAATCTGTGCTTTGGTCCAAATTTGAGATCTTTGGTTCCAACCACCGTGTCTTTGTGCGACACAGAAAAAGTGAGAGGATGGACTCTACATGCCTGATTCCCACCATGAAGCATGGAGGAGGAGGTGTGATGGTGTGGGGGTGCTTTGCTGGTGACACTGTTGGGGATTTATTCAAAATTGAAGGCATACTGAACCAGCATGGCTACCACAGCATCTTGCAGCGGCATGCTATTCCATCCGGTTTGCGTTTAGTTGGACCATCATTTATTTTTCAACAGGACAATGACCCCAAACACACCTCTAGGCTGTGTAAGGGCTATTTGACCAAGAAGGAGAGTGATGGGGTGCTGCGCCAGATGACCTGGTCTCCACAGTCACCAGACCTGAACCCAATGAAGGCAAAAGGGCCAACAAGTGCTAAGCATCTCTGGGAACTCCTTCAAGACTGTTGGAAGACCATTTCAGGTGACTACCTCTTGAAGCTCATCAAGAGGATGACAAGAGTGTGCAAAGCAGTAATCAAAGCAAAATGTGGCTACTTTGAAGAACTTAGAATATGACATATTTTCAGTTTCACACTTTTTTGTTATGTCTATAATTCCACATGTGTTAATTTAAGGTTTGATGCCTTCATTGTGAATCTACAATTCAAATACAAATCATAGTCATGAAAATAAAGAAAATTCTTTGAATGAGAAGGTGTGTCCAAACTTTTGGTCTGTATTGTACGTACATCTAAGTGGTGTACCATTTTGTTCCTGTTAAAGGGGTTCTCCGGTGCTTACACATCTTATCCCCTATCCAAAGGATAGGTGATAAGATGCCTGATCATGCACGTGGCACCCCGTTTGTAATCAGTCCCCGGCGCGTGTTCGCTCCGGGTCTGATTAGGGGCGGCTACAGGGCCGGCGGCATGTGATGTCACGCCTCCGCCCCCGTGTGACATCACGCTCCGCCCCTCAATGCAAGCCGACGGGAGGGGGCGTGATAGGGCCCCAGTGGCCACTTCAGTCATCCGCCCTCCAGGACTGGGCATCGAGGATGACTGTATTTAAGAGGGGGAGTTTGTGGTGGCCCAGTACAGGAGGTGTTACTCTGTACCCTTGCTGCCCTGTTCAGCAGCTTCCCTTCAGTGTCACCTGGGCTCCCTTGTACTTGTTTCCCCCCTGTACATATGTTCTGCATTGTAATGTATTATAAAATGTCTTGTTGCTTTAAGAGTTGTACCATGTGAAATGTCATGTGATTGTTACCAAAGAGGTATCAGTGACCAGGTGACCCCAAGAGTGACCTATGGGCTCCCTGCTAGTCTCCACCATATAAGCCCTGGGTGGAGCTAGGTCACTCTCTTTGGAGATAAGTCATTGCTTAGGTCAGTTGTGCCTGGTCTGTGTCCAGAGTGTTGGAGGCCTCAAAGTCAAGTCCTGCAGCCACCATCAATTCAAGTAAGCTACAGTCATAGCTTTGTCAGACTTCAGTCAAGTCAAGTCAGTCCCTGTCATCTGTCAACTCAGCGTGGCCTGCATTACATTGTCCAGTCCTACTACAAGTCCCAGCAAGTCCTTAAGGCCTCTGAGTCACTGGTCACCTCCGTGGGCCCTGGCTGAAATGTATAGACTTCACCAACTGTCTACCCTCAGTAAAGCTACCATTATCCGTAACGGTAGTAGGAGTCCTTATTTCCCCCGTGCCTAGCTCAGGATCTGGCGGTATACCTTCGGGTGGTATCGAAGATAAACCATGGCCTGGCATCATGAATGCAAGGGGTTAATGCCATCTGCCCTTAGGGTAACAACAACTGCCCTCATCACACCCTGATACCACAATGGCTTACTCCAATGAAACTGGTAATGGGAACCATGGTGACCAACAACAGGAAGAACATCTTGTCTGCACTGCGACAAGGAAGCCTGAGACATGCGCCCTGCATGGCACACGTGTTTAATCTGGTTGTCAAGTGGTTCCTGAAGTGTTTCCCCCCCCATCTGCAAGACATCCTAACAATGGGAAGGAAACTTTGCATGCACTTCAGCCACTCGTACACCGCAAAGCACACTCTCCTTGAGCTGCAGTGTCACAACGGTATCCCCCAACATAGTCTGATTTGCAACGTTTCCACAATGGAATTGCACCCTCCATATGTTGGACTGAATATACGTACAAAGAAAAGCCATCACCGATTTCTTGATGATCCAAGCTTATAGGGGGACTTCCCTGTGTATCTGCAATGTCAACCAGTGGCAGCTCATACATGACACCTGCCGTTTGCTCTGTCCCTTTGAGGAAGCCACATTATTAGTAAGTCGCCAGGATTATGGGATAAACAACGTCATTCCACTGCTTCATTTACTACAACACGTGTTGCAAACGATGGCTGGTCAGGGCAATGGAGACGTTGCGCCTACATCTCATGGCCACATGAGCCCTGTGGGGGCTGAACTGGAGGAGGAGGAGGAGGAGGAGGGGGGAGGGCACAGTGGAGCACAGTTTAGGTTACACGAGATGGGTGGTTTTTCTAGTCATCGGATAGGAGGAGCAGTATCAGCCAGAGGAGCTAGAGGGTTATGAGGGAGGCGAGGCAGAGGATCCAGACACACCGTGGCAGTAAGCAGTGGAGATGGAGGCAGGAAGTCCCTCTGAGTCACTTGCACAAATGGCACGATGCATGCTCAATTGCTTGCATAGTGACCGTCGAATTGTCACCATTCGGAAGCAGGGTGACCTCTGGATCTCCACCTTATTGGACCCTCGCTACCGGCACAAAATAGGGGCCTTTTTTGTACCCACTGAGAGGGAATACAAACTGACCTACTACAGAGACATCCTACGTAATCAGTTGGCTGATGCCTATCTGCGCCGTCGTCCATCCTCTCACAGTTCTGACTCGGGGGGCCCTCTGCGCTCACCTTCCACTGCCATGGCTGCTGGGGAGGGGTGGAAGGAGCAGTACCAGCTCCATCAGCCTGAGTCTACAGTTGCTGATGAGTAGCTTTCTTCACTCACATAGTGAAGCAACTCATCAGCAGCAGGTGGTGTTATACCTTGCCATGATCATGCCAACACACCTAGAAGATCCGCTGGACTTCTGGGCAGCCAAATTTGATTTGTGGCTGCAACTAGCAGAGTTTGCCCTGGAAAAGCTGTCCTGCCCGGCCAGAAGTGTGCCATCAGAGCGGGTGTTTAGTGTGGCCGGGGCCATAGTAACCTCAAGGAGAACTCGTCTATCCACAAAAAATGTGGAGAGACTGACCGTTGTGAAGATGAATCAGGCATGGATCAGCGAGGATTTCCACCCACCAATGCCAGATGCCTCAGAGTAGATTGACCATGGTGCCACACCAACACTTCACAAATATGAAAAGTGCCAAACATATTTAAGGTGCCGCTCCCCAATTACAGAAATTCTTTGGCATTAGACCTCTAGTAAGTATTGAGGATATGCATTAGGTAAAACTTGTAGATAATAAAATGTTATGTATATTTGTATTATACATTGGTTAAACAATGTGTATATTTTTGGGTGAAAAAATGCTGTCTCTGCAACTTTTGCATGTGTGTCTCTGTGAGGAGTCTAAACACAGGAAGTGAGAACAGGACAAGCAGGGCTCTGTGCAGGCTCCTGGCTTGTCAATCATCATCATGTGTGAGCCCATAGCATGTCACAGAGCCTCACTGCACAGAGCCCTGCTTGTCTACCCTCACTTCCTGTATTTGGACCCCTTATAGAGACACACAGGCAATAAATAGCTGCAGGGACAAGAATATACATATTATTTAACCAACATATTTTACAAATATACTTATAATGGTATTATCTACATTATATAAAAAGTTTTTGTTGATGCCAGGTACACTTTAACTTTTTTTAGGATAAAATATATGTACCCAAATTTTTTTTTAAATCAAACAAAAGGAAAGGTGTGCAAAAACACCATGTGCCAACTACACCACCAAGTATTGATGTGATGCAAAGACCTCTAAAAGGTGGAAGGGAACAACGTTTGGTCCATTGTAACCGGTGAGGGTGAAAATTTCCCCTGCAAGGCCCTACTCTCACATTATTAATTCCCTACTCTCGCAAGTGTTACTCACACAAAATAGGCCCCACACAGGAACCTTTCCCTATTTCCACCTACAAACACTGCCATTTCCCAGGGTTTTTAGGTGGAAATAGGGAGAGGTTCCTGTGTGGGGTCGCCCTTTTTAGGGCAAGTAACACTTGCCAAGAAGGGAATTAATAGGGCGAGAGTAGGGCCTTACAGGGGAATTTTTACCCCCACCTGTTACAATGGACAATACGTTGTTCCCTTCCACCTTTTCGAGGAAAGTGTTACTTGTCTTAAAAAGGGTGGCCCCACACAGGAACCTCTCCCTTTCCCCCCCTAAAAACCCTGGGAAATGGCAGTGTTTTTAGGTGGAAATAGGGAGAAGTTCCTGTGTGGGCCACCCTTTTTAGGGCGATTAACACTTGCCAAGAAGGGAATTAATAATGCATGAGTAGGGCCTTACAGGGGAAGTTTTTACCCCCACCTGTTACACTGGACCATACATTGTTCCCTTCCACCTTTTAGAGGTCTTTGCATCACATCAATACTTGGTGGTGTAGGTGGCACATGGTGTTTTCTGCACACATTTCCTTTTTGTTTGATTTCAAAAAAAATTCTGGGTACATATATTTTATTCTAATAATATTATTAAAAGTTAAGTTTTATGTAATGCATATCCTCAATACTTACTTGTGCACAACAACACTTTTACCGTTTTCTTCTGCCTTCCTGCCTTAGCTACTATTCTGATCCTGCCACCTGCCTGATGCCACACATCTGATGCCAAGTTCTCCTTTTTTCACCCACCTTCGTCACCGGGTACTGGTATTGCCACCCACCATCCCACTATGTCACCGGGTCACTTTCAGGACTCCTGATGCTGCTGATACGACCTCCAGGCTGTCTCTTACTGCCACCATATGTTCTCCTCTTGCTGATGCCAGCTCCGGGCTGTCTCATTCTGCCACCATATGTTCTCCTCATGCTGCTGCAACCTCCAGGCTGTCTCATTTTGCAACTATATGGTCTCCTCATGCTTCCGCCTCCTCCAGGCTGTGTCATTCAGTCACTATATGGTCTCCTCATGTTGCCACCAACTCCATGCTGTGTCATTCAGCCACTATATGGTCTCCTTATGCTGCCGCCAACTACAGGCTGTGTCATTCAGCCACTATATGGTCTCCTCATGCTTCCGACACCTCCAGGCTGTGTTACTGTACCGCCATGTGGTCTCCTCATGCTGCCTGCACATTAAATAAAACTTTTTAGGTTCATCTATTTTAAATCTTTAATTTAAATGTTAAAAAATATCTTTAATCTTTTCAATTGTGAGGCCCTATAGTCTCGTCAGGCTGTTGCCACCTCCAGACTGGGTCATTCAGCCACTATATGGTATCCTCATGCTGCCGCCACCTCCCCGTTGTGTCATTCAGCCACTATATGGTGTCCTCATACTGATGCCACCTCCAGGCTCTGTCATTGTGCCGCTCTTTGACAGTGATTCTAATAGCGATGCCTCTAATCTGCATGTCATACTGAATAACATCATTATTTTACTAACACAGCACGTGCATGTTACAGCAAGGCAAAGTGTTCTGCACCCCTAGTGTTGCTCTCTCTAGGCCAGAAATAGCTGTTTTTAATACAGTTTTGCCGCAAATAAATTCTGACCGAACCACAGTTTTTTGGAAAATTCGGCAAATCGGCCGAATCAAATTTTTCAAAAACTCTCTCATCTCTAGTTGCAGTCTTTTCTTAGTCCTACCTCCGGGCAAAAAAGAAAACGGATTAACCAACAAACACCTAAATTCAGAATGCTTTTGCAAGCAGCTGCCTGACACGTGGAGATGTTATGATATGTAGTATGCATTTTATTACCTTTTCCTTGTTGGTGATTGTCAAAGTTAGCGGGGGAATTGATCCAGAGCTATAATGTGTCTTAAAAACTTAAGGACACCTAAAATCTACAATAAATAAATTTGACAGTCCAGGTGCACTTCTTATGTGTTATTTAATCCTGCATTTACAATTGTACCCCATTTAAGTACATTTTTTTACCAAGAAATTAATAGATTGTATTAAGAGGTCTACTACATTATCTTACTCTTGATTGAGCCTCTTTGTTTAAATGGGCACTGTCATTTCAAAAACTTTCCTCTCTAGTCTATATGATTTAAAAAATTTCTGTAAATGACTTTAATGACCACAAATGACTCCCTACCCCCAGAAAAATAGCTCTACACTTGGTGTTTCCCGTCCTTGCAATCTGCTGTTTACTGACTGTTGTCAGGTATATTCTGTCCTAGTAACAGAGAGACCAGGATAAACTTAGGAAGTGGGGAAAGGCTTAGCCACTGCTATAAGCAGGGGAGAGGGAAAGATTGAGGGGGAGATTCATCAAAACCCATGTAGAGGAAAAGTTGCCAATAGCAACCAATCAGATTGCTTCTTTCATTTTTAACAAGTCCTCTGCAAAAGGGAAGAAGCGATCCGATTGGTTGCTATGGGCAACTGGGCAACATTTCCTCTGGACAGGTTTTCATAAATCTTCCCCTGTGTGCCTGAAAGCTGTGTCTGTTTTGAGATGATCTGCTCTGTTCCATAAAGGTAAATCAAGGCTTCCCTTTAAGGGAGGACCTAACTGTGTGTGTACTGTTGGAAGACAGCTCATCTCTGGTCCCACCCCCCTGAAATGAAGAGAATAGAAAATAGCTGTGCACCATGGAAGGAACTCACAGGGGCTCTATAAAAAGCAACAGCACTAAAATCAACTTGTCACCACTATGAAGGGTTAATCTAACTAAACCATGCCGTTTTTCTTTTAAATCTTTTGAAAAACAGGTATGTTTTATCATTAACATATAACTGGGCAGTATGGACTGGACATACCATTAGACATTAAAATGATATATAGATTTATTGCACATTATTATACAATGTATTTAGTTCTGACAGCCTAGTGAGTGTGAATCACAGGCCGCTTATCTACAAGTGCTACAACTTATACTGTGCATCATAAACCCCATTTTTTAAGCTTTAAAATGGACCCATAAAAACCTTAACCACATATATTGTGAGAAAGGTTCAATAATGCGTGTCACGAATTAGAAATGACTCCTATAAAACTTTAATGGAATAAGAAAATACTTTCTTTAAACAATGGGGCTTCCATGTCATAGTCTGCAAATGCCTTGTCAAACTCCAGAAGACCCCCGGAGGAGGCATGTAGTAATGAGAAGCGTTCTTCATACTGGTTTAACTCCAGCTTCCTCCTCCAAATTCACTGCCATGTCTTAGAACGGCATGAAGTCAGAGGCATGAGTGCTTAGTCTGGCTTCAGTGACTTTAGTGTACTGTCTGAATAGCTCCTGAGGGAGCATGGCCTAATAATGTAAAGTAAAAAGAACTGTCTCTCAGTGTTCCCATCTGCATCAGTCGCCATGTGTCATTGAGAGACAAGATGTTCTGTTGCTACTTACACGCAGTACATTGGGGTATATTTATGGAGATTGGCTTTAGGGACACTATACATTGAGCTAAAACAATGAAAATATTAAAGGTGTATTCCGGCTTTAAACATCTTATCCCCTATCCAAAAGATAGGGGTAAGATGTATGATTGCAGGGGTCCCCTGTGATCTCGGTGCAGCCCCGGCATTCTGTGCAGGGTGCTGCCTCCGAGACGGTGACGTGACATTACGGCCATGCCACCTAGTGATGTCACTCTACGCCCCTCCATTTATGGCTACGGGAGGGGGCGTGATGGCCGTCACACCCCCTACCATAGACATGCATGGAGGGGTGTGGTGTCACTTAGGGATGTGGCGTGACATTACGTCACCGTCTCGGAGGCAGCGCCCGACACAGAATGCCAGGGGCTGCACCGAGATCGCGGGGGGTCCCCAGCGGTGGGACCCCTGGGATCATATATCTAATCCCCTATCCTTTGGATAGGGGATCAGATGTAAAAAGCCAGAATACTACTTTAACTTAGATGATAAAACACAAACCAAGGCCAATAAAGTGGAGCCTTGTTGTCATAGAACATGTAATAGAAGAGAGATACAGTATGAACTGTTCTCAGATGTTGATGGATTCATTGGTAAATAATGTATTGCGGAGACACGTCCATTTATATAGCACGAGGGCCTAATCCTTGAAGGAGTTTCTATCTCCCTGCAGAAATTTCTAGCAGGTCGCCCAGGTATGGCTATAGGCAAAGAGTCTGGGACAATCAAGGACAGCTGTTTTATTATATCACATTCTTAATATATTTCTTTATTATCATGGTATCAGATGGCCATCACTATTAGAATCCAGTACTGTATATGTCTGTGCTCAGATTTGCCATATTGTCTATAGCTTTCTTGAATAACTGAAATATAGCAGCTTAATGTGAAAGGCAGCGATAATTTAAAGTGAACCCATGTTAAAAATGCAGTCTAATCTGCAAGCATCATGGTATAGAGCAGGTAGAGCGGAGTAGTTGATATATATATATATATATATATATATATATATATATATATATGTTTTTTTAAGAAAAGATTCAGTAAAACTAATTGTTGATTTATTTAAACTCTCGCTCATCTGCTGCTTAAAGTTGTACTCCGTCCCTAGACATCTTACCCCCTATCCAAAGGATAGGGGATTAGATGTGTGATCGCAGGGGTTCCACCGCGGGGGATCCCCACGATCTCGGTTACAGCACCCCAGACGTCCGGCACACTGAGCGAACTTTGCTCTGTGCCGCATGACTGGCGATGTGGGGCAGAGGCTTGTGACATCACGGTCACGCTCCGCTCGTGCCGTCATGAGCCTCTGACGCTGCACCCGACGCTCTAAACAAAGGCTGGGTGCAGCAGGGAGATCGCGTAGGTCCCCAGCGGCAGGACCCCCATGATAAGACATCTTATCCCCCCACATGATGCTGCAGTAATCTACAGTTTTCTGGATTTAATAGAATTGTGCAAAGACTGACGGGCTGACAATACCCCATATTTTGGCAGTTTTTTTCTGGGTATACACAAGAACACTATGCTCTATATACATCTAGTCAATGATTGACAGCTATCTCAGTACAAAGACTAATAAAGGAAAGGCTGCCAATCAGTGGGACCACCCATTGGACTCCTACGTCCAGAGTGAATAGACGTTTTTATGAATAAATGACATGCCCTCCTGAATCTATTCCCAAAAATATGTATGTCAGTCAATCCACTCATCTTATCCCGCTGTGTAACATGATGATTGCACATTTGATTGTTCAATGCAATGGGCTTCCTTAACCAGTAGATATTTTGTATGGTATGAGGTTGTGTTGCATTACAGCTGGATTAACTTTATTGAAATGCTAAGTCATGTGACAGATTCAGGCTATACTACACCCTAGCCAACAAAGTCCATGCAGCACACACCAGCATTTGGACAAACAAAAGATCTAGAGTGCAGTGTTCCCTGTGTACAATAAATGTGAGTATCGCCTTCTTCCAGCATGAGCTGCCTGGGATGAAACTTTTCATTGGGTAGCAAACAGTTCAAAGAATAAATCGGATGCACTCATCCAGGAATTCTTGCCAGATGAAATCTTTATCCAGTGATCCATAAAACGGTGTAGCGGGTAGACGCAGAGGAGCAGAATCGCAGCGACAGACTGTTTCCTGCGCCCCAAGCGCACTTCCTCAGGCTGCCGATCTAGATCGGCAGCCTGAGGAAGTGCGCTTGGGGCGCAGGAAACAGTCTGTTGCTGCTAGGCTGCTCCTCTGCGTCTACCCGCTACACCGTTTTATGGATCTCTGAATAAAGATTTCATCTGGCAAGAATTCCTGGGTGAGTGCATCCGATTTATTCTTTGAACTGTTTGCTATCCTTTGCTTGGCTTGGAGTTCACCCTCAGATCAACCCGACTGGTTTTGTTTGCTGGACTGGCTAATCCAGGACGGGATCTATTGTGATTTGCAGTGCCGGATTCACCTTGTCTTGCCTAGTTGGTAACTTTTCATTGGGGTTACCTTCTTCCTGTCTCTGAAATTCTTTATATAATATCATGTGCTCAGCTCCATTGCAAAATAAGGGGAAACACATAGGAAATGACAGGTCACAGAAATGCGTCTTTAGCCTCCGAATTGCACTGATCCAGTTGAATCATTTTTGAAATTGTGAACATATTTTTTTAATCAAGTGTAAAGACTGGCACATTATATTATTGAGATGAATGATTGACAATAAGATTTTTACCTGAATTTAGCCCAATGGTGCAGCATGTGGCCCTAGTATTAATATGAAATGGTGGAAAAGGAGATGTGCTTGTAAGTTAGAGGACATAACATGGAGATTGCCATAAACACAAAAATGTTGCAGAAATGCTGATATTGCTATGCTTAGTCATACTTTTTTTTTTTTTTAAGACAGGAGACTAATACATAACTGTGGATGTCCAAACCTGTGATACTGTTTAGTAGAATAAACAGGAAATTACCAACATTATGTATCATATTTTGGGGAGTATTTAGAAAATTTGTCTGCCGGCATAGGGAATATTACATCATTACTGGATAACTTACAGATCATGTGAATTCACTGGAGACCAGAAGAACAATAGCTGATGTCATAATTTCTACTTGGGCGTCCGTTTGAAGGTTCCATCCAGTGGTGTATTTCAGTTTTCTGCTGCTTCAGGTCTGGGGCTGCCATCACCCCCTTCCTCAGACAGTGGCCCTAGAGTGAACAGGGGAGCGAGGGAGCAGGGTAGAGTGGACCAGCCGCAGTGCCCTGATAAAGTGCAGCCCTAGGCCTGGGCCTTGTTGGCCTCGTGGAAAATATACCACTGGTTTCACCACAGTTTTTGAAAAATGGTTCCATCATATTTGCACAACCTTTTTGTGGCACCGAGAGGTTGGATGAAGGAATGTTACACTAAAATGTTAATAACCAATACAAACAATAGTGGTCTTTTTACATTATAAACAAACAGCTATCACATATTAAGACAATTTATACAACACCATACATGAATCCAAACCCAACTTCATTCTGATTTTTTCAAACATACCTGTAGTATATTAATAAAATGGGCACTATCAGAAGCAAAAACTTTTTATGTGTTGTACATCTTGGCAAAACATTAACCTTTCTAATATACTTTTCCTATTTATCAAATACCACTAGGGGGTCACCATTCCATCAAGAGCATAATCCTGTCCAGCTGCAGCATCATCTTTGACCCAATTGAAGCACAGGCTGGGACAAATTCCAGTAAGTGAGGGTGGGCCTAGCACTCCTCTGTGCTCACTCCTGTCCTATCAGACTGCATGAAAACAGAGGAGGGGATTACAGAGAAGTCTGCAGTGACTGGATGAAGAGAGCCAGCACAGACAGCAGACTTAGGGAGGAAGTGAATGCATGGTGAGTGAGGGCGGCCTCAATGCTTGTCTCATACACACCCCTTCCTGAGCAGGGGATGTCAAAATTAATAAGCAGCAGAACAGAGAGATTTGTGAGCCAAATACAGAAGCTAGACACATTAAAAAAGACATGAAAAGCATCTGCATGACCTAGTGAGTAACATGTATAAGCATTATTCTTTTCTGTGATATGGCAGGTCCGCTTTAAAATGGTTTTCTGGCAGGACATCATTTTTTTTTAAAGAAAAAAAAAAAAAGGAAAATAAAGACTACTTACATCTTTCATCTCCTACCTCTAACATTTCAGAACTTACCAGGTCCCCGCTGAACAGAAAAGCAGAAGCAGCTCAGCCAAGGTAGTCCACAATGTAGTGGGGTGCAGGTGAGCCAGGAAACACAGTTTCAATCGCAGACCATGAAGTCAAATCCAAAGCAAAGGAAGTCCTGACAGCACTCCCGTAAGGTGCAAAAAGTGGTCAATTTATTAACCCAAGTGGAGGATGCAACGTTTCAGCAGCATCACGCCGCCAATGGCGGCGTGATGCTGCTGAAATGTTGCATCCTCCACTTGGGTTAATAAATTGACCACTTTTTGCAACTTACAGGAGTGCTGTCAGGACTTTCTTTGCTATATATATATATATATATATATATATATATATATATAATCTCTTTAAATCTTGTCCTAACCCACCCAATAATGGATCTACTTCAATTCTGAGTCCACCTAATCCAATGAGTGTTTAAGATTAAGACCTTACAATACTGCTTGTGATCTGGTGAATGCATTTTGACCTGTGTTGGCTGATATCATACGTAAAAAAAGAAATCTGGACACACATGTGAGTTCCATATGGAAATAAAAAGAAGGCAGCTGATTTACAATAAAACAAAGAATGACGTACACAGGCATTTGCTGGTTTTAAAAGTGAAGGAAAAGTGATAAATATCAAAGAGGAGAAATCTAGAGGTATCTGTAATATATGAAGCTTAATGGCTTCTAAAGTGCATAGAAACTCATATATCTGACACACACAGCATCGAAATGTATCATTCCAGTTCTATCCTGTCCGTTTATTAACAAAGGCAGGTTTCTCTACATTATTAGATTAGGTATTGGACTGCGAGAGTTCATCCACTGTGACTTTGTCCAAGTTTCACTTCCACGTCGTAAATCACATTTGGGAAACCAATCCGCTTAATAACTGAGAGTTTGTTTTCATGTTGCTTGAGGTGTGAGAGTTGTTTATTATCTGTCACCTCGATCCTTACAGTTCCCGAGACATACGTCTAGCTTGCCAGCTTGTCATCCCATTTCAACAGTGGGGTGACTCATCCAAGGTCATTCGGTACTTGGTTCTCTTCTTGTTTGTCCTAAACAAAGCTACAATTTTACTTCACTTGGATAAGGCTTCAAAGGATTTTCGAGTAGATTCTTAAAATGTAGCACTGCAAAACTGTGATAGAAACGGACATATTATGAATAAGGCAGCCACAAGTAAAGCCAAGGAGCCGTGTAACCTGCTGGTGGCATTTGAGGAATTCCTTTGTTTAGGTGGAATCTTGGTGGCACTGGGGTTTCGGCGGACAGGGTCATTTGCTGTTACATTGTCCATGCCGATGTCTTCTATCCGTCTCTTTGTATCTAAAAAAAAAATAATAAAATGAAATGGTTGAATTATTTAACAATAATAGTAATAAAAATATTATTTGGCAAGATCAGTTGTGTTACCCCACCGAAGAACTTATCAAGCCTTGTAAGATGGACATTCTTCAAATGCACTATATTTATCAGAAGGCTGTCAAGTTTAAGTTTAGACTTAAGGCTTACTTCAGAATCCTGCTAAAATTTAAGTGCACTTTTAATGAATTTAGGTCAATCCCCTTTTGCCAAAGTCTCAACCGTTCTACAGATTCCATACCCTTTTTTCCGCAAGTCATGTAAGAATGTTTTTTGATGCATTTTTTTTTGTGCATTGCAGTTAGGACCTCCGTGATCTACTGCCTGAAGCCCCGGTAATCCCCATGCACGGAACGATTTCCGGTCACTGGTAACCACAGCCTGAAGCTTCTCCATATATCTCTAAGGGAGATATGGAGATACACAAATGCTGTAGCTCTGTCTCTTCCATAGACATTAATGGTGGGGGGCGTGATGACCAAGGCCGCTCTGAAGCCTAGCACTGCCGGTGTTCTAAACAGAAATGTCCAGAACGCCAGGGTGCTGGGCTGGAAATTGCGGGGGTCCCATCGGTCACACCCCCAGTGATCAGACATCTTATCCTTTGGATAGGGGGTAATGTGGGTAGAACCAGAGTACCCTTTAAAATAGAGATACCAGTCAAAGCCCATGTACAAGGGTGTTTTTTTTTTTTTTTGGGGGGGGGGGGGGGAAGTAGACCCCTGTTTTGAAATCTTTGACAACCCCATTTAACATTCAAATAAGAATGTGGAAAGTATAACACCACAACTCCACAACAAAAATATGCAGTGATGTAGATGCATATTATCCTTCATTTTAATATGGAAAATAACCAAACATGCAGGGCTAGCTCTCCTCTGAGAACAGAGGCCTCCCTGTGGGCACCCCCCTGGCCTCTGGCAATGATGTAATTCCTGTTTGTTAAGTATGTCCTGTAAAATAACCCTAGAATATACTGTATACAGGAGCCTAAATGAAATTTTACCTTGCCCTCCGTATCTCCGACCAGGATGGTGAGGAACCCTGTCCTAGCATTCAGCATGTGGTCACCTGACACCTTTATAATAAGTGTGATTGGAGAATTAACTTAAAATAACTTGCTGTAGCACAATTCCCTTTGAACATTTATGTAAAGCCCCCACTGGGAATGATAATGAAACATTACCTCCTACCTCTTTAGCCCATGTAGATTGTGAGAATGTTGAATGGTCTGCTAATGCATCTCGCTTAAAGGTAAAAACATAATGAAATGGCATATTAGTGAAATAAGTATGTATTTATTGTAGTAATAGCTGCAGAGCCTGGCTGTAATTAGAATGCACATCGCATCTTGGGGATAATATTTGCATTCTGAAATCCGGGAAGAGGAATGGAAACCTTTCAGACGGCCATTAAGGATAATTAGGAATAAATTCCAGAGAAAGCGTCAGAGCGGTGACAGACACCTGCATGTGCTGCTTCATCACTGTCACCCTCTACAGTAGACACCTTTATAGTCTCATCTGTTGTGATCTCGCCAGTAATCATCAGTTCACCTCCTTTTGCTAAGAATTATCACAATCTCTTATATGGACCAAAAATGACTACTACTATTTTTCACGTAAAAGGCAGGGTGGAGCAACAATGGCAACCTTATTCCAAACCCTCATTTCCCAAGAAAGTCACTTATAAATTGTGGTGACGGGTTGTGTGGTGCAGGGCAGATATTGTTACCCTAGGGGCAGATGACATTAACCCCTTGTATTTGTGATGCCAGGGCATGCTTTAGCCTATAACCACCCGAAGGTATACTGCTGGATCCTGAGCTAGGCACTGGGGGCAATAAAGACTTCAACGCCAAGTTACGGACAACGGTAGCTTTACAGTTGGTAAAGTCTATACACTTTAGCCAGGGCCCAAGGAGGTGACCAGTGACACAGAGACCTTAAGGGCTTGCTAGGACTTGTAGTAGGACTGGACAATTGAATGCAGAACATGCTGACTTGACAGGGACTGACATGACTTGACTCATAAAGCTGTGACTTTAGCTTACTTGACTTGATGGTGGCTGCAGGACTTGACTTTGAGGTTACCAACCCTCTGGACACACACACTAGGCACGACTGCACTGGACCTCAGCTTAGCAGAAGAGCAGATCTCAAAGAGACAGAAGCTAGCTCCACCCAGGGCTTATATGGGGGAGACTAGCAGGGAGCCCATAGGTCACTCTTGGGATCACCTGGTCACTGATATCTCCTGGGTAACAATCACATGACATAACTCTTAACCCCTTAAGGACCCAGGGCGTATGGGTACGCCCTGGCTTCCTGGTACTTAACCTGTTGGGGACCACGGACATATGGATACGCCCTTGCGTCCTGGTACTTAAGGACCAAGGGCGTACTTGTACACCCGTGGGAATTTCGGTCCCCGCCGCACGCCGATATCTATCAGCAGGCATTCCGTGCAAATGCCCAGGGGGTCCTGAGACCCCCATGTCGGCGATCGCCGGTCAATTCAGATTTGCGGCGATTCCGGGGTAATTGGGTCTCTGGTGACAGAGACAGCCCCATTCACCCTTACCCAGCAGGAGTGAGGTGGCACGGGTGCCACCTCATGATCACGTGATTGATCAGTTGGAATGACAGATCAATCACTGTCCTGCGGGCGGTGATCAGGACGGCGATCGGGGCCGGTGGGGGTCTCCTAACTTTCCCTGGTTCGGCGGGGGTCCCCTCAGGAGTGGCGGCGGCGGTACCGGTGGCAGTAGCGGAGGTGGTCCCGGCAGAAGGATACAGCAGAAGGTGAGGCCTGTTCATCTCCTGCTGTTGCTTAGCAACAACTCTCAGCATGCACAGCCAAAGGGCATGCTGGGAGTTGTAGTTTTGCAACAGCTGGAGTTCCAACTAAAACTCTCAGTATGCCATTTGGTAGTCTGTGCATGCTGGGGGTTGTAGTTATGCAACAGCTGGAGGCACATTTTTTCTATGAAAAAGTGTGCATCCAGCTGCTACAAAACTACAACTCCCAGCATGCACAGACTACCAAAGGGCATACTGGGAGTAGTAGCAGTGTGCCTCTAGCTGTTGCAAAACTACAACTCTCAGCATGCCCTTCGACTGTCAATGCATGCTGAGTGTTGCAGTTTTTCAACAGCTGGAGACACATTGGTTGTGAAACAGAGTTTGTATCCTAACTCAGTGTTTCGCAACCAGTGTGCCTCCAGCTGTGTCAAAAATACAACTCCCAGCATGCACTGATAGACTGTACATGCTAGGAGTTCTAGTTTTGAAACAGCTGGAGGCACACTGGCTGCAAAACATTGAGTTAAGTAACAAACTCTCAGTGTTGCGCAACCAATGTGCCTCCAGCTGTTGCATAACTACAATTCCCAGCATGTATGGTTTGTCAGTGTAAACTGGGAGTTGTAGTTTTGCAACAGCTGGAGGCTCCCCCATGTGGATGTTGAGGGTACATTCACACGGGCGGGTTTACAGCGAGTTTTCTGCTACAAGTTTGAGATTCGGCACATTTTTCCGCCATAGCTCAAACTCCCAGTGAGAAACTCACTGTGAACCCGACAATGTAAATGTACCATAAAAACAATACACTACACTACACAAAATAAAAAGTAAAACACTACATATACATATATATCCCATATGCAGACCCCCCCCCCCCCCCAATAAAAGAAAAACGTCTTGTCAGGCACTGTTTCCAAAACGGAGCCTCCAGTTGTTGAAAAAAAACACCTCCCAGTATTGCCAGACAGCTACTGACTGTCAAGGCATGCTGAGAGTTTCGAAACAGCTGGGGACACCCTGTTTGGGAAACACTACCGTAGGGAATTTTGGTGGCGGATGCAAATTCCCAAGATAGGCCTCAAATGCGCATGGCGCTCTTTCGCTTTGGAGCCCTGTTATATTTAAAGGAAATAGTTTAGGGCCACATATGGGGTATTTCCGTACTCGGAAGAAATTGCATTACAAATTTTGGGGGGATTTTTCTCCTTTTACCTCTTATGATATTTTTATTTTCACAAGCGGTAAAAGGAAAAAAAGCCCCCCAAAATTTGTAACACAATTTCTTCTGAGTACGGAAATACCCCATAGGTGGGTGTAAGGGGATCTGCAGGCGCACAACAAGGCTCAGGAGTGAGAGTGCACTAAGTACATTTGAGGTCTAAATTGGGAATTTGCACAGGGGTGGCTGAATTTACAGTGGTTCAGACATAAACGCAAAACAATAAATACTCACATGTGACCCCATTTTGGAAACTACACCCTTCACAGAATGTAACAAGGGGTATAGTGATCCTTAACACCCCACAGGTGTTTGAAAAAGATTTGTTAAAGTTGGATGTGTCACAAATGCTGGTGTCACCATAAATTTTTTTATCCATATGTGGATGTAAAGTGCTCTGCGGGCGCACTACAATGCTCAAAAGAGAAGGTGTGCCATTGGGATTTTGGAGAGAGAATGTGTCCAAAATTGAAGGCCATGTGTGTTTACAAAGCCCCAATAGTGCCAGAACTGTGGACCCCCCCCCACATGTGACCCCATTTTGGAAACTACACCCCTCACAGAATTTAATAAGGGGTACAGTGAGCCTTTACACTCCACAGGTGTCTGGCAGATTTTTGGAACAGTGGTCCATGAAAATGAAAAATTAAAATTTTCATTTGCACAGCCCACTGTTCCAAAGATCTTTCAAACTCTAGTGGGGTGTAAATACGCACTGAATCCCTTATTAAATTCTGTGAGGGGTGTAGTTTCCAAAATGGGGTCACATGTCGGGGGGGTCCACTGTTCTGGCACCAAGGAGGGCTTTGTAAACGCACATGACCCCTGACTACCATTCCAAACGAATTCTCTTTCCAAAAGCTCAATGGCGCTCCTTCTCTTCTGAGCATTGTAGTTCGCCAGCAGAGCACTTGACGTCCACATTTCCATACTCAGAAGAAATGGGGTTCCAAATTTTGTGGGTCATTTTCTCCTATTACCCCTTGTAAAAATGTAAAATTCAGGGAAGAAACTGCATTTTAGTAAAAAAAAAATGTTTTTTCATTTACACATCCAACTTTAACAAAAACTTGTGAAACACACTGTGGGTAGTTAAGGCTCACTGTACCCCTTGTTAAGTTCCTTGAGGGGTGTAGTTTCCAAAATAGTATGCCATGTGGGTGTTTTTTGCTGTTCTGGCACCACAGGGGCTTTCAAAATGTGACATGCCCCCCAAATGCAATTTCAGCGAAATTTGCTTTCAAAAAGCCAAATGTGACTCCTCTTCTGAGTATTGTAATTTGCCCGCAGAGCATTTTACGTCCTAACATGGGGTATTTCTTTACTCAGAAGAGATGGGGTTACAAATTTTGGGGGGCATTTTCTCCCATTACCCTTTGTAAAAATTGTAAATTTGGGGGAAAAACTGCACTTTAGTGAAAATTTTTTTTTCATTTACACATCCAATTTTAACGAAAAGTCGTCAAACACCTGTGGGGTTTAAGGCTAACAGGACCCCTTGTTACATGCCTTGAGGGGTGTAGTTTCCAAAATGGTATGCCATGTGGGGTTTTCTGCTGTTCTGGCACCATAGGGGCTTTCTAAATGTGACATGCCCCCCAAAAACCATTTCAGCAAAATTCACTCTCCAAAATCCCGTTGTTGCTCCTTCCCTTCTGAGCCCTATAGTGCGCCCGACGAACACTTGACATACACATATGAAGTATTTCCTTACTCGAGAGAAATTGGGTTACTTTGGCTTTTTCTCCTATTACCACTTGTAAGAATTCAAAAACTGGGTCTACAAGAACATGCCAGTGTAAAAAATTTAGATTTTGAATTTTCTCCTTCACTTTCCTGCTATTTCTGTGAAACACCTAAAGGATTAACAAACTTACTGAATGTCATTTTGGATACTTTGAGGGGTGCAGTGTTTATAATTGGGTCATTTGCGGGGTATTTCTAATATGAAGGCCCTTCAAATCCACTTCAAAACTGAACTGGTCCCTGAAAAATTCAGATTTTGAAAATGTTGTGAAAAATTGGAAAATTGCTGCTGAACTTTGAAGCCCTCTGATGTCTTCCAAAAGTAAGAACATGTCAACTTTATGATGCAAATATAAAGTAGACATATTGGGGGACATTTACTAATCTAGTCTATTCTGGGTATGCTTATAGACCAGCGTATGTGGTAGTCTCCTGTCTATTGTGCTCCTAATTTATCAAAGGTCTCACAGCCCTTGATAAATTCTGTGCTCAGACTTCAGGGTCTACAGCTTTAACTGCATTTAGACCTGCTCCAACCTGGTCTGACATTTCAGCGTATTTTGGGCAGATGCGACTTGTCGCACAAAAGTCGCACTTGATAAATTCAGCACCAATGCATTTTCCAATGCATTTCCGTCTAAAATAGACTTGCATGCATCATGTTCTAAAAATCCTCTACAGCAAAAGTCGCAGAAAAGTCACACATATTTAGACTGCGACTTTCTGTGCGACAAATTTAGACAGGAAAAAACAGTCTAAATCCTTTAATAAATCTCCCCCATTGTGTATGTGAATCAATACATAATTTATTTGGAATATCCATTTTCCTTATAAGCAGAGAGCTTCAAAGAAAAAAAAAAGAAAAATTTTCAATTTCTTCATCAAATTTTGGAATTTTTCACCACGAAATGATACAAGTATCGACAAAATTTTACCACTAACATAAAGTAGAATATGTCAAGAAAAAACATTCTCGGAATCAGAATGAAAAGTAAAAGCATCCCAGAGTTATTAATGCTTAAAGTGACAGTGGTTAGATGTTCAAAAAATTGCCAGGTCCTTAAGGTATAAATGGGCTGGGTCTGTTAAAGAAGAAGGGAAAGTCGCTGTTGCTATTTACATGGGATCAGGATATATACCGTATTTATCGACGTATAACACGCATTTTTTAGGCTAAAATTTTTAGCCTAAAGTCTATCTGTGTGTTATACGCCGATAAGCCGCTGCAGTTCAATTTTTTAAAGCGGGCGCTTTAAATCAATGAACTGCAGCAGCTTTTGCAGGTCCAGAGACCTGCCGTCGCAGCGCGCTTCTCTGCCCCTGCCTATCCTGGGGTCCAGAGACTGCCGGCGCCACTGCCCCATTACCTCCCCCATCCCACCCGGTTTTTCTGACCCCGCAGAAGCCCCCAGGAAAGGCAGGGGGAGAGAGGCCGTCGCTGCCCGCTTCTCTCCCCCTGCCTTTCCTGGGGTCTAGAGCCCTGCTGCCGCCGCTTCTCTCTCCCTGGCTGTCGGCGCCGCTGCCCCATTGCCGGCACCACTGCCCCATTGCCTCCCCCATCCCCGGTTTTATGATTACCTGTTGCCGGGGTCGGGTCCGCGCTGCTTCTGGCTCGGGTCCGCGCTGCTTCTGGCTCGGGTCCGCGCTGCTTCTGGCTCCGTTGTGGCATCTATGCATCATTGCTATGTGCTGCGAGGCGCAATGATGAGTGACGCGACGTCACTCGTCATTGCGTAGCGCAGCGCATAGCAACATCGCATAGACGCCTCACCTGAGCCAGAAGCAGCGCGGACCCGACCCCGGCAACAGGTAATTATAAAACCAGGGATGGGGGAGGCAATGGGGCAGCAGCGCCAATAGCCAGGGGAAGAGAAGCGGTGGCAGCAGGGCTCTAGACCCCAGGAAAGGCAGGGGGGAGAGAAGTGGGCAACGACCGCCTCTATCCCCCTGCCTTTCCTGGGGGCTTCTGCGGGGTCAGAAACAGTGTATCGGGGTATACACACGCACACCCACGCACCCTCATTTTACCAAGGATATTTGGATAAAAACCTTTTTTTACCCAAATATCCTTGGTAAAATGAGGGAGCGTGTTATAGGCCGGTGCGTGGTATACCCCGATAAATACGGTAGTAGTTCTACACCTCCTCTGAGGCTGTGTTCACATGTTATGTTTTTGCTGTGATTTAACTGAAATGGTGCCATTTTACTGCAATTGCACAAATCAATGTCAAATCTTCATAAAACATCTCAGTTGTAAATGTAGGGGAAATTACTTTGGCCTCATGGTTAGTGTTGCTCGCGAATATTCACAATGCGAATTTTATTCGCGAGTATCGCATATTTGTGAATTTGCGAATATAGCACTATATATTCGCAATTAGGAATATTCGTTTTTTTTTTTTTTTTTTTCACAGTACACATCACAGTGATCATCCCTCTCTGCTTCCAGCTTGTGTGGTGTAAAGAAGGCTCTAATACTACTGTGTGAGACTGGCGTACGAATTTTCGCATATGCGAAAATTTGCATATGCGAATTGTCGCTTATGCTAATTTTTGCATATGTGAATTTTCACACATGCTAATTTTTGCATATACGGATTTTCGCATATGCTAATTTTCACACATGCGAATTTTCGCATATGCGAATATAAAACGTGAATATTAAGAATATGCGAATTTAGCGAATATATGAGGAATATTCGTCCATATATTCGCGAAATATCGGAAATTCTAATATGGCCTATGCCGCTCAACACTTCTCATGGCAAAAATTCACTTTGAATAAGAAAATGCATTATAAATGCACATAAAGCCCCTGACCCTCAACACACTTATGAGTCTCAGCAGTATTGGCTGCTGGAGTCTAGCTTTAGATAGATATATCACCAGTCAATATTATTAGGGGAACTGCAGTGATGAGACACAACACCCACATTAGAAAATCATTTCAGTGTGGAATTGCAATCAATATGGCTGCAAACTCATACCTGCCACGTCAGCTGAAACAGGTAAGCTAAAGGCATACACAAGAACCTCCACATTATTCTTTAAAAATAGTCTATGCTACACTATATCAACAAAATTCTTTAAATACTGTCTGTAGATTGAACTGTTTGGAGCCTGGGAAAGCTGGTGGACAACATAAAAGTAGTGGTTCTAACTAGTTGCATCTGCAATGTGGTAGTATGGTAAAGCTGGGTACTGTAATGGTGGTATAGCAGTACAGAAGAAGTGAATGAGACTTCCATTGACTTTTTTTTATATTACTGTGACACTTCAGAATATTTGGTATTGACACTGGGAAATCCCACACTGTACGGCGGTGTTTCCCAACCAGGGTGCCACCAGCTGTTGCGAAACTACAACTCCCAGCATTCCCGGACAGCCTTCGGCTGTCCGGGAATGCTGGGAGTTGTAGTTTCGCAACAGCTGGAGGCACCCTGGTTGGGAAACACTGCTGTACGTGTTTTAACCACAGCCCAGTGATTATTAACACAATATAATGGCAGAAGGAAGAGAAAACACCAGAACTACATTATTCAGTTCTTAACAACTTAAATGATGGCGGCAGATGGACTGGGCATGTCGTGGAAGGGAAAAGGAGGGGGGGGACAGATTTTCAGTATTTTAGTCTTTTAAAGTGAAAGTCCACCCACGTATCCTAAAGCAAGAGGCTTAGTAGAAATAACAGAACATATTGTATGCTGCGCTGCCCACATGCCACACACGGAGCCTGCTACAATGTAGCTCACATCTGCCCTGGAGTGACATAATCTGTTCCAAGAATACTTTCTGCTACTCTTCTGCCAGCCAAATCTCATGTCTCAGAGCCAAAAACGCATCACGGCGCGTGAAAGTCCCCGGTCTACTGAAGCAAGCACTGTAACCGGACAGTGAATGGAAGGGATTACACTGACTTCAATGAAGACAAAGTTATCTGGGACAGGGAGAATTGCTTATGTAGATGAGGAAAAGGTTTACAGAAGTCTTAAGTTCACTAAGATTTTATCAAGGTGACATGTGATGACAGATACGCTAACCGTGTCAAACGCTGTCAGAAGAGATTATTACCATCATGCTAAAGCATCACACAGTATTCCTTCGATTTTCTATCATATATATATATGTGTGTGTGTGTGTTCCAGCATCATTTCCATACATCTGGAGATATTTCAATTACATTTAGTACCCATGTTATTTACAAGTGGGTCAATTGCAAATGTAGCAGAGTTAAATGAACCTTTACCCTCCCCCAGTTATTGAAGGTGTTTTTTTTTTGTCTGAAGCACTTTCCAGTCTATGGAACTTTCAGTACCTTACTTCACAAGTTCCTTTCTGCATCTCGGGGTAAGTGTGTCAGTCTAGCTTGCAAGCCACGTCCCTCTCGCTAACTCAAGACTGAAAACACTTTTTTTTGCCTGATACACTCACATCGCAGGTCACTCAACCACAATCTCTTCATCACAGCTCTGCCCCACCTAACTCTACAAGCTTTGCATCTCCAGGTGAATGTGTCAGTCCAGTTTGCAAGCCGGATGGGGTATGAGGACAGGGTATGAAGACAGAATATGAGGATGGGATATGAGAACAGGATATGAGGTCGGATATGAGATCGGAATATGATATCGGGATAGGAGGTCGAGATATGAGCATGGGATATGAGGTTGAGATATGAGGATGGGATATGAGGTTGAGATATGAGGATGGGATATGAGGTCGAGATATGAGGATGGGATATGAGGTTTGAATATGAGGTCGAGATATGAGGATGGGATATGAGGTTGGCATATGAGGTCGAGATATGAGGATGGGATGTGAGGTTGGGATATGAGGATGGGATATGAGGTTGGATATGAGGATGGATATGAGGTTGAGATATGAGGATGGGATATGAGGTTTGGATATGAGGTTGAGATATGAGGATGGGATATGAGGTTGGGATATGAGGTTGAGATATGAGGATGGGATATGAGGTTGGGATATGAGGTTGAGATATGAGGATAGGATATGAGGTTTGGATATGAGGTCAAGATATGAGGTCAGAATATGAGGCCGAGATATGAGGAATGGGATATGAGGTTGGGATATGAGGTCGAGATATGTGGTCAGGATATGAGGTTGAGATATGAGGATGGGATATGAGGATGGGATATGAGGTCGAGATATGAGGATGGGATGTGAGGTTGGGATATGAGGATGGGATATGAGGTTGGATATGAGGTTGAGATATGAGGATGGAATATGAGGTTGGGATATGAGGTTGAGATATGAGGATGAGATATGAGGTTGGGATATGAGGTTGAGATATGAGGATGGGATATGAGGTTGGGATATGAGGTTGAGATATGAGAATAGGATATGAGGCCGAGATATGAGGAATGGGATTTGAGGTTGGGATATGAGGTCAAGATAAGAGGTCAGGATATGAGGTTGAGATATGAGGTCAGGATATGAGGTCGAGATACGAGGACGGGATATGAGGTTGGGATATGAGAACGAGATATGAGGATTGGATATGAGGTTGGGATATGAGAACGAGATATGAGGATGGGATTTAAATTTGGGATATGAGAATTAAAGCATTCTCATGTTGTTTTTTCCTTTCTCACAAGGTTTAGGTAGGAAGACCAGGCAAGACTGGCAGAAGTGTAATCCAGAATTCGCAATCACAATTTTCTGATTCCTGTTTTTTTGGTCTTTTTGGCCTTATGGTCTTATGCCTTTTTCCTCTCAGATATCAGATGACTGTGGCACCCACATATTTTATGTATGGGTCAAAAGAAATCTCTCCAATTTGTGCATCTACTTTGTGGCCTTAGACCTGTATTTTAATACATTGGCCAGGAAAAAGTGGCCTATTAGCATCTAGCTCCCAAGGGACATGCCCCACGAGCCTATCGAGCTACACCTATGGTTTTGATCATTAAAATTGAATACTGTATCGGATTTCATTGAATGCACTCTGGCCTATTAGTTATTTATGATATATCCTGTGGAAAGTGATGGCAGTTACAGTGAGTGAGAGAAGCGACTCCATACTACTGCACATTTTTGTTTCTTCTTTAAAGGGAATGTGTTATCAAAAAATGACCTATTATTTGAATCATGTTTTTATGTTAACCCTATTTATAAAGAATTTATCATGATGTTTTTTTCTAATTTTGCATTTTACTATCTATATTTTCAAATGATCCTAAAATCTTACAGTTCCCATTCTGACACCTAGGTCTAAAACTAAGCTGAGACTTCCTGTTTTGTACAGATCATTTCCCTAGTAATGTAATCCCTTCCGTATCAGCACAGACAGTACAGTAAAAGGTGTCTCCAGTAGAGAGATAACACTGGATTGAACACTGGAACACTGGAGCAGACACATGAAAGCCTGGGGGCTTCTGTGTTCATGACGTCACTCCACCCCCCCTCCATTCATGTCTGACAGCCGTGACAGCTGTCACACCTCCTCCCATAGACATGAATGGAGGGGGGCAAGGCGGCTGTGGTCGCCAGTCATCCGGCAGGGAGCGGAGTTCGCTCCGTATACTGGGCGACTGGGGTGCTGCAGCGGGACCCCCGTGATCAGACATGTTATCCCCTTCCCAAATAACATGTCTAGGGGCTGAGTACCCCTTTAAGGCTTTCCTAGTACAAGACATATTTATCATTAGCATAATAAATCTGTGCTATTCTCATTGCGTCAGAAATCTGTCCAATTGTACAAACTTTATAGACCATTTTCATTATGGTCTACTTTGCGACAAAAATTCAAGACAGAATCCAGCTTTCATTTGATGATTAATGTATCTGTAACCTATACACTACAACGACATGTCCCCTTTCTTGATGGAAATTGAAAACTGTAAACAGCGTCGCAAGAAGACCTTCTTTCTGGCATAAAATACCATATATGTATTAAACCTTTAGTGCCAGAATGTTGGAAATATTTACACCTAGGACTTGTCCTAAATTGATTGGTAGATTCCACTCTTCATGTTTTATTGATCCCTACCTACTGGTGCTATTAGCCCCCAATATGGTAATTATAGCCTAGGCTGTCAAAAGGGTGGTCACTATTGGTGGTCAGCACTCAGGTTCATGCCCCATTGAGAGCAGTGGTGACCTTTAGGGCCCCTGCACTGCAATAGTGTCCATAGACTGTCAAGAAGGGTGGTCACCACTATTTAATTGTCAATGGGGTGTGAACCTTAGTACTTTACCTGTTGAGAACTGAGCTGTGATGACCCATTTAATAGTCTTGGTCCAAGTTAGGATACTGGGTATCAAAACTACAGGCACCAATAGCTAGGGAATGGGGTAAAATAATATCAGATATCAGAAGAGTGGCAGCTCCACATGGATCATTACAGCAATGTTTTTTTTTTTTTAAGGAGTCAGGAGTCTTTTTAAAAACCCTTTTTTGTTTAACGTTGACATATATAGAAGGAACTCTTTCTAGAACCATGGTCCTTGGTGTTCAATAAAAGCTTAGGTCTCAGGCAACAAATTTTATTATTTTAGTAACACCAAAACTTCAAGTAAGGTGAGAAGAATGGAGCACTCACCCGGTCTGTAGCTTCTAAAAACCTTTATTTATTGCATCAGAAGGACAAACATGCAGGGGAGTGGACAGGAGTGGTGAAGAGGGTGAGTGTCTGGGTGGCGGTCCGTATCACACACGTAGCACTTTGTCATGCCCCAGAAGTACAAACATGCAGGGGAGCAGATAGGAGTGGTGAAGAGGGGGAGTGTCTGGGCGACGGCCCATATGGCACACGTAGCGCTTTCGTCAGGCCCTAGAAGTACAAACATACAGGGGAGAAGATGGGAGCGGTGAAGAGGGGGAGTGTCTGGGCGATGGTCCGTATTGCACACGTAGCGCATCGTCAGGCCCTAGAAGGACAAAAAAGCAGGCGAGCAGATGGGAGCGGTGAAGAGGGGGAGTGTCTGGGCGACAGTCCGTATCGCGCACGTAGCGCTTCGTCAGGCCCCTCAGGGACCTGACGAAGCGCTACGTGCGCGATACGGACCGTCGCCCAAATGCTCACCCTCTTCCCTGCTCCCATCCGCTCCCCTGCATGTTTGTCCTTCTGATGCAATAAAGAAAGTTTTTTAGAAGCTACAGACTGGGTGAGTGCTCCATTCTTCTCACCTTACTTGAAGTTTTGTCTGATGTCTTCAATGTGAGCACCGAGAAGGTCGTGTGGATTAGCTTTAGGAGCTGCAGAGACTGCCCGTGTATTACGTGCTGGCAGTGCCAAGGTGTATTCTTGTGTGTGTGGAAGTTAGTGAAACCAAAGCTTCCCAGAAGACACATAAGCTAAGGGGTTAATAAGAGGGTGTTTTCTGGAATCTCAGAGCTTGATCGTGCAAGGGCCAACATCTCTTTATTACATAGTGTGTCTGTCACTGCCAACCTGTAATTGCCTTTAGTTTAGCAAATATTCAGCACACATCGCCAGCTTTCCAGACCAGTGTCTCCACTCAGTCAGGCAGAACAGCAGCTCTATCACAGCCGACAGTTATTGACAGGGGCTTTGATGGGACTTTGCACTCTGCATGTTTAGAAAGAAAATACTGATCATCCAACACCCATCTCATAATAAAACCCCACACAACTCCCTCTGCTCTGACATCATGAACATTTCTTCATTTGGCAGGAGAAAGGATCCTACACATGTGTTTTCCACCCAAACATGCTCCAAACGGGCTGCAACCAAGCTGACACTGAGCTGGTCGGCCCAGGACACTTGGGTCTACATCTACATAATGACTTCGAGATTCCCATGAACACTGGAGCTAGGGAACAATTTCCAGAAATCTAAAATTTTCGTGACCAAATCCAACCTAGAAGCACAAAATGTCCACCTTTATTTATCATGGAATATTGGAAAATACAACTAAGTGGAAATTAAAATTACACTTATAAAGCAATTTAAAAAGAAGGGAACTACCAATAGAAAGATAGAAAGATGGAATGTACACACTCATAAATAGCCGGAATTCCAACAGTGTGATGGGGTAATTGCATTGATATGAAGGGGCACAATAGTTGCCTCTGCCATAGGTTAGCATACCCATCCCCCCTGTGCAGTGACATCACAGTGTGCATCATCCCTTACGTTCATGCCTTGTATTTATCAGTATATTTTATACTAATATTAATTAAAGGGGTATTTCGGGTTTATACATCTTATACTTGGGATAGGGTATAAGATGTATGATCGCAGGGGTGCTGCAGGGGTCCGGCACTGCTTCTGAGACGGGGACATGACATCACGGTCACGGCCCCTCATGACGTCATGAATAGCGGGGGCGTGGCGTGACGTCACGAGGGGCCGCGACCGTGATATCACATCACCGTCTCCGAAGCAGCGCTCGGCACAGAATGCCAGGGACTGCACCGAGATCACGGGGGTCCCCAATGGCGGGACCCCTGCGATCATCCATCTTATCCCCTATCCTTTGGATAGGGGATAAGATGTATAAACCCGGAATACCCCTTTAACCCTGGTTTGTGACATCATACAATGTAGACATCACCCAAATGGCTATGATCAAAAGTTTACATACCCTTCAATGTTGAACACACAAGGTGACACACACAGGTTAAAATAGTAACTAAAGGTTCACTGCTCCACTGTTCCTTTGTGCAAGGACTGATACATTTCCCCCTCAAATAACCTGCACACAATGTAAGGCTGCTTTCACACTATAAAGTTGTTCCGTTAAAAGATCCATTATAAACATCCGTTAGAAGAGTCTTAAAAATGGATGTTAAACGTCTGTTACTAAATCCAATTCAAGTCTAAGGGATTTTTTGATTATCCTTTATGACCCGTTATAGACGTTATTTGTGACGGAAGAAAAAACGGCACATGCACAAATTTTTCTTCCATCACAAGAAACGGGTAAATTAACGGCCATTATTTTTAAGGTTGAAGTCTATGGCAAACGGATGAGCCTTTATGTCATCCGTTTGCACCTGGTTTCTAACATCCGTTATTACTTCTGAGCATGCTCAGAAGAGGTGACATCAGCAGACTCCTGCAGTGCTGAGGGACTACTACTACTACTCCCATCATGGAACAGGCAGGGGAGCGGGCGTCATGGTCTGCAACCCTGCGATGTATTGCATGATTTAACTTTCATTTTTAAATCCCCTGCAGGGAGCCCTGAATGGTCGGTACTGAGGAGCCAATCAAGGCTCTCTGCAGGGTTTTTAAAAGGAACATTGGGAGTAGCAGGGGGCCATATGTATATTAAAAGCGCTGTGGGGGCAAGATATATAGCACTGCATGGGGGGGAAGACATATAGCCTATATATCAAGCCCCCCAGAGCATTTATATATACACCCCAGCCAGCGCATTTATATTTATATATATATATATATATATATATATATATATATATATACATACCCCCCGGAGCGCATTAATAAACATATGACCCCCCCAGCGCATTTATAATATGCCCCCCGCAGGCGCATTAATAAAGATATGACCCTGCCGGCGCATTTATATATATATACCCCCAGCAGGCGCATTAATAAAGATATGACCCCCGCTAGTGCATTTATATATATACCCCCCCCCCCTGCAGGACATTAATAAAGATATGACCCCACCAGCGCATTTATATATATATATATATATATATATATATATATACACCCCACAGTACATTAATAAACATATGACCCCCGCCAGTGCATTTATATATATACCCCCCGCAGCGCATTAATAAAGATATGACCCCGCCAGCGCATTTATATATATACCCCCCGCAGCGCATTAATAAAGATATGACCCCGCCAGCGCATTTATATATATACCCCCCGCAGTGCATTAATAAAGATATGACCCCTGCCAGCGCATTTATATATATAGGCCTGCAGCGCATTAATTAAGATATGACCCTGCCGGCGCATTTATATATATACCCCCAGCAGGCGCATTAATAAAGATATGACCCCCGCTAGTGCATTTATATATATACCCCCCCCCCCCTGCAGGACATTAATAAAGATATGACCCCACCAGCGCATTTATATATATATATATATATATATATATATATATATACACCCCACAGTACATTAATAAACATATGACCCCCGCCAGTGCATTTATATATACCCCCCGCAGCGCATTAATAAAGATATGACCCCGCCAGCGCATTTATATATATACCCCCCGCAGCGCATTAATAAAGATATGACCCCGCCAGCGCATTTATATATATACCCCCCGCAGTGCATTAATAAAGATATGACCCCTGCCAGCGCATTTATATATATAGCCCTGCAGCGCATTAATTAAGATATGACCCCCGCCACCGCATTTATATATATAGCCCCGCAGCGCATTAATTAAGATATGACCCCCGCCACCGCATTTATATATATATATATATATATATATATATACACCCCGCAGCGCATTAATAAACATATGACCCAGCCAGCGCATTTATATATATACCCCCCGCCGAGCACCGGCCATTCAGGGCTCCCCGCGGGGAATTTAAAAATGAAAGTTCAAACACACTGATACATCGCAGGGTTGCGGACCATGCCGCCCGCTCCCCTGCTTAATAACTTTGGATCGCATCAGAAGTGAGACCTGGTGCAATCAATCCCTCAGCCCCTGTACTACTACCCCCAACATGGAACAGACTCTGTTCCATGATGGGGTAGTAGTACAAACACTAATGTAGCCTCCCCAGCTGTCTGCAGACTCCCGCAGCAAGGGAACTACTACTCCCATCATGGAACGGAGTCTGTTCCATGATGGGAGTAGTAGTAGTCCCGGATTTGGGAGTCTGTAGGTAGTGGTGTTAAAATGGCCATACATGAGGGATGTTATAACGGGTCTTAACAGATTAATATTTATTCAGTCGTTAGCACCCGTTATTTCATCCGTTATTATACATCCGTTTTTACACAGAAAACGCACGTTTAATAACAGATGAATGCTCATAGTGTGAAAGGAGCCATACATAAAACAGCACAAAGAAAACAGCATCATTTCTAGTGCATTTTCCTGTTTTTTAACTAACATTTGGCCACAGATTTTTTTTACTGCAGTAAAAGCCACAAAAACATGGTGACTTTTTTGCTGAACCCCTTTATACATAAAAGCTAATGAGACAACCAAAGGCAAGAATATGGTCTCTCCTCCTGCATTATAGACTTCCACTGCTCTGCTCCGTCATAGTAGCAGAATGATGAAAATAGTGGTGGAACCAGATCCCGTACATGTTGGATACCAAAAGTGCCCGATGAACTCTATTAACTTTAACCCCTTGGGGACGAGCCCATTATGACCCTAAGGACGGGAGCATTTTTTTCAAATCTGACCTCTATCACTTTATGCATTAATAACTCTGCAATGCTTTTACTTATAAATTTGATTCCGAGATTGTTTTTTGACATTTTACTTCATGTTAGAGGTAAATTTTCATCGATACTTGCTTGCTTTCTTGGTGAAAAATTCCAACATTTCAGAAAAAAATGGAAAATTTAGCATCTTTCTAACTTTGAAGCTCTCTGCTTGTAAGGAAAAGGGATATTCCAAATAAATTACATATTGATTCACATATACAATATGTCTTCCTTATATTGGCATCATAAAGTTGACATGTTTCTACTTTTTGAAGACATCAGAGGGCTTCAAAGGATAGCAAAAATTTTTCCAATTTTTCACAGAATTTTTCAGGGACCAGTTAAGTTTTGAGGGTCTTTATGTGGGAAATCCCCTATAATGGACCCCATTATGAAAACTGAACCCCTCAAAGTATTCAAAATGACATTCAGAAAGTTTGTTAACTCTTTAGGCGTTTCACAGAAATAGCAGAAAAATTGAGAATTTTTTTTTTACTGTAACATGTTATTGTAGCCCCATTTTTTATTTCATTTGTTCAAGGGGTAAAAGGTAAAAAGTCCCTCCAAAACGTATAATTCATATTCTATTGAGTAAGGAAATACCTCATAAGTGGATGTAAAGTGCTCTGTGGGTGCACTTGAGGGCTCAGAAGGGAAGGAGCGACAATAGGATTTTGGAGAGTGAATTTTTCTGAAATGGTTTTTGGGGGGCACGTCGCATTTAGGAAGCCCCTATGGTGCCAGAACAGCAAAAAAACGCATGGCACACTATTTTGGAAACTAGACCCCTCAAGGAATGTAACAAGGGGTACAGTGAGCCTTAACACCCCACAGGTGATTGACGAACTTTTGTTAAAGTGGGACGTGAAAATTAAATATTTTATTTTTAACACTAAAATGCTGGTGTTACCCCAAACTTTTCATTTTCACAAGGAGTAATAGGAGAAAATGCCCCCCAAAATGTGTAACCCCATTTCTCTCGAGTAAGGAAATAGCTCATATGTGGATGTAAAGTGCTCTGTGGGTGCACTAGAGGGCTTAGAATGGAAGGAGTGACATTGGGCTTTTGGAGAGCAAGTTTTGCTGAAATGGTTTTTAGGGGGCATGTCACATTTAGGAAGCCCCCATGAAGCAAGAACAGTAAAAAAAAAAAAAAAAACACATGGCATACTATTTTGGAAACTACACCCCTCAAGGAACTTAACAATGGGGAAAGTGAGCCTTAACACCCCATAAGTGATTGCAAACTTTCTTTAAATTGGGACGTAAAAATTAAAAATATTTTTTTTCTCAATAAAATGTTGGTGTTACCCCAAATTTTTCATTTTCACAATGGGCAATAGGAAAAAAAGCCCCCAAAAATTTGTAACCCCATTTTATCTGCGTATGGAAATACCTCATATGTGGATATAAAGTGGATGTAGTTTTGCCACAGTTGTAGGCACACTGGTGGAGAACCACTAAGTTAGGAAACATACTCTAGCACAGTGAATCCAACCTGCGGGCCTCCAGCTGTTGCAAAACTGCAACTCCCAGCATGTACAGTCTGTCAGTGCATTCTTGGAGTTATAGTTTTGCAACAGCAGGATGCACACAGGTTGGAATCACTGAGTTAGGAAACAGACTCTAGCTCAGTGTTTCCCAACCAGTGTGCCTCATGCAGTTGCAAAACTACAACTCCCAGCATGCACTGACAGCCGAAAGGCATGCTAGGAGTTGAAGTTATGCAACAACTGGGGAAGAACAGTTTGGAGACCACTAAGTAGTGGTCTCCAAACTGTAGCCCTCCAGATGTTGCAAAACTGCAACTTTCAGCATGCTCTGACTGTCTGGGCATGCTGGGAGTGGTAGTTTTGCAACATCTGGAGGGCCACAGTTTGGAGACCAATCTGTAGTGGTCTTCCAACTGTGGTCCTCCAGATGTTGCAAAACTACAACTTTCAGCATGCACTGACTGTCTGGGCATGCTGGGAATTGTAGTTTTGCAGCATATGGAGGGCTACAGTTTGGAGACCAAATATAGTGGTCTCCAAACTGTGCCACTTCAGATGTTGCAAAACTACAACTCCACTACACAGTGGTCTGCAAACTGTGGCCCTCCAGATTTTGCAAAACTACAACTCTCAGCATGCCCAGACAGCCTTCGGCTGTCTGGGCATGTTGGGAGTTGTAGTTTTGCAACTTTTAGAAGGCCAGAGTGAAGATCACTTATCGCGATCTTCACTGCAGCCTCCTCCACCCACGCACTTTCCGGCCTGCCTCCTCCTGCTGCCGCCCAATGTCTCTGCCAATACTGACGCCCCTATTCCGCCGCTCTTATGCCGTCGCTGTAAGCGAGCCATGACCCCCCCACTCTGCCTGGACTTCAATCGGTGGGCAGAGCGGGGGAAATTAACTTTTACACCCCCTGCCCCCAACTGCCATTGGTTGGTCAGTCCTGATCGACAAATGTCAGAGGATAGGAGGAGGTGGCACCCCTGCCACCTCACTCTTATCCTTTAGAATGGTCGGAGCTGTCTCTGATAGTGACTCGATTGGCCCGGAATCGCCGCAAATTGCCGGTCTGAATTGACATGGGGGGGTCTCAGGAACCCCCTGGGCATTGCCACGGGATGCCTGCTGATAGATATCAGCAGTCATTCCGGTCAAATCATTGCCCGGCGAGCAGTAGTGATCAGAAATACGGAGGGTGTACAGGTACGCTCTCCATACTTAAGTACCAGGAAGTGAGGGCGTACCTGTACGTTCCGTCCCCAACAGGTTAATGGGTCTGTAGGGTGTATGGGTCTGTAGGATATGTATGGTTTCTGTCTCCCTTCCTAAGGCTAAGTTTCCACAGCTAGTAGTAAATGACAGGTTCATGTGAATTACATGCCCTTAGCCATCTGGCTGAAAAACTTCACTATTAGGCTAGGATTCCACTTGTTTTTTTTTCTGACAGTTTTTGGAAAACTGCCACTGCAGTTTTTGAGCCAAAGTCAGAAGTGGATCCATAAGGAATAGGACATATAAAGGAAGGACTTATACTTCTCCTCCCTTATGGATCCACTTCTGACTTTGGCTCAAAAACTGCAGAGGCAGTTTTCCAAAAACTGCAAGAAAAAAACCAAGTGGAATCCTAGCCTTATAGGAACTTTTTTTTTAAATCCCAATAAAATAAGGTAAAAGATCTTAGGCTAAGTTTCCACTTGGTTTTTTTCTGGCAGTTTTTGGAAAACTGATACTGCAGTTTTTGAGCCAAAGCCAGAAATGTATTCAAAAGGAATAGGACATATAAAGGAAGGACTTACACTTCTCCTCCCTTATGGATCCACTTCTGACTTTGGCTCAAAAACTGCAGTGGCAGTTTTCCAAAAACTGCCAGAAAAAAAATCCAAGTGGAAACTTAGCCTAAGATCTTTTACCTTATTTCGTTGGGATTTAAAAAAAAAGTTCCTATAATAGTGAAGTTTTTCAGCCAGATGGCTAAGGGCATGTAATTCACATGAACCTGTCATTTACTACTAGCTGTTAACGCCGTTCCCTGGGACAAAAGCTTCACGAGTCTGAATTTTAATTTTACTTCTCTATACTGCTAATTCTGCATAATTGGCACAGTGTGGGAGCCCGGACCGGATCCAAGGAATATAGAAGAGTGAGAATGATTTATTCCTTATTTCTTTCCCTACTTGTACTAGTCACGACACATAAGAGCTGCCTTGTGCATACATTTGCAGGTCTGTGCCTGTGTGGCAGTCTACAGTATATTGCATATATGCATCATTGTGGCTGCTACAGGGTCCACAGAGAGGGGTCCTCACTTCAGCTTGGGCCATCCTCCTCCCCCAAAGGAACCTGACTACAATTAGCCCTCTCCATGGCAATATTGACAACATAGAAAGTGGAGGACAAAAGTAGAGAGAGACGAACGGGGACATTTATGAAGACTGGCATATCTCCCTGAAAGGGGTACTCCGCCCACAGACATCTTATCCCATATCCAAAGAACCCCCCGCAATCTCCATGTAGCACAGTATAGAATGCTGGGTTTGGGCGGCCAGAAAAAATGTGACATCACACCACCTCCCTCCATTCATGTCTATGGGAGGAGGCATGACAGCCGTCCACCACACTGTTACCAACCATCAGGCCCGGACTGGCCTACCGGGATACCGGCAGCGTGGCTGCGTGCATTTTTTCCCCTCCAGGGGCCGCCAGGGCCGGATCATTGGCGCTCATGGAGCGCCTGATCCGGGCCCCATGCCCGCAGGGGGCCCCGTCACATTAGGAACATCCCTGTGTCCCGAAAAATCTTTTCCGGACACAAGGATGCCCCGGTTACCTCTCTGCGGCCGCCGGCCAAGCATTAACTTTAAAAACGCAGGGGCCGCCAGGATGTAGCGCATGCAGGGACGTCACTGACGTCCCGTGCGTGCCCCCATAGTAGCAGAGCAGAGCGGTGAGGAGGACGCGCGCATGGTAGGTATGTGACCAGCGGCATGTCATCTTCAGTGTTCTGACCACCGCTCCGGGTCACTATCTACTGCTATGGCCCATAGGCCATAGCAGTAGATCGTAACCCCGGAGCAGTGATCGGAACACTGAAGTGGGGCAGTAAACAGGCATACAGCCTCCAGCCATACACCGTACTGCACATAATGTGGGGGAATTATACTGCACCTAATGTGGAGAGCTATACTGCACCTAATGTGGGGGACTATACTGCACCTAATGTGGGGGAACTATACTGCACCTAATGTGGGGAACTATACTGCACCTAATGTGGGGGACTATACTGCACCTAATGTTGGGGAACTATACTGCACCTAATGTGTGGAAACTATACTGCACCTAATGTGGGGGAACTATACTGCACCTAATGTGGGTAAACTACTTTTTTTGCTCTTTATATTTGTCTTATCTATAAATAAGGCACTCTTCAAGTATGCTTTAAAATGCATGATTTTACCTTTTATGAACAAGAAAATGACAACGTGATGGTATAATGACGCAACACTATGGGGCTGGTATGTAATTTTTTTCCAGGGCTGGTTTTAACACCCAGTCCGGCCCTGCCAACCATCAATGTTACCACCACTCTCTCACCACACCTCATTTCACATCCACTTTATGCCAAACTCTGACCACTTAGTGAGCAAGGCGTAAGGTGCAAATTTTTTGCCCAAAACAGAGGCTTGGGCAAAAATTTTAAACTAGCGCAGACAACGATAAATCCCCCCTAAGTACACTAGGTAAATGTGTAGCAAAACTAAAGGGTTTAGTAGTTTGCCCGTGCACGAATTTCCCTACAATGCCTCCTACACAATCTTTATCTGAATTGGAAAGATCATACCTTTGCACATTATTGTGAAGTAAACATGGAAACGTATGTTATGAAATGTTATTATTTTAGTTTTTGATACATGACATTGAATACATTTTCATTGGTTGGTCTCTATGAACTGGAAGCTCTTCAGAATTAAGAGGTCCCTGATTCTTCCTTTTAGCTTTTGGCTTGGAGATCTCCACCATTTCCAAAGCCAATGATGATTTAGCATATATAGACAAGGTTTGCGTTGTGCAAATTATAGTTCCTTTGAAGTCAGAGATGTCCCTTTACTCTAGGAATTGGTGGGGGTCCCAGGTGAAAAGTCTAGTTAGGCAATATAGAGACTGGTCAACTTTAAGGGTGCAGACTCTCCTCTAAAGCTGTGTGATTGATTCTAAGTCTATAAATTGTGACCTTGTGTACATTCTATTGTTGGCATACTTTGGCGCAAGGCACTTTGTTGCCAAGTTGATAATGTGACTATGCATTTCTAGTCCACTTAGTGACCACAGTGGAGGGATGAGTCACAATTTTGTATGTCATGCCAATGTTGTGCCCAAGGCAATTTGCATTCTGCCTACATGGGACAGAACCCCATCACTTGCTGTCTACTGCTTCTATCTAGAATGTGTTAAATTGTTGGACTTCATTCAAAAAGTGTTGTAAAGCAATGGTAAAAATTAATTAATGCATAATGGATAACAGTTACATAGTTACATAGTTAGTATGGTTGAAAAAAGACATACATCCATCAAGTTCAACCAGGGAATTGAAGGGTAGGGATGTAAGGGGATAAGGGGAAGGGAAGTTGTTTTATATTTCTTCATAAGCATTAATGTTATTTTGTTCCAGGAATGTATCTAACCCTGTTTTAAAGCTATTAATTGTTCTTGCTGTGACCAGTTCCTGAGGTAGACTGTTCCATAAATTCACAATCCTCACGGTAAAGAAGGCGTGTCGCCCCTTTAGACTAAACCTTTTTCTCCTCCAGACGGAGGGTGTGCCCCCTCGTCCTTTGGGGGGGGGGTTTAACCTGGAACAGTTTTTCTCCATATTTTTTGTATAGGCCATCAATATACTTATATACATTTATCATATCCCCCCCTTAAACGTCTCTTCTCAAGACTAAACAATTGTAACTCCTTTAATCGTTCCTTGTAGCTAAAAAGATATGTAAATGTAGGTGTGATACATAGAGATTAGAAAGATAAAAGGGTTAATTTTTCCTAGTCTCGGAACTTACTGTAGAATGTGTAAAAAAAGACCTAAAGGGGAACTTTTCCACATATACTAGGACTTTAGGACTTTACAGAGGGAGCCCACATTTGAGCCAAATCAGCCCCTGGACTCCCAAAACGAGCCATGTATCCATGTATTTCATGGCCAATCATTTAATTGAATGGCCACTTTGTAGAGATAGATTTCTTTAGTATTGCATGATATAGCCAGCAGTTTCCCCTGGTGATCACAGTGGATGAGTAGGGGTTTCTGAAGCTGACTTTGTTAGATCTGGCAGATGTATAATCATTTATCTACTTATACATCAGCATAGAGACATCAGAAGATCATATTCAGCTATTAGAATCTCCAAAATGTAGTCACTTTAACCTAACTGTAATACATAAACTCTGCAGAAGAATATGTGACTTTACCCTTATAGAATATATTGCAGTAATTCACAAATTTGCTTTTTATATTACAGCCTTGCTAGCCCTGTGTAATAGTACCTGTATTTTTCTTACCTGGCAATGGCAAACACAATGGGGGAGATTTATCAAAACCTGTCTAGAGGAAGAGTGGTGCAGTTGCCCATAGCAACCATTCAGATCGCTTCTTTCATTTTTCCCAGGCCTCTTTAAAAAACAAAGAAGCAATCTGATTGGTTGCTATGGGCAACTGCACCAATCTTCCTCTGCACAGGTTTTGATAAATCTTCCCCAATATTGCTTCATGCCACAATGGATACAGAGAATGATAGAAAAGTCAAATGTGTTTATTTTAATAGCTTAAAAGGATTTTTTATTTTATTTCATTGAATGGCTGGGTAAAAAATAAAAAAAGTCATACTCACCTATCGGAACCCTCGCAGTTGACATCCAAACAACTCCTGGCCCCAGCTCGTCATCACCTCTTCCTGTTTCCGGTGTTGAGTTGTCTCAGCAGTAACTCAGCCAATGATTAGTTAAGATAAAATACCTTTACAGCCAGTGATTGGCTGAGACGACTTGTCACAAGAGCCAGGAACTAGTGGTGACAAGCCGGAATTGGGAGGCGTTGGAACGGCAGCTGCAAGGGATCAGGGGTATAACTTATTTATTACTTTTAGGGGTCTGGTCTAAAGTGTAGATTTTCTTGTACATTGGTCTGGGTTCTGTATTTTTTTGTTGATCTAGTCTGTCATTTTTAGCTACTGGAATTACTTCAATCTGATGGATTGTAAGCAAGTAGTCTGAAAAATAAGACATCTCCCTGTTATTTACAGTATATGAGTAAATCAAAGATATAGTCTAGGCCACAAAACCCAGAGTGTATGTGAGAGCTCTGTACGCTGATCAGAAGAGATGGATATTGATTCCAGGTCACCAGGAAGCCTCACTTCTCAGGGCTCCTTCTATGTCTCTTGGGGAACTGAAGACGTGAAATAAAATTAGGAGCGTTAACAAACACTTCCCAGCGCATCCACATGCCTCACTGCGGACCAGACACGTGACTGCGCTCATGTGTGGCCTCAGCTCTTTTGCTGTAATTCTCACAGATAGAGGGTTTCTAATATAACTTTATTAAATTATACTGTATGCTGCAATAATTCAAGGGGTTCAATTTCTTAAAGTGCTCTATTATAAAAAAAAAAAAAAAAAAAAACTTTTACAGCAAAAACAAATTGATGTATATTAGATATACAATATGGAAAGTGAATTATTAAGTTATCCGTCAGATAGATAGATAGATATATGAATAGAGAGATATGACATAGATAAATAGATAGCTATATAGATAAATAGATAGCTAGATAGATAGATATGAGATAGATAGATAGATAGATAGAGTTATGGCCATAAATGTTGACACCCCTGAATTTTTCAAGAAAATGAAGTATTTCTCACAGAAAAGGATCGCAGTAACACATGTTTTGCTATACACATGCTTATTCCCTTTGTGTATATTGAAACTAAACCAAAAAAAGGGAGGAAAAAAAAAGCAAATTGGACATAATGTCAAACCAAACTCCAAAAAGGGAATGGACAAAATTATTGGCAACCTTTCAAAATTGTGGAAAAATAAGATTGTTTCAAGCATGTGATGCTCCTTTAATCTCACTTGGGGCAAGTAACAGGTGTGGGCAAAATAAAAATCACACCTGAAAGCAGATAAAAAGGAGAGAAGTTCACTAAGTCTTTGCATTGTGTGTCTGTGTGCCACACTAAGCATGGACAACAGAAAGAGGAAAAGAGAACTGTCTGAGGACTTGAGAACCAAAATTGTGGACAAATGTCAACAATCTCAAGGTAACAAGTCCATCTCCAGTGCGCAACATTATCAAGAAGTGTGCAACGCATGGCACTGTAGCTAATCTCCCTGGGCGTGGATGGAAGAGAAAAATTGATGAAAGGTATGAACGCAGGTTAGTCTGGATGGTGGATAAGCAGCCCCAAACAAGTTCCAAAGATATTCAAGCTGTCCTGCAAGCTCAGGGAGCATCAGTGTCAGTGCGAACTATCCATCGACATTTAAATGAAATGAAATGCTATGGCAGGAGACCCAGGAGGACCCCACTGCTGACACAGAGACATAAAAAAAAGCAAGACTACATTGCTTGAACTTGAGTAAGCCAAAATGCTTCTGGGAAAAGTCTTGCAAACAGATAAGACCAAGATAGAGCTTTTTGATAAAGCACATCATTGTACTGTTTATAGAAAATGGAATGAGGCCTACAAAGAAAAGAACACAGTACCTACAGTGAAATATGGAGGAGGTTCAATCATGTTTTGGGGTTGTTTTGCTGTCTCTGGCACTGGGTGCCTTAAATGTGTGCAAGGCATCAGTAAATCTGAGGATTACCAATGGATTTTGGGTCGCACTGTAGAGCCCAGTGTCAGAAAGCTGGGTTTGCGTCTGAGATCTTGGGTCTTCCAGCAGGACAATGACTCCAAACATACATCAAAAAACACCAAGAAATGGATGGCAACAAAGCGCTGGAGAGTTCTGAAGTGGCCGCCATGAGTCCAGATCTAAATCCCATTGAACACCTGTGGAGAGATCTTAAAATTGCTGTAGGGAAAAGGCGCCTTCCAATAAGAGAGACCTGGAGCAGTTTGCAGAGGAACAGAGGTCCAACATTCCAGCTGAGAGGTGTAAGAAGCTTATTGATGGTTATAGGAAGCGATTGATTTCAGTTATGTTTTCCAAAGGGTGTGCAACCAAATATTAAGTTAAGGGTGGCAATAATTTTGTCCAGATCATTTGGTGTGACATTATGTCCAATTTGGTTTTTTTCCTCCCTTTTTTGTTTTAGTTCCAATACACACAAAGGAATAAACATGTGTATAGCAAAACATGTGTTACTGTAATCCTTTTCTGTGAGAAATACTTAATTTTCTTGAAAAATTTCAGGGGTGCCAACATTTACGGCCATGACTGTAGATATGAGATGGATAAATAGATAGATAAATAGATAGATATGAAATAGATATGAGATAGATATGAGACATAGATCGATATGAGATAGATAGATAGATAGATAGATAGATATGAGATAGATATGACTTATAAGTAAAATAATTTTAGAACAAGATCATAAAAGGTTTATATGATAGGTGCATGCAAAGTAAGGCATAGTGTATTTATTGTTGGCACATTTAGTTTGCTATAACAAAAGAGTTAAGTAAGAACTGTGAATTTCAAAGGAGCGACTGTTTTAGTCCCCAGGTTACTCCGTTATGAATATGTGGAATTCCCCAGACTGGAGATTCCTTTTTTTATATCTGCTATTAGACATGCACCGACTACGTTCAGGGAAATCTATTTTAGTGTTGGTTATTATACTTAAATTTATTCTATTATGTTAGAAATTGTGGTTATGATGGGGACACTGTGCTCTTTATTCAGGGTTCACTATATTCATATGCACTATACTTGCTATTTTGTTGTTACTAAGCGGGTTATTACAGGGACTTCATTATTATATAGACATTGAGGGGTCTTCATGAAAAGTGGTTTAGATGAATTGCTTTTTACTCCATTAATTCACGTGGATACGTGGAACGTGAATATACTGTGGCATTATTGTCGCTATTGAGAAGTATTTAACTGGGCATTATTTTTGTTACATTGTAACTGATGCTGTGGTTACGTGGTTCCTGGGCCCAATGCAAAATCTGTAACAGGCCCCCACCTACCATGTGTCATTTATAATAATAATAATGTCTTCTTATGTGGCTTTGGATACATGAAACCCTAAAGGCACCAGGACTAGAATGTACAGTGGTCGCTAAACATACGATGGTAATCCGTTTTAAATGGACCATCGTTTGTTGAAACCATCGTATGTTGAAGGATCCGTGAAATGTAAAGTATAGGAAAGTGGTCTACAACCTGTGGACCAGGTTGAAGACCACTGGTATTGCAGGTTGTACTCACATGTCCCCGCCGCTCTGGACCGTCACCGCTTGTCACCGCTACCCTGGATGTCGCCTTCCATCGCTGTCGCCGCGTCCCCGGGGTGTCCCCAACAGTCCGGCAAGGCCATTGCTTCCCCGGCATCCTCGCTCTCACATCGCCGGCATCACGTCGCTACATACGCCGCTCCTATTGGATGATGGGACGGCGTGCGCAGCGACATGACGACGACGATGGAGAGCACTGACGATGCAGGGGATCCCAAAGAGGACGCGCCGGAGCTCCGAGGACAGGTAAATGATCTTCAGCGGACCACATGGGGCACCGTAAACGGCTATCCAGTGGCAGCTGAAGCAGTCTGCGCTGCCGGATAGCCGTTTATACGATGGCCCTGACAAACAAAAGCATCGTATGTTGATGCTGCCTTCAACATGCGATGGCCTCTGAGAGGCCATCGTATGTTAAAATGATCGTATGTCAGGGCCATCGTAGGTCGGGGGGTCACTGTAGATGCTATAATAATAATTTATTTATATAGAGCCTACAGATTCCGCAGCGCTTACAATTATGGGGTACAAACAAAGACAAGTATCAGACATAATATTACACAATAACTATTCAAACAAGAGGTGTGGGGATATGTTGAGGATATGTTGAGGCCAATTAAAGAATGTTATAGGCCTGTCTGAAAAGATGTGTTTTCAGGCCACGTTTGAAACTATGGATGTTGTTGTTGAGTCTGAGGGATTGAGGGATAGCATTCCAGAGAATTGGTGCAGCACAAGTGAAATCTTGGAGATGGGAGTGAGAAGTTCAGATTATAGAAGATATTAGTGTGAGATCATTAGCAGATCGGAGAGAACGTGTAGGATGGTAGACGGAGATGAGAGAGGAGATGTAGGGAGGTGCAGCATTGTGGAGGGCTTTGTGTGTGAGACTGAAGATTTTGTACTGTATTCTGGACTGAATTGGTAACCAGTGTAGTGACTGGCACAGGGAGGAGGCGTTGGTGTAGCAGCTGGAGAGGAAGATGAGTCTGGCTGCAGCATTAAGGATGGACTGGAGAGGAGAGAGTTTGGAGATAGGAAGGCCTATTAGTAAAGAGTTACAATAGTCGAGGCGGGAGTGAATCAAAGCAATAATGAGAGTTTTAGCAGTTTCAGTAGTGAGAAACGGGCGGATTCTTGAAATGTTTTTGAGATGCAGGTGACAAGAACGTGAAAGGGACTGAATATGGGGAGTGAAAGACAGATCAGAGTCAAGTATAACTCCAAGACAGCGAGCCTGCTTCCCAGGAGTTATGGTAGTACCACATACCGAGATGGAAATGTCAGGGTTAGGTACAGTATCAGTTGATGGAGAAAAAACAAGAAGTTTTGTTTTCGAAAGATTTAGTTTCAGATATAAAGAGGACATGATGTCTGAGACAGCAGAGAGACAGTCACTGGTATTCTGTAGGAGTGCAGGGGTGATGTTGGAGGAAGAGGTATAGAGTTGGGTGTCATCAGCATAGAGGTGGTACTGGAAACCAAATCTACTGATTGTTTTTTCCAATGGGGGATGTGTAGAGTGAAAAGAGTAGAGGACCCAGGACCGATTCCTGGGGAACCCCCGACTGCAAGGGGAAGAGGAGAAGAAGTAGAGCCAGAAAATGAGACGCTAAAGAAGCGGCCAGAGAGATAGGAGGAAAACCAGGCGAGAGCAGAGTCCTTGAGACCGATGGAGCGGAGACTACTGAGGAGGAGTTTTTGATCCACAGTGTCAAAAGCCGCAGAGAGGTCCAAGAGAATCAGTAAAGAGACCCTAAATGCTACCCTTGCATCCCCAAGTACATTTGAGTGACTATTATGAGAGCACTATGGCAGCTTTGGGGCACTACAGGTAGTATTATGGAAGTACTGCATTTCCTACAAGTCAATGTAGTATTATGTATTTGCTATTATGTGAGCATTGAAGCTTTTATAATGAAGGGTATTGCAGATATTACCATCGGGACACTGTGGCTGCTTTTCTATTTTCCTCTGCACATAGGGGGACATTTACTTAAGGATTTAAGCCTGTAAAATATATGGCCAATGTAGACAGAAAATATGCATTTGCTGCATTGATATTGTGACCTTTAGCAGGTGTACATGTCATTTACACCATCTGTGCCAGAGGGTGTGTTTTTTGGGCAAAGTAGGTGTGGTTTGCATGTCAAATGTTTTGGCGCCAGACATATCATCTGCGACTTTTGAAAAGTAGCAAAAAATTGTGCAAATCCCATGCCACCTCTGACCCCTGTACTTAACTGTGCAATGCTCTGTTAACAAAGATAATCTGCCACTTTATCTATCATTGACTATTAAATATATCTGCAACTTTAGGTTTAATTTTAGACTTTACTTTAAAGGGTTATCCTCCATTCACAGAAAAGGGGATAAGTTCTAGAGGCTGTATTTACACTAATTACTGGCACAATTTTACCACTATTTTCTGACATTGCAGCAAAACTTGTGCAATTTTGGAAACTAGTGGTGTAATTACGGGGTATGCTCGAAATGCTCCATGTGAACACAGCCTAAATGGAGGGTAAAAGAAGGATTTATCAGCAACTTGATTCTGTAAGTTTTATGTTTTTACTGGTTAGATCATAGATGGTGTAGTGGCTTCCAAACTTGAGCTATAGGGTTTAACATCATCCCAGGCCTCCTTCCCGTAGTCAATTTCCATAAGGGGCAAATCATTTTACCAATTTTAATTGGTTTTGGTCCAAAGTTATCGTATTGGAAAGTGTAGCATACATGCCAGGCTCGCAGTAATGTTGCACTACAAATAGCTGGAATTTATACAAATGTATCACTTAAAGTACCGTATTTTTCGTCATATAAGACGCACCTAATGTTATAGGATAAAAATCTAGAAAATAAAGATTCTGAACCAAATACAATGTAAAGTATAGGATAGTGATCTTCAACCTGCGGACCTTCAGATGTTGCAAAACTACAACTCCCAGCATGCCCAAACAGCCGTTGGCTGTCCGGGCATGCTGGGAGTTGTAGTTTTGCAACATCTGGAGGTCCGCAGGTTGAAGACCACTGGTATAGGAGGTTATACTCACGTGTCCCCGCCGCTCCGGACCCGTCACTGCTCGTCACCGCTGCCCTGGGTGTCGCCCTCCATCGCTGTCACCGCGTCCCCGGGGTTTCCCCGTCGCTCCGGAATGTCTCTGCTGCCTGGTATCCTCGCTCTCCGTCGCCGCCATGACATCGCTCCGCACGCCGCTCCGCACGCCGCTCCGCACGCCGCTCCGCACGCCGCTCCTATTGGATGATCGGACGGCGTGCGCGACGACCTGATGACTACGAAGGAGAGCGCCGGCCATGCAGGGGATCCTGGCACGGAGCAGACACCGAGGAGGCAGGTAAGGTCACTCCCGGTGTCCTGTAAGCTGTTCGGGACGCCGCGATTTCACCGTGGCGGTCCCGAACAGCCCAACTGAACAGCAGGGTTAGTGTTATTTTCGCTTCAGACGCGGCGGTCAGCTTTGATAGCCACGTCTGAAGGGTTAATACACCGTGATCAGTGATGTCCTGTATGGGCCGCGGGTCCAGGCCGGTAATGGCCGCAGGGACCGCCGCGATAGGTGTGTATTTGCCTTTTAAGAAGCACCAACTTTTCCCCCCCAGTTTTGGGGAAGAAAAAGTGCGTCTTATATGGCGAAAAATACAGTAAGTTCTGGCTGCTGATAGTCACTGAAAATTGCACAAAATATGCACTATGTTGAACCAAAATATATCAGATAGTAAATCTCCCCCATAATGTTTAGTCCATTTTTTTTTTTTTTGCGGGTGGCACCCCTGCCGATTATACTGTAAATAGCTCATGGGGACTTTTTATATCATAATCTAGTAAAGCTCCTCAAAACTCTGAGACAGGAAATTACAACAAGAACAGAATGTTTTTAACCTGACCCAAAACTCATGGTTTATTATTTAGTTCCTATTTAATATGTAACTAGAACAATGCTGAGGACATGATGAAGAAACATCTAATCCCTGAAAAGTGAAGACCAAAAATTGTGAATATTTGTTTCCTGTGTTGGCCAGAGAACAAGGTAGCCTAGTTTTCTTGTGTGCCCTCCAGAGTAACAAATACTAGATATTATTATCAACAACGTATGTTTACCAAGATCTAGGCTGCTTAAAGTGGATATGTTGCCATACTGTGTATATTATAGGGAAAGGTCTGATGTACTACTAGCCAATAATGGCACAAAAAATATGCTGCCCTATGGCTAATCGCGCCAAACAAATAATAATGCAGACATAGCTATGTGCCCACTTTACTCATAAAGAAATGCCTCCAAACACACACCACAGGCTATCATGGCCATCATGTATACAGGTCACCAGCTGTCACTCATTGGTGGGGAGGGGTCAAGGAGAGGCAGGGGGCACTTAACTGATGACAGCAAACTCAAAAATATGGCTATTTTTTAGACTGACACAATAGATTTGTGCTGTTTGGTCTAATATTAACATGGAATCATCTTCATAATATGCTGGTCTTAAAGGGCATCAGGATGTCATATTAATCATGGTGGTATTCATGGTGGTCAGATGGAGAAAAAAAGAGAAGGTAGATTTTATTACAAGAGCAGGATTCAAAAAAGTTGAATATGTAAATGAAGTGTCCAAATACAGCCAATCAGTATGCAGCACAGTATACAAAAGGTGAGAAAAGGCATACAAAGTCCTCTTTCTTTACTGCTTCACTGAAGATAAGTATCGATTTTGCTACTACCTGATAGATTTATAAGAGCATATATAGCGTTTTATTTCTGCATTGTCATTCATATATTATTGTGTCTTCATTATATTTCCTATTACCGCTATTCCGTGCCTTTTATATATCTCCAATATAACTCGGTTTCCCCCCTTATTCTATGCTGTTATTATCTTTATATTGCCTATCTCTGCTTACTCGTTATACCTCTGTATTCAGCGGCATTTCTCTGCCGCTCAGACTCCAATCCCGCAGCGGGAGATGCTGACTAGCGTCTTCTCGCGGGATCACCAAGGCAGCTGGTCCTCAGCTGTAATGTCAGCATACTCTCCGGCGGGCGGGAGCGCATCTCATTCCTGTCAGAGACACAGCTCCTGTCAGCCATCACCTCACTTAGTTCCTCACATACCTGTCCTGGTATTCATTCCTTTTGTCAGTATACATTAGTTCATATATACTCCCCACTCCATTGTATACCACAAGTAATAAACAAATAATATATAATTTTTTTTCCTTTCCCCCACATACATTTAATGTTCTGTATTCTCATACATAATAACTTCTATTATCTTTTCTATTATAGTCCATTATCATGGCAAATGAGGAGTCAAGGAAATCATTTTAACCAGATATTTATGACCCTAAAACTTATGAAATTGTTGATTAGGAGGTCATTCAAAATATGGTGGACCAGTCAGAGTCTAGGTCAGTACAGACCGCAGTTAAATCCACTATGTCGTCCATGCAAGATGCCATAGCAAAATCTGTAGCACGTGCAGTGATGCAGTCAGTACCTCAGGGATCTCCACACATTGTTCCCCATTCACCTTCAGATCATTTCCGGTCCGTGGATGACTCTACCACAAGTATGGCCGCAGGCCTCAAAAAAGGGGGAAAAGTCTAAAAAACAAACATTTTGTATCTACCAGTCCTTCTGCCACTGACCCTAGAAAACCAACTAAAATAAGAAAGGACCAGGATATTACTGCTGCTTTCCCAGAAAGCGACTTTACTGACGTTTTATTACAACATCCCGGACCCTCAGCTCGAGAGGAGGCACATAAAAAACGGGCAATCAAGGCATTCAATAGAATGAAACCTGACTCCTGAAATTTTTCCCCTAACCAATCCTCTAATGGTCTCCTCTGATATACAGGAAGAAGGAGATGATGATTTTCTGACTTCAGATAAATCTACCCCCGTTATCCTAGATTCATTGGAGTTCCCGATATCTTCTTGACTTCAGCGATTGGAGACTGAATCCAACTATTTTCCAACATTTCAACAGTTTATGGGGTCCCTTTCACCTAGACCTTTTTGCAGTCCGGTTGAACCGCCAGGTTCCACAATTTTTCAGCTGGAGTCTGGATCCAGAAGCTTTGGGGTCAGACGCCCTGTTACAGACTTGGCCCTCAATCGGTCAATATGCCTTCATATTACACTAATTCATGCTACTCCATGCCAAAATACAGATATCCACTTTAGTCCTGATAACTCCCTGGTGGCCGACTCAATCGTGGTTTCCACAAATTTTGGAAATGACGATAGATTATCCATGGGTAATTCCAATTTCTCAAACCATCCTGACCGACCCTCGGGGCAATCCTCACCCCTTAGTTTTGTCAGGGAATCTATCTCTAGTAGCTTGGTCCATTTCCGGCATACAATCCCTGAATCAGACATTTTACAATCAGCTAGAGAATTACTTTCAGATGCATTGGCTCCAGGCACCAAAACAGCTTACATATCAGCCTGGAAAATTTGGTCATTGGTGCACTCAACGGAATTTGGATCCCGTACATGCATCTGTGACCAAAATTGTAAACTTCCTTTCAGCTTCATACGATTCGGGTAAAGCATACCGAACCATCAATGTATACAGATCAGCAATATCTTTCTACCATGCTCCCATTCAAGCTATGTCAGTTGTCAAACACCTTTTAATTTGTAAATTATTAAAAGGTATCAAATTTAGGAGACCCCCTCTACCTAAATATCAATCTTCCTGTGATATAAGTATTGTCTTAAAGGAGTAGTCCAGTGGTGACTCAGTGGTTTACAACTTATCACCTATCTTAAGGATAGGGGATAAGTTGCAGATCACGGGGGGTCAGACCCCTGGGGCTCCCCGCGATCTCATGTACGGAGCCCCGACAGCCCGCGGGAAGGGGGCGTGTCGACCTCCGCACGAAGCGGCGGCCGACACGCCCCCTCAATACAACTCTATGGCAGAGCCGAAGTGCTGCCTTCGGCAATCTCCGGCTCTGCCATTGAGATGTATTGAGGGGGCGTGTCGGCCGCCGCCTCGTGCGGGGGTCGACACCCGCTATCTCGGCGGAGAGCCGGGGCCCCGTACAGAGAGATCGCAGGGGGCCCCAGCAGTCGGACCCCCCGCGATCTCAAACTTATCCCCTATCCTTAGGATAGGGGATAAGTTTTTCACCACTGGACTACCCCTTTAAGGTTGATTGAATCTTGGGGCAATAATGCATCTCTTCCCTTACGTTTATTATCTTTTAAACTAACGGTTTTGTTATGTCTAATTTCTTTTAAGAGTCTCAGACGTTAAAGCCTTAGACATATCAGAAAGACAATTTTCTCCCCAAGGTGTAATTTTTTATATAAACAGATGTACCAAAACAGGACTTCCAAAAATATTTTATCTAGCTTTTCCCCATCAGGAAGACCTCTGTGTAGTCAGATGCTTAAAAACTTTTATTTTAAGTGGGAGGGAGATTATTAGTGGTATTGTAGGTCTTCCATTTTCTAATAATTGCTCCCACAGTGGATTTCTTCACACCAAGCTGCTTGCCTATTGCAGATTCAGTCTTCCCAGCCTGATGCAGGTCTACAATTTTGTTTCTGGTGTCCTTCGACAGCTCTTTGGTCTTGGCCATAGTGGAGTTTGGAGTGTGACTGTTTGAGGTTGTAGACAGGTGTATTTTATACTGATAACAAGTTCAAACTTGGTACAAGAAGAGGACAGAGGAAACGCTTAAAGAAGAAGTTACAATTCTGTGAGAGCCAGAAATCTTGCTTGTTTGTAGGTGACCAAATACTTATTTTCCACCGAAATTTGTAAATAAATTCTTTAAAAATCATACAATGTGATTTCATGGATTTTTTTCTCATTAAGTCTCTCATAGTTGAGTTATACCTATGATAAAAATTACAGGCCTCTCATCTTTTTAAGTGGGAGAACTTGCACAATTGGTGGCTGACTAAATACTTTTTTCCCCCACTGTAGCTATGTTGCCTGTGACATAGAGATATCTAGATGAATCTAGATTATTTGGGATGGGGGAAAACATTATATACTTTTTATCAGCCTGAGTAACGCCACAGAGGCCTGAACATCTAAGCAACATGCTGGTTGGGGATAAAGGAGGTCCACAATTTTCCCTAGGACCACACTAATTCTATATTGCATTATTTAACTGTATTTATATATCTGAGCATGAGACCTGAGCATTTCAAGTCTAATATTTCAAAAATGCATTGTGTAACATAAAAGATTTACTATAACAGAATGGGGTGAGAATGGTTTATTACTGGCAGGGGCATCTATAATAAAAAAAAGTCTATCAGCGCCAGGTATGCCAAGGCGCTGATTTACAATTGGACCTTTTTCTGTAGATGCCCTTGGATTATGAGTGGCAAATGCATTCTGTAAAGAAATGGTCCTTGAGCAGCTGGTTGCGAGTTTTGCTTAACGACAGCGATCGGACGTCTCCTAGAGAGGATGACAGCAGCTAATGAAAGTGACAACAGCCTGAGGACCTCCTCCTTGTCGAAAGGCCTGCTGCTAAAGTGCTGGGAGAGCTTCTCTAGAGAGCTGGCTAATGAACGTTATCTTATTAAGCTCTCATCTATCACTGTAATGTTATCGATTCGGTGCCTGAGCTATTTATTGTTTCCACACCTGCGGTGATGGGACATCATTTTAATCCAGTCTCCTGCTCCATAGAACTTCACTCATCAAGACTCCATCAACTACTGCACGCTGGGCTCCTAAAAGAACATTTTCTTCTAAAATCCAAAACATGACCTGTGAATAGAAGTCCTTGGGTTGTATATGAGTTTTATGTCAAATTTTCATGTCAAATCGTTCAAAATCATTTTCTAAGCCGCTGCTTAGTTACAAAAGGTGAATTAGGATGACAACCAATATAGCTGTCACTGCGGCCCTCGCATGGGTTATCACTCATCTTTCCTGTCATTTTGAATGGGAAATATGGCCAAACTGAATTTTTAACAGTTAAAGGGGTACTCCCATGGAAAACTTTTTTTTTTTAAATCAACTGGTGCCAGATTTGTAAATTACTTCTATTAAAAAATCTTAATCCTTCCAGTACTTTTTAGGGGCTATATACTACAGAGGAAATGCTTTACTTTTTACATTTCTCTGATGTCATGACCACAGTGCTCTCTGCTGACCTCTGCTGTCCATTTTAGGAACTGTCCAGAGAAAGAGAAAATGCCCATAGCAAACATATGTTGCTCTGGACAGTTCCTAAAATGGACAGCAGAGGTCAGCAGAATGCACTGTGGTCATGACATCAGAGAAATCTAAAAAGTAAAACATTTCCTCTGTAGTATTTAACCCCTAAAAAGTACTGGAAGGATTAAGATTTTTTAATAGAAGTAATTTATAAATCTATGTATTTACCAGTCCTCAAGAACACTAGGGATGTGTAGAATAAAGAGGAAAGAAAATAGTGGATCTAATAAGGATTTATTAATATATGTATATAAGTAAGTAAATGCAAATAAATCACCAATCACTCTGCAGGGCCCTTGCAGGAATGAATTGGTAATAATCAATTAATATATAAATAAAAATGCAAATGAAAATTCAGATAAAAATGCAGATAAAAATAATATAGCAGAAATGCACCAATGTCCACTACGGTGGTTAGCAATGTGTCTCTTTTGGTTAGTAGTCACTCTTGGTCACAGTTAAGTCCAAGGATATCCAATTAAAAGAGTCACAGTTCAGTAATCAACTCCTATGATACTGTAGCCAAATATAGCAATAGTGGCGATAATAGCAACAGTTGTAGCAATTATGGCAGTAGTTTGTAGAGTATCGGTGCACAGCACCACTCACCCTTCTTCTCGACTGTTAGCGATCCCGGCAAGCAATGATGTTCACAGGTAGCGATTTTGGCAGACCGCGATGTCCTGTAGGTGATAAGAGCTGTTTGTATTGCCGGTCTGGATCGTAGCCTAGGTGAGTGGTTCTCCGGTAGGCTGTAAGTATCCTGGGCTGGCACGGGGAGGCGTCCGGCCTAGGGAGAACGTGTCCAGGAACTCTGCCGTCCGGGGCTGTGAATGGAGATCTGGGAGCAGCTGCGTGTCTGAATGGTGCGCTAGCTGCGCGCTTGTTGCAGTGGTCCCAGTTCTGTGAGCATCCAGCAGTTGCTAGCCAAAATGTGTGGATATAGTCTCTTTAGAAGTGGTATAAGGTGCTTTTGCAAGTCAGACGCGTTTCAAGGCCTGCGGGCCTTTTCTTCAGTGACAGTAAGGTACCTTACTTTCACAGCCCCGGACGGCAGAGTTCCTGGACACGTTCTCCCTAGGCCGGACGCCTCCCCGTGCCAGCCCAGGATACTTACAGCCTACCGGAGAACCACTCACCTAGGCTACGATCCAGACCGGCAATACAAACAGCTCTTATCACCTACAGGACATCGCGGTCTGCCAAAATCGCTACCTGTGAACATCATTGCTTGCCGGGATCGCTAACAGTCGAGAAGAAGGGTGAGTGGTGCTGTGCACCGATACTCTACAAACTACTGCCATAATTGCTACAACTGTTGCTATTATCGCCACTATTGCTATATTTGGCTACAGTATCATAGGAGTTGATTACTGAACTGTGACTCTTTTAATTGGATATCCTTGGACTTAACTGTGACCAAGAGTGACTACTTACCAAAAGAGACACGTTGCTAACCACCGTAGTGGACATTGGTGCATTTCTGCTATATTATTTTTATCTGCATTTTCATTTGCATTTTTATTTATATATTAATTGATTATTACGAATTCATTCCTGCAAGGGCCCTGCAGAGTGATTGGTGATTTATTTGCATTTACTTACTTATATACATATATTAATAAATCCTTATTAGATCCACTATTTTCTTTCCTCTTTATTCTACACACCCTTAGTGTTCTTGAGGACTGGTATATACATATATTTTCCCATTTTTTGACTAGGCCTGATTGGGTGAAGGCATCACCTTTAACCTCGAACACTCTCCTTACCTTTATCTTTAAGTGAGCTACACATCCTATTGTTCATAATTTATAAATCTGTTTAACTTTCTGGCACTAGTTGATTTAAAAAAAAAAAAAAAAAGTTTTCCATGGGAGTACCCCTTTAAAAAATATGCACTTTTCTAAATAAGTGCAAAACACAGTACTGGGTTATTTCTAAATATATATCTTTATTGTGAAAGCTTTGCTTTTCTGATTAAGAATTTAAAGGGTAATTCCGGTACTGAACTTCTTTTTCTCTATAAGGATACGTGTTTGATCGTGGGGGTTCAGACTGCTGGGGCCCCCATGATCTCCAGCCTGGCAACTTGGCATTCCTCAGGCATGAATCGGAGCAGTGGTCACTCTGTGCATGAGGAGAGCCAGAGCGCCGGGCAGGAGGGTCCCAACGACACACCACCTACATGCATCTCTAGTAAGAGCCAGATATATACAAGCTTTGTATCCCCGGCTCTCCCATTGAGATGCATGGAGGGAGCGTGACGACTACCGCTCCGTGCATCAAAAGAGCCGGGGGCGCCGGGCAGGAGATTGTGGGGATCCCCAGCAGTCAGCCACTGGCTGTCCGAGCATGCTGGGAGTTGTAGTTTTGCAAAAAATCAAGGCACACTGGTTGGGAAACACTGATTTAGGCAGTGTAAGCTTAGACTAGATAGTCTAGAAATATTTCAGATTTGGAAGTTTTGAACCATTCCTGCTTTTGGCTAAAAATACTGACTGAAATACTATACATAAACCCAGCTTAAAGTTGAAAACATCTTATTGAAATACAAAAATATTCTATGTGTTTAGGAGTTTTTTAGATTTCACTTAATAAATTTGAGAATTTTCCCAGTAGGAAATTTTTAAAACATGACCTGTTAGCGTTTCGTAAAACAAGTTTGGAAAACACTGGTTTACTACTTTTTTTTTTTAAACAATTTTAAATATGTACATAGTTACAAAACAAGAGATGCATCCTCTCTATACTTTTTACCATGCAAAACATAATACAAAATACCACTGCCATTGCATGGTAGAAAATGAGTTTATCAAATTCTCTTTACCCATTTAGTGTACCCACCCAACCTACCCTATCCACAACTCTAGAATAGAGAGACTGCAGAATTATTTTGTGAAGGTCCCTATAAGGCCATGTTCATGCGGTAGGAAAATGTGCGGAATGTCCGCCTAAAAGAATGCACACACTTGAATAAACTGAAGGGCACTAGGACAGATCAGAAATGCCCCATCTCATAATAAACAATGCATTTCTGAGCCAAACCCGCAAAAAGAGTAGACAAGTCTATTCTTACTACGGTCGCCAGAATGGGGATTTCCAGCAAAATTCCACCGTGTAAACAGTGCAGCAGCATCAATGGACTCAGTGGAACAGATATTCTGTGACGGGTGTGAACATACCCATACTGTCCATTTCTTGACTCACATTTCAGTCTTTAGACTTGTCAAAGGAGATATCAAAATGGCCTATCCAAACATTCCAAATCTTTTTAAGGTAACTAAGATTTTTTTTTTGTATACACCATACTAAAGTCTAATCATTGATAGAACTCTATCACAAACATCCTGAATAGAAGCAATAGATTTCCTAACCTGACAAATAGTTTACTGTAGCGCTAAAAAATAGTACTTTGTAATGCCATTCCTCACCATTTGCATTGCAGTTCCTCACCTCTGCTTGCTCTCAGAAAATAGAAACATTCTGAAAACTGTACTTACTTAATGCGGCTTTCAAAGATGAAGTTTGTGACTATGTATTAGAGCAGTAAAGTGCAATCATCTAGTCTAGTCTTATACAATCATCTAGTCTAGTCTTATACAATCATCTGATCTAGTCTTATACAATCATCTAATCTAGTTTTATACAATCATCTAGTCTAGTCTTATACAATCATCTAATCTAGTCTTATACAATCATCTAGTCTTATACAATCATCTAATCTAGTCTTATACAATCATCTAGTCTAGTCTTATACAATCATCTAGTCTAGTCTTATACAATCATCTAATCTAGTCTTATACAATCATCTAATCTGGTTTTATACAATCATCTAGTCTAGTCTTATACAATCATCTAATCCAGTCTTATACAATCATCTAGTCTAGTCTTATACAATCATGTAATCTAGTCTTATACAATCATCTAGTCTAGTCTTATACAATCATCTAATCTAGTCTTATACAATCATCTAGTCTAGTCTTATACAATCATCTAATCTAGTCTTATACAATCATCTAATCTGGTCTTATACAATCATCTAGTCTAGTCTTATACAATCATCTAATCTAGTCTTATACAATCATCTAGTCTAGTCTTATACAATCATCTAATCTAGTCTTATACAATCATCTAGTCTAGTCTTATACAATCATCTAGTCTAGTCTTATACAATCATCTAGTCTAGTCTTATACAATCATCTAGTCTAGTCTTATACAATCATGTAATCTAGTCTTATACAATCATCTAGTCTAGTCTTATACAATCATCTAATCTAGTCTTATACAATCATCTAGTCTAGTTTTATACAATCATCTAGTCTAGTCTTATACAATCATCTAATCTAGTCTTATACAATCATCTAGTCTAGTCTTATACAATCATCTAATCTAGTCTTATACAATCATCTAGTCTAGTCTTATACAATCATCTAGTCTAGTCTTATACAATCATCTAATCTAGTCTTATACAATCATCTAATCTGGTTTTATACAATCATCTAGTCTAGTCTTATACAATCATCTAATCCAGTCTTATACAATCATCTAGTCTAGTCTTATACAATCATGTAATCTAGTCTTATACAATCATCTAGTCTAGTCTTATACAATCATCTAATCTAGTCTTATACAATCATCTAGCCTAGTCTTATACAATCATCTAATCTAGTCTTATACAATCATCTAATCTGGTCTTATACAATCATCTAGTCTAGTCTTATACAATCATCTAATCTAGTCTTATACAATCATCTAGTCTAGTCTTATACAATCATCTAATCTAGTCTTATACAATCATCTAGTCTAGTCTTATACAATCATCTAGTCTAGTCTTATACAATCATCTAGTCTAGTCTTATACAATCATCTAGTCTAGTCTTATACAATCATCTAGTCTAGTCTTATACAATCATCTAGTCTAGTCTTATACAATCATCTAGTCTAGTCTTATACAATCATCTAGTCTAGTCTTATACAATCATCTAGTCTAGTCTTATACAATCATCTAGTCTAGTCTTATATAATCATCTTGTCTAGTACTTATGTATTGATACTGTAGCATTGGTGGATTGTGCTACAGAAATTTTGTGAAATATCTTGCCAAATTCTGATTTCTAAGCAAACAGTGTATTTTACATTGCCTGTGTATTATAAGAGTTGACTAGGGTTTCTGTATGGTTAGGAAACAGGGTATAGGGAACATGCAGCCTTGTGCACAATGCTGCTGTTAGGAAGCAGCAGGGGCTAGCAAAGGAGGTATCAGCTCTGTTAAGTAGAAGCGCAATGGTTTATATGTGATTGTGTGACTGTTTGTGGGATAATGCTTGGATAAAACAGGCGGGGTTCACATCTGAACTGTAAGTAATTCTGATGCATGCTGAGCGAAGCTGTGCTGTTCTGGACTAAGGAAGCCTAAAGAGAAGTGTGCCTGAGAAAATGCCTGCCGGAGCAGCAAAAGTGATGGCAAGCAAGGTGTGGTGCTGGGCCCTGGGCATAAGATCTGCAGAGACAACTACACATGTATCTAGGGGACTCTGGTGCAGGGGCAATTGTGAGATGACAGTGTGTATTGCCTAGAGGTGTGTTCCTATTCTAAAAGTAAGAGCAAGTAGTGGAGAGAGACAACCACAGGCAGCGAAAATAAATATGTATGTTTAGGAGTCCGTGTATGGAGAGCCCTGGTCGCAAGAGTTAATATACTGTGGGTGTATAGGGAGCCTCTAAAAACAGAGGTCTTAAGGGTATGTTCACACTGAGAAAATTAAGATAGGAATTTTCTCACTGAATTTCCTCAGTGAATCTGCTCCATTAAAGTCTGTGGTTATTTTGTGTGCCATTTGCCGCTGAAATGAAGCTGCAAAAACAAAGTCCCATTTATTTATGAGACTTAACTTGTGGATTCCACAGAAAGAATTAACCTGTTCATTCTTTTGGAAGACTGAGATCTACAGCAAATTCCACAATGTGAACAGGTTAAAGATGCACAAATGCAGAGAGACTATACAGACTATACAGAGTGCAGAGAGACTATAGAGTAGCTTGTGAACGCCCTGTGGTTCTGGGTCACAATGGCTCAGTTTCTAAAACTTTTTTTGTTTGTTTTACGCCATCATGTTGGTCCATGTGCTATTCTGTGACAGAATTCATGTATTCCCTATAATGGCAGAATCAATAGCAAAACTACCCAACCAGAGTCATGTGCCCCAGATGGTGACTAAAGTAGTCCCAAATACTTCTACTATTTTTCTACAAAAATTGATAAAAATGTTGATCTTGATTTTTTATTTAGCAACCATTAAGACCAATGTGTTTTCAAGGTTGTTAGACTAAGCAGCCAAGGAGCTCAAGAATGATTTAACCAGTAGTATCCGAGTTACAACTACACAGCATGTAACTGGTATGTCCTGTATCATATACATATAGGTTTTCTTAGTTGTTGTACGCACAAAAACTTACTCTTGGTTATGTCCCTGTGGAATAGGATTAGAGTGTTCAGAGGGAATTCTAAGCTTTTTTCTTAAATTAAGGAGTTTGATTAGAAAATGTGTAAAAATTCTAACAAAGCCAAATTGTGGGCCAGGGAGCGTGACTTGACAACCATGTCAAATAGATCGGAGCTATTTTTTTTTTTTTTTTTTGAAGAAAGCAAGGGTCTTCTGCCAAAATGAGGGGTCCTGTGGTTATACAAAAGAACAATGGCAAAGAAACAAGAGCGCCTTGTCCATGGATCATAGAAATGAATGAACAAGAGCGCAGCTCTGGAGCAAACAAAGGAATCATTCACAATTCCCTCCCAGTGTACACACATCCTTTACTGTGTTTGTGGACTGGACACCCAGGCTCAGCAAACCCGCCAGCTTGCTCTCCACATTTCCTCCTTTATGGCGTAAGTCTTGAAGCAAAATTTTCAAGCGCTGTATATGAACGTCAACGTTAGATCTAGATATTGTAAATCATTTCCTCGATCCCCGGGGCACAGAATTAAAGTCACGCTATAACCAAAAACGTTGTGCTGCAGTCACTGCATTTTCATTTTCTTATTTAAAGGAAGCATCACAAGCCTATTCAGCTAGGCCTTCATTCATAGTTCTCATTCCATAAAAATTACATGAAAGAGTCTGAAACAAAATGAAATGTCTGTTCCCTCTATAAGGCACCTACCATTAATGTGCCCTTGTATGTGCCGGTCCAAAATATTGAACATTATCGCTCATGCATGTTGGTGTATTAAGACTTTCTTGTAGCTGGTTTAAGGTCGTAGCAGGAATGGTTGTCAGGGATAACTTTATTTACACAAGGTACCTGTCATATGTGGATACCAGGTGCAATGCTCCCTACACTCTCTTAGTGCACAGGCCGTCAGGGAAGTAGACTGGCATCACGCAGGCAAAAAGATACAAAATCGGCAGATAAGGGGTTAACCAGGGACAAGCCAGTAGTCAACACCTAGAGGAGAGCACAGTACAGTATGAAATCAAAATTAGAGTCAGGACATGCAAGAGTAACGCTAGGAAAGTAGCGTAGTACAAAGTCAGAAGGAAAAGGTCACAATGAGAGGTCAGGTCCGGTCCGGTCACAGAAGCTCAGGCTATAGGAATGCCAGTAAGAGAACTATCCAAAATCATGGCCTAGGACTAAGACACAAAACATTTTGAATATGCCACCACTTGGAGTGCCAGTGCCACAGTTAAGACAGCTGCGTCACATCATGATGAACCTCCAATGTGGAGGGCCATCACCAAGGATAATGAGGAATACTGCCAAGAGCTAGGGAGAGAATTGAAGGCCGTGCTAAAGTCCGGCAAGGTAAGTTCATTTCAGTACAAATATTGTCCTACTGGCCAGCAGTCCAGTCCTCCAGGGAAAGGGCTCATTGACATGTCTTTAAAGGGAACCTTTCACATTGAACATGTAATCTGATCTTTAAGCACCTGTTATAAACCTAGATAAAATAATGTAAGAGATACATGTTTTCTGAAAAAAAGATACAGTATGCCTTGTGTATTATTGATCTACATATCTGCTCAGTTTCAGCTTAGGAGTCCAGTCGTTGGCCCAACCTAGTGACTCCCAGCCATGTCTATATGTATTCTCATACAGGGAAGACTGTCAATCACTGAGGGAGACCGCCCACTGGACTCCCAGAATGAGCAAAGATCAATAACACACAAGTTATACTTAATCTTCCTTCTTAAATACATAAGTGGTTCACTGACATGTCGGTTCACTTAACAAATGAATAAGTGATTTGTATGTACTTGGTAAATCTAAAGATTTGTTTTATTTCTTATTTGCCTGTATTTAGGATTTTCTGTCATTCCTGTGCTGTGCCGTTTAGAATAAAGAACTGACATTATCTTGAGGAAAACGCTAGTTTATCTTGTAATTGTATAAGGAAGATAGTGTTTCCCCGAAAATAGTACCTACCCCGAAAATAGGCCCTAGCTGGATTATCGGGGTGGGCTGCAATATAAGCCCTACCCCGAAAATAAGACCTAGACCAGTGGTCTCCAACTTGAGGACCTCCAGATGTTGCAAATGTTTGCAACATCTGGAGGTCCGCAGGTTGAAGACCACTGACCTAGACAATGCCCGGGCTGCAAATATTAAAAAACAAACTTTAACTTACCTTCATCCTCCATTCCCCTGTTGCTAAGGAGCCGGCCTCCCTGTCCTCCGCTGTTCTCGTTGCGGTCCTGGGGATGGGAACGTTACAGAGCTTTCAGCCTATCACTGGCCGCAGCGATGTCCCGCCTCGGCCGATGATAGGCTGAGCCCACTGTGATGTAAGAAGCAGGCCGGCTTCTTACAAGACAGTCGGCTCGACCTATTATCGGCCGAGGCAGGACATCGCTGCGGCAGGTGATAGGCTGAAGGCTCTGTGACGTCCCAACACCAGGAAGCAGCGAGAACAGCGGAGGGACCATGAGGCCAGTGCCTTAGCAATGGGGGAACGGCGGAGGACGAAGGTAAGTTAAAGTTTGTTTTTTAATATTTGCAGCCCGGGCACAGGAATAGATACAGCGCAGCGGCTGATAATTATTTGGCAGGGTGGGAGAGAAGCTGCGCTCGCGGGTGACAAATGATTAGTCCCCCGATGTGGGGTGCAGCGCTGGGCTGATAAACCGGCGGGGGGGGGGGGGGAGTTCGGGGGCAGAGTTGCGCCCATCACATGTTGATAATGGGGGGGGGGGGGGGTGTAAATACCGTGGAACTGCCATGTTGTTCAATGTGCCCTAGTGTGTTTTTTGTTTTTTGTGGCTAAAATGAATACAAGACCCAGTCCTATTTTCGGAGAAACACAGTAGTAGGCAATTGTAACAAGATAACGTAAGTATCAAGCTTAATACCTGGACCTAAGTTGTCACCAGATCCTTCACAACCATCTTCATCGTCACAGTCACCACTCGCTTCTTCGCCTTCTGATCTGCTATATCCTCCGCTACCTTCTGTTATGCGCCAACGATCTGCCTTGATCCTCTTTTCACTGCCCATCTAAAAAAAATAAAAATAAAGGTATCGCTGTTTGAACATTAAAGAGCTCAAAGGATTTATTAACAGTTATCATAATCACCTATCCCATAATCTTAGATACCAGAACTGCAACTTAAAATGTTTCTTTCTGGACCATTGTAACTTGAAACCAGACTCAACATACAATGCTACAGACAGTCCAGATCTGTGAGACATTTCACAACTGGAGGAACTGACCAATCAGAATGGGCATTTTACTGGTAAAACCCCTGTATTACTTAAGTGCATGCACTGACCGGTTGTCTGGTAGCGCCTCCTACAGTACAGGGAGGAACTACAAGTTCTGTACTACTCCTTACCAGTGCCAGGGTTAGCTGCTCCTTTGGACACCAAGTAAGTGTGCCTCCATTTGGGACACTGTGTGTACTGTATAGGTCCCTGAAGAAGCTCCTGTCCTCTACATAAACCATTGTTTCCCAACCAGGGTGCCTCCAGCTGTTGCAAAACTACAACTCCCAGCATTCCCGGACAGCCGTTGGCTGTCCGGGCATGCTGGGAGTTGTAGTTTTGCCACAGCTGGAGGCACCCTGGTTGGGAAACACTGACATAGACAATGATTTACAGCTTCCATTTGATCTTTCTTACTTTTATATCTAAGGACTTGTTTTATCTGTATTAGTTATCAACTTATTTTTCTTTAATCCTCACCTTTTCCTATTTTTGATGACATTTTGGTGGCTTCAGAACCAATTACCAGGTTTCCATAGAGTTATGGTCTCAACATACAATGGTTTCAACATACAATGGTCGTCCTGTAACCGATTAATATTGTAACTTGAGGGTCCACTGTACTATAGATTGTCTGTATATTTTCTCTATGCAGATTGTACAAAGCTACAGTATAGATGACACAGTATGGACATGACCTATGGTGCCAGACCAAGAGGTAGTGTTGCTCGCGAATATTCGCAATTCGAATATTATTCGCGAATATCGAATATTCTTTTTTTTTTTTTTTTTTTTTTTTTTTTTTTTTCTTCACAGTACACATCACAGTGATCACCCCTCTCTGCTTCCAGCTTGTGTGGTGTAAAGAAGGATGTAATACTACTGTGTGAGACTGGCGTGCGAAAATTCGCATATGCAAAACTTAGCATATGCTAATTTTCGCATATGCGAATTTTCGCGCGTGCTAACTTTGTATATACTAATTTTCATATATGTTAATTTTCGCATACGCGAATTTCCGCATATGCGAAAATAAAACGAGAATATAACGAATATGCGAATATTCGCGAATATATGACGAATATTCGTCCATATATTCGCGAATATTCGCGAATTCGAATATGGCCTATGCCGCTCAACACTACCAAGAGGTCACTATTTAGTGAGCAAGTAGCAGTAATGAGCAGCAAGGGTCAGCAACCCAACTATTTTGCTATTATTATATTTAGCAAAAACTTTCTTTTAATGGATCTGCTTGGATCCTGGGGAAAAGCTGGTTTTAGATATCCACAATACATCTACATTTTTGTGTCCATGGTACGGATGCAATAAACATATAAAGGGGTACTCCGGTGAAAATTTTTTATTTTATTTTTTAAATCAACTGGTGTCAGAAAGTTAAACAGATTTGTAAATTACTTCTATTAAAAAAATCTTAATCCTTCCTGTACTTATTAGCTGCTGAATACTACAGCGGAAATTCTTTTCTTTTTGAAACACAGAACTGTCTGCTGATATCATGACCACAGTGCTCTCTGCTGACATCTCTGTCCATTTTAGGAACTGTCCAGAACAGCATATGTTTGCTATGGGGATTTATTTTTACTCTGGACAGTTCCTAAAATGGACAGAGACGTCAGCAGAGAGCACTGTGCTCATGATGTCAGCAGAGAGCTCTGTGTTTGAAACAGAAAATAATTTCCACTGTAGTATACAGCGAGCGGCTAATAAGTACAGGAAGGATTAAGATTTTTTAATAGAAGTAATTTACAAATCTGTTTAACTTTCTGGCACCAGTTGATTTAAAAAAAAGAAAAAAAGTTTTTCACCGGAGTACCCCTTTAAGCTTTCATATAGGTAAAGGCCAGTGGTTACCAAGGGCAGGGACCTATATAAATATAACATGGCATAGTAGAATATGGAACAGCTTGAATAAAGACAGCCACATAGAAGCATATATATTTTAGATGAGTAAACTAGCAGGGTGTATACAGGTGTATTGCTGGAGTTTAAAGGGGTCCACTGAAAAACTTTTTTTTTCTAAATCAGCTGGTGCCAGAAAGTTAAACAGATCTGCAAATTACTTCTGTTTAAAAATCTTAATCCTTCCAGTACTTATCAGCTGTTATATGTTCCACAGGAAGTTCTTTTCTTTTTGAATTTCCTTTCTGTCAGACCACAGTGCTCTCTGGTGACACCTCTGTCCATTTTAAGAACTAAAATGGAGAAAATAGGGGACAAAAATGGAGGGCAGCGTCTCGTGTAATTGTGTGTGGTAAATCGGGTTCCCAATGGCCCTGGGTTGGTAATGTGCTCACCTTAGGTGAACCTTGGGCTCAGCCATATGACTCCGCCGTGTTGGGGTACAGATGTGCGAACAGGAGCTGCAGCCTGCAGGTGTAGGGCCGATGTCCTCAGAAGGGTCGGCAGTTCATGAAGAGAATTCAGGCAGGAAAAAAACCTTTGCGGTGGCGCTGCTCGTTCAGGTCAAATTCCCAAGTATCAAGTTTATTGACACAAAAACCCTTAGAACAGGGTATGACAAGGTCTCGTACTCTCTCATACCCTGTCCGAAGTGTTTTTGTGTGAATAAACTGGATTCTTTTCACCTCTGGACTCCTTGTGAATTTGACCTGAATGAGCAGAGTTTTTTTCATGCCTGAATTCTCTTAATTTTAGGAATTCTTCAGAGTAGAAACAAATCACCATAGCAAACTTCTCCTGCTCTGGACAGTTCCTTAAATGGACAGAGGTGTCAGTAGAGAGCACTGTGGTCAGACAGAAAGGAAATTTAAAAAGAAAAGAACTTCCTGTGGAGCATACCTCAGCTGATAAGTACTGGAAGGATTAAGATTTTTTTTGATAGAAATAATTTACAAATCTGTTTAACTTTCTGGCACCAGTTTATTAAAAAAAATATATATGTTCCAGTGGAGAACCCCTTTCACAAAACTATCAAATCTTTTTGTTTTTATTTGAGAATTGCAGTGTGGCTCAGGCCTCAGGATCTGCCACCCCAATGTTCTAGTGAACTTACAGATGTAGCAGAGTTAACAGTCAGGGTCACAGTAGGGCTGGGCGGTATACTGGTTCATACCGAATACCGGAATTTTTGTGCTGCACGATATGAATTTTTCCCCATACCGCAATACCGGTTTGGCCCCTCCCCCTCGGGAATGAATTATCAGCCCAGCGCTGCGCTATCCCCACATCGGGGAACTAATCATATGTGACCCGCGAGCGCTGTTCTGCTCCCCCCCCACCAAATCATGTGACCCGCCAGCACTGTTCTGCCCCCCCCCCCCCCAATTAACTATCAGCCCAGCGGGGTACTACTCACATATGTCACCCGCAAGCACTGCCCCCTCCTCTGTGTTGCGGCCGCCGGCGATGGAACTCTATACTGTACGCTAGTCGTCTCCAACCTGCGGACCTCCAGATGTTGCAAAACTACAACTCCCAGCCAAAGGCTGTCCGGGCATGCTGGGAGTTGTAGTTTTGCAACAGCTGGAGGTCCGCAGGTTTGAGACCACTGCTGTGCGCTGTATCCTTATGCCCGGGCTGCAAAAGATAAAGAAAATAAACTTTATCTTACCTACGTCAGCCTCACGCTGGGGACGGGTCTGTCTGTCCCAGGCCAGTGATAGGCTGAGCCCATTGTCATGTAAGAAGCCGGCCAGAGCTCCTTACATGACAATGGGCTCAGCCAATCAATGGCCGGGGAGGGACATCTCAGACGTTCCCGTCCCCAGCGTAAGGCCGATCTAGGTAAGTTAAAGTTTATCTTCTTTATCTTTTGCAGCCCGGGCATAGGGATACAGCGTACAGCAGTGGTCTCAAACCTGCGGACCTCCAGCTGTTGCAAAACTACAACTCCCAGCATGCTGGGAGTTGCAGTTTTGCAACATCTAGAGGTCCGCAGGTTGAAGACCACTGGCGTACAGTATAGAGTTCCATCGCCGGCGGCCCCCAACAAAGAGGAGGAGGGCAGTGCTTGCGGGTGACATATGTGAGTAGTACCCCGCTGGGCTGATAATTAATTGGGGGGGAGCAGAACAGCGCTGGCGGGTCAAATGTTTTTCGGGGGGGGAGCAGAACAGTGCTCACAGGTCACATGATTTGGGGGGGGTGAAAGAAATACAGTTATATACCGTGGAACCGCCATAAGTTACAAAAACACTGTGATACACATATTTGGTCATACCGCCCAGCTATAGGTCACAGCATGTTAAGTAGATGAGGAGTTATCAGTCAGAGTTATAGATATCTAGACGCAACAACCCACCAATATTTATTACTCTTCTAACTCTGCATCGTACTTGTTGGGTTCTATAGTGATGTATGATTGGGTTAGTAGACCTGCAAGGCCAAGGTTCTGTTTGCACAGTGGTTGGAGATCATGCTTTGCCTTTTTGAGCACATATGGGAAAAGTATCCATAAGACCCCATCCACTTAATAAAGGTCAAAATTTCCTACTGGCCATGTATAGAAAAGTGCAGTAAATTGTGCTTTTCAATGCAGAAACATCCCACAAAAGTGTGCACTATGTATACTTCTGTTTTTTACATGAGACTCTATGGGTAACATATTACTTTGTACACCTATGCAGTGGCATACTTGGAGCCATTTACTATAAATTGTGAAATATTCCCTATGTATACCTACCTCAGAAGGCTGAAACCCACTACAAGCTTCATTTTTAATCTGTGTAATAACTGATCGAATACAAGGCATTCCTGGCTTTGTATCTCTCTACTTTATTTCTCTGTTTTTCAAGTCTGAAGGTGATACATTCCATTTACACCATTGTTATGAAATCACCTCTTGTGAATAGGAGAAATGTATCTATTGCTTTTATATGATTAAATTGTAGGTCTGGTCCATGCAGCCTAGACTTATGATTAACCTAGCATTAAATGTCCATTAAGGGTCGGTCTCATAGATGTGTGCAATACATTTCCCATCATATGACTAGCAATTTGGACACGACCAACACTGAGAAAGATTAGTCAGAGGTTAGAGCACACAGCACAAGGCAGAGAGCTGATTGTCAATGTAACAGTAGATTATTATGCTCAGACAATACCCAATACAACGTCTGTCCTATACTCAGATCCCACACAGAGGAAGTGAACGATGGCCATAGTCTCTTCCCATTAAAACTACAACCCCAGAAAGGCAGCATCATTACTGCGGTTCATGGTAATGACATATGTGTCACTGTATTAGTAAATGTTAGACCTGCTACAATCAAATGTGACCCGACAATAATGTGTTAACCTTTTATCTTTCTATAGAAATATGTTATATTTGTTCTTCTCGTTGAAATAAAGGTGGAAGCTGTTTGTAAGGAACAGATCATTATCAGTGTATGTTAAAGGGGTACTCCGGTGAAAACCTTTTTTCTTTTAAATCAACTGGTGGCAGAAAGTTAAACATATTTGTAAGTTACTTCTATTAAAAAATCTTAATCCTTCCAGTACTTATTAGCTGCTGAATGCTATAGAGAAAATTCCTTTCTTTTTGGAACACTGATGACATCACGAGCACAGTGCTCTCTGCTGACATCACTGTCCATTTTAGCAACCGTGCATAGCAGATGTATGCTAAGGGCAGCATGGTGGCTTAGTGGTTAGCACTGCTGCAATGCAGAGCTGGGGCCTTGGGTTTAAATCCCACTAAGGACAACAATAAATAAATAAAGACTTATTATTATTATAATAACATGAGCAGAGAGCACTGTGCTCGTGATGTCATCAGAGAGCATTCCAAAAAGAAAATAATTTCCTCTGTAGTATTCAGTAGGTAATAAGTACAGGAAGGATTAAGATTTTTTAATAGAAGTAATTTACATATCTGTTTAACTTTCTGGAGCCAGTTGATTTAAAAGAAAAAAGGTTTTCACCGGAGTACCCCTTTAAGGAACATTGGCAATACCTCAAAAAGTAAACCCATAGTGCTTTCCTCCACTACATGTTACATGTTGCATTGAGGTAGGTTGTATTCTCCAGACATTTCAGAAGCTCCCAATACCCATCTACTGCTTTTTGACAGAGCTGTTGCTATATCTAGAATCTTTCACTTGACAATATTATCATTTACAATTGATCAAGATGGATCTTACATTTTAGGAAAAATCCATACCACTTCCATTTTTTTGTCTATGGAGATAGCATGCATGTGTGCTTTATTTATCAACCTGTTTATAAAGGCTTAAAGGGGTTATCCAACACAAGGTGACTTTAGTAATTAATAGTCATACAGTGATGGACATGCTTACCAAGAATATGTGCTTATGTGTGTGGTAAATAGCCATGTCCTGTGTCCCCTATTCATGCTGCTGGTTTGTTTTTTTGGAACTGGCTACTTCTGGTTTCTGTGGTCAACCTCAGACTACAATCCCCATGATCCTTTGTTTAAAGATAGGAGGTGACTTATTTCCCTCCTGCACATCGGTCACCACACCTATTTTAGTACAGCTATGCTGCCTTTGATCACATGACTTGCCCGACATCACCTGACACACATGCTGGATCTACAAGATGACAAATGTGTGCTGGTTACATCGTCAGGGGGCTGGCTTCACACACAGAAGAATCAGCAAAACCCCCTTTCAGCACCTGACTTGTGATGTATTGACTTGGGCCGCACAGCAAGCTGGGAAACACATTTTGTAGGCTGTGAAAAAATTACTTCCGGAGAAAAGAAAGATAAAGAAATTCGATACGAGCCACCAAACACAGATTAATGAAATATATATAACTAGAAAACATTTGCTGCCCCTGTCTTACATTCTAAGGACCAAAAATCCCAGAATACCCCTTTATATGCCTAAATTCAATAACTAGAAGGGATGTCCTTGTGATTTGGCTATATATAATGTATTATATTGTATTTCAAAAAGACTACCAACAGAACAGAGATTATTAGAAGAAGAGAAAAACATGGGAACAAGAAAAAAAAAATCTTAATAAAATAATACAAATGGAATCTCCCAGAATTCCTGCCCTTCTCCTCGTTCAAGCAAAAAAATCTATGGGGGACATCTATCAAAGCATTTAGTAGGTTTTTTTTTTTTGCTTAAAATTTTCGCAAAAAAGTTGCATGTGCGACTACTATATGTTTTGTACGACTTTTTGATTGCGCAGTGCCCTAAGCAAAAAAAAAGAAAAAAAAGAAACTTGCTTACAAAGCAGAAAGTGATTTTTGACTTGCAGTGGTCAGAGATTTATCAAGTGCAAAAGCCGCAATAAAGTCGCATAGCATGAAAAAACCTACTAAATTTACTCCAGCTCAGACCTGGAGCAGAAAAAGCCACCACTAAAGCAAATAAATATAAAAAAATAAAAATAACAAAAAAAAAAAAGGAATACATAAGCAAACATTAATAAATTCTGCTCTATCTGCACCCCTGTCCCCCCTCAGCCTCTTCTAGGGTTGCCAGTATTTTACCGGCACAGCTGGTATTTTGGCCACCCTGCCGGTATTTTTATATTAAAAATACCGGCAATGCAATGGTTGTTATTTATCCAACCAATCCTCCAACTCCCGGAATGTTGCACCATATGCTATACTAGAGTTTCTCAACCAGAGCGCCTCCAGCTGTTGCAAAACCACAACTCCCAGCATGCCCGGACAGCCGTTGGCTGGTAGTTATAGTTCTGCAACAGCTGAAGGCACCCCTGGTTGGGAAACACTTACCTATACTATATACTACTATATATTCCAACATTCTGGGAGTTGTAGTTTTCATTTGGGACAGCAGCTGAGCCACAGGCTGTATCAGGGCATGCTGGGAGTTGTAGTTTTCATTTGGGGCAGCAGCTGAGCCACAGGCTGTATCAGGGCATGCTGGGAGCTAGTAACTAACTACAACTTCGGAATTGAATTAAAAAGAAAACAATCAAAAAGTCACATCAAAACAAAAATGGAACTGTTAAAAACTACAGATCGGGGCGCAAAAAAAATGAACCCTCATACAGGCGCGTATAAGAAGAAATAATAAAGTTATAAGGGTCAGAATAATACAACGCCCCCCCCTGTGATGTTCCGCATATTAATTCCCCCCCCCCCATATATGTATCCTGTGCTGTTACGCATATATAATTAATTATGCAAATTAGGGCCAGTATTTTTTTTTTCTTGCAACAAAGGTGGCAACCCTAGCCTCTTCATATAAAGAAAACTGCTAAACATGTTAATCCATAGAGATACAGGGATGGTTAATGTCCTTGAACAGAGTCTCCAATTTCAGGAGTCTGCAAAGCAGGGCTGGAGAATTATTGCGCACGGGTTTCCTGCGGTGCTGGAGCGTCTCACAGCTCGGCTGATTAATGAAACGCTAATGCTGAGCTCCAGAGTCCTCTACATGTGTGTGAAGGATGGGACCTCCGCCATTTCCCCCACATGGCTGATGTTGCATCCTATAAACCTTCTCATCCTTTTTTGCTTTACTGTATTTACTCATTTTCTAAAGGCCTATAAAATAAATATATTAATCCAAAAGGTCACTTCACTTCTAATAGATTTAATCTGGTTGCCATCGACTCATGATAACTGTAGCATGAAGGCAGTTCTTATGGAAAGGCGCGTTTTGGTCTCAGTCCACCAGCTCTTGAAGGGCACCGTTCCGGCAAGCCATGTACGTCCTCCTCGTGCTCTATAACCTGTAACCTTCCCTATATGGCTCGCCAACACAAGGCCAAGTCAGCTGCTCAGCGCCAATACAACAATCACCTTTTCATCTGCAGGAGGAAGTACGGTTGTCTCGCTCCAATGAATGTTAATTCTCTACCGAGCACTTGGAATAATTATTTGTACCTCAATACCCAGTTACCAAGGATCATTTCACCACAAGATCAACGGCCCGAGATCTAACAAAGTGACAGCTCTACTCCAACATCCCATGTGAACAAAAGGAGGCGAGATGATGAGCTGACATTCTCTGGAAAGAAAATCCATTGAAAGCCTGGACCTTGTTGTCACGAGCATCCGTTCTCTCGCTCTTTGTGACAGTATTTATGGCAAGACGAGGCTGTCAGATCTTGCTCGCTGTTTGGATGTGTCTGGCTGCTTTTTGGCCTGTAAAACTGCTGAGGTTGAACTGGAGATTGCTGCTCCTGATATATGACTCCTGCAGTACCGTTTGTTACTTTAATTGCTCGATTACTATGCATTTTGCAGTTTAAAGGCAACTGATCCATACAAATTAAATAGAGTATACTTTTCATGCCAATTCTAAAGTTCGCTATAGCGAACCCGTAAGTTAAGCTCCTTAAATGATCAATTCAGAACGATAAACCAATCTTTTTCCAGGGAAGCTCCACTCATCTCATCATTTTATATTGACACCAATGATCCCAGGATGAAAAAAATGCAGAATGAAATTGTGAGAATACAGTTACCGTATTTTTCGCCCTATAGGTCGCACCGGCATATAAGACGCACCCAATTTTAAAGGCGCAAAATCTAGAAAAAAAAAGATTCTGCACCCAACAGTGATCTTCAACCTGCGGACCTCCAGATGTTGCAAAACTACAACTCCAAGCATGCTCGGACAGCCGTTGGCTGTCCGGGCATGCTGGAAGTTGTAGTTTTGCAAATTTTTTTTTTTTTTTTACCATGGATATATAAAACAAATAAACAAATGTATGATTGGGGTGGTGGAGGGAATGATCATTGAATGTGTAAATCAAGTTCTTTTTAATCTTTCTTTGCCTTGGTATACTTCATTTGTACTTTCCCCACACTTATCAAAGAGGTGCACAATGTTCATAAATAGCTAAATTTGCAACAATTTAAAAAGTTTCAGTTGTTAAATCACCAACCACTTTGAAAAGCTAGTCTAAAAGGAGTTGTGATTTTTCCACCCATTGAACAAAAATGTGCAACAGTTTTCCATGAAAAAAAAACTGGGTAAAACCAATAATAAATCCCACCCTATGTGTCTCCTTGTCCTAATACCTATATGAAAACGGTCAGCATTTTTTAAATGTATTTTAAGATGAAAGATTTCTTTTAAAACTTCCCATTTGGTATACAATATGGTTTTATATATATATATATATATATATAACTTTTGGTTTTGCATAGATCGACCAGAAACTAGCTCCTGTAATATGGCTAATGGTCATGCATAATTTGTATGTATTGGTCTCCCTATATAGATGTAACTTTTGGGCCTCCTCGGACTCCAAGGCTGCTATTATTTCTTGGACCAAGCCAGAAAAGCAACAAAATGTCTTTGAAATAACTGGTTGGCATAAAATGAAAACACGCTTTTTGGCATGGCTAAGGTATACAGGGGGGAATTTACCTGGTCGATGGGTTTTATGTACGGATGATGCAGGAGGCTGTGATGCCAAGCAGCTTAGTTTGTGCCTTATTAATAAAAATAGAGCTTCCATTATGTTACCCTCCATTTATAACACTTCCCATTTACCCTTTGGGTTAGATCTGGACTGTCCTGTCTATCTACATCTTATAATGACCACAAGTCCATTCCCGAAACCCTGTAGTATGTGATAGCCTGCTTAACCCAAACTAACCCATTGCTGTGTGCAACCAAATGGAAACCATTGGCTCTGTTCTGTGTACATTGATTTAGGGTATTTGGCTAAAGTTGTTCAGGAAATACAACTGTTACGCCAAATGCTCCGGCTCCTCCTCCTCCTCCGGAGCGCTCGCGGCGTCTTCTGCCCTGCAGCGCTCCGGTCGGCAGCGCTGACCGGAGATGCTGCTCTGTTGTGCCAGGCGGGGATGCGATCCGCCTAGCGGGACGTGCCCGCCCGCGGATCGAACCCGTCCCACTCACCTGTCCTGATCTCCTGCTGGGTCCCGGTGCGCGCGGCCCCGTTCTCCAGGGCGCGCGTGCCGGGGCTCTCAGATTTAAAGGGCCAGCGCACCGCTAATTGGTGCCTGGCCCAATCACCCTAATTAGCTTCCATCTGCTCCATGTATATAAAAACCCACTTCCCCTTCCTGTCCTGGCCGGATCTTGTTGCCTTAGTGCCCTGAGAAAGCGTTTAGTGTGTTCCCAAGCCTGTGTACCCAGACCTTCTGCTGTTGCCCCTGACTACGACTCTTGCTGCCTGCCCTGACCTTCTGCTACGTCCAACCTTGCTCTTGCCTTGTCCCTGTGTACCACGCCTGTCTCAGCTGTCAGTGGGGTTGAGTCGCGATCGGGTGGAACGACCTGGGGGTTACCTGCCGCTGTAAGTCCATCCCGCTTTGCGGCGGGCTCTGGTGAAAACCAGTAACCCCTTAGATTCCGATCCCCTGGTACGGCCCACGCCATCACGTCACTGTCACAGAGGATCCACCTCCAGTGTCCTCGCTGCATACCAGTCCGGATCCTGACAACAACTAGGGTTATCATTGTTATGGTGGGATATGGGATAAGCTAGGATTTCCTCAATTATCCATAATCAAAAGTATTATTTGATATAAATTCTAGAACATTTCAGTACACTAAATAAATCTATATAGAACATTGCAGATTCTATAAATAATACAATGGATTTATTTTTTTGCACTAACCTCCTGGATTATTAATGAATGTAGTTATTTATTGCATTATTTTCAAAGACTGACTGCAAAAGTTCATCGAAAATAAGCAGGATTTAGTTTAGTAAAAGGCACATGGGGTGTCTTCTGCTTAACCTTTTACAGGATCATTTTCTCATGACTTCGGCTTGAAGCCTTCACCATTATTAAAACCTCATCCTGTCCTGCAAAAGTCTGGAATTTCCTCTGTATGACCCAAACTCCACCCACGCTGACCACTAATGGCATTGGGTCTACAACCATGTAGAGAAAGTAATGAGAGGTCTACAGCAATGGTAGATTCTGAGAACACAGTATGACGGGAGTGATGCGTACCAACATATCTGGTTATTATCATTATTTCTCGTATGACAAACAATGGACGTGAAACAAAGCATTTCACACCATGTGAGCAGAGAAAGTGATTAATTCACCAGATGTTCTGATTAACAATGGGTTAGTGCTGATCCAGCAACATCTGCTCAACAAAGAGACCCCAGACAGCACGGCCCACCAGGGGACAGCAATGCACCTGCTTTGCTAGTGGAACCTTGCTGGTAATCTTCATTTCCCCTTTTCTAAATTGATGCATATTAAACGCTAAGCTGGGAATACAGATATTACAACTGTGCTCTCTCCATAGTTTTTCCAGAACAAAGAACAAAAGAGAATCCTGTCTCCACTATCCACTATCATTATGTTCCTGGCTTCTATAAAGCTCAGAGATGGTACATCTGGATCCATGAGTTGCTCTCTCATGTCAAAACTTCCAATATGTCTACTCCCCCCCCCCCTCCCCGTTATTGGTAAGCCAGAAGACGGCCATGATAGTTGCCATTACAGCTTCCACTAAAGTTGTCAACAAGCTTTCAAAACTTTCCAAAAGGCAACTCTACCTAGCTATGTAGTCATCCGATCCTTGGTAGTGTGCTGCTCTGTAACTAGAATTAACACAAATTGGCTTACACTATAATGGCATCTCTGTCTATATGCCCCATATAGCACCTCCTTATATAAGAGCAGATAGCCACCACACAGTCACTTCTGGAGGATATCTGCACTCCTGCTCATAATTATAAATACACATAAGTCTTAAAGGAGTACTCCACCCCATAGACATCCAAAGGATAGGGGATAAGATATCTGATCGAGGGGGTCCCAACGCTGGGGACCCCCCGTGATCTCGGCTGCGGCACCCCAGACATCCGGTGCATGGAGCAAATTTCGCTCTGTGCTGAAGGCTCGTGTTGTCATGGCCACGCCCCCTCAATGCAAGTCTATGGACCATCACGCCCCCTCCCATAGAATTGCATTGAGGGGGTGTGGCCGTGATGTCATGAGCGTAACGTCACGAGCCTCTGGCACTCCGTCTGATGCTCTAAACAAACGCCGGGTGCAGCAGGGAGATTGCGGGGGTCCTCAGTGGCGGGACCCCTGCGATAAGACATCTTATTCCCTATTTTTTGGATAGGGGATAAGATGTCTAGGGGCAGAGTACCCCTTTAATGTCGAGACCAGAGGCAGTGGGTTGGCTGACTGGGCATAAACTGCATGCTATAAGGTGCCAACAGACCACTTTGGCAAGGCCAGAGTAGTTACATTTTGACTGGGCTAGGGCTGCAAGTTGAATATTTCCAAGGAAATCCTAGCTATGCCTCTCCCCCTCCAGTTGCAATATATATATATATATATATATATATATATATATATATATATATATATATATATATATGGCTGTGCAGAAAGGGTTTAAATAAATAGATGGTCATGCTCCTTCCTCTTTAGCAAGGAACAGTTCCCAGCTCAGCAGATGTTGTTAGGAAACTAAGAGTGATAAATATTGTTCTCCTTGTAATACATGATTAGTCATTAAGTCCTTGTCAGGGGGAGACGCCATTGCTCCTCGCCGCTGTATCACAAACATTCTCCCTTCTGTTTTCCTTATTGTCTTCCTGAGTATATTACTGTGACACAGTTTTCTCATGTTAGATAATTGTGAGAATGTTTATTTAACAGCTGAATTTTCTTCACGGAATACGTTTGGAGAACCGTCCTCTGTCTTTGCATCATCCATAAAAATACAAAGCTACGATGGAGGGCAACACGTTCACTCATCCAGCTGTTAGATAGTTCCGCATACATTTAATCTGTACAACAATAATTGTAAATAATATGGGTTATAAAGATATTGCTAAGGGTATATTCACATGGTACATATGTTTTAATCATTTTTTAACTGAAAATCAGCTCCATTCATCTGGATGTGGTTGTTCCAGTAATAAGCACATGGATTTCTGCATGAGCCGTTCAGATGGGACAGTCTCCTGCATATTAACCTTGGGGTAACAAACGCTCATTTGGTCAAAATCTCTCTCTACCTCTACTCTATGACATCATGTACATGAACCTTTGGCTTGGTTCCTGTGTTTCTGAATGGAGAAAGGAGGGGTTAGCCTCTGCCAGAATTGTCTGTCAGCAATTATGTTTCCAAGTACAAAAAGATCACCAACACGCTTGACCCTTCTTTTCAGGAAGACACCCATACAGAGTCCTTTAAATTGAGGTGTAGCCTATGACTTCCCTATTCTTTTTAAAGGGGTACTCTGCCCCTAGATATCTTGTTCTCGATCCAAAGGATAGGGGATCAGATGTCTGATCATGGGGGTCCCACAGCTGGGACCCCTGCAATCTCTGTGCAGCACCCTGGGTTGGTTTAGAATACTGGGTGCCAGCGGCGGGGGTCGTGACCTCACACCATGCCCCCTCAATGCAAGTCTGAGGGAGGGGGCGTGGCAGTCACCACGCCCCGTCCCATAGACTTGCATTGAGGGGGTGTGGTTTGACGTCAGGAGGGGCATGGTCATGACATCACAACCCCTGCCGCCCGCTCTGAGCGTTCGGAACAAAATGTCCCGAACAATGGGGCAGCGGAGTACCCCTTTAATGATGCTTACAAAAAAACATTCTGCAGAAACAATCCAATCCCAATCTATAACGCTGTTTTCAGTAGGGAAGGAATGGCGTTAAATAAGAAAATAATACATATTCACCTAAAGAAACTGCTTCCACTATAGCCTCACTGCCCTGTTGGTCACCACCTATCTTTGCAGCCATGACAAACTCAAATACATTGTGGTCACTGCAGCAAATCTATGGCCTTGGTGTTCTCGTAACGTACATTACTGAGGCCAGTGACGGGTTGCATGGGTCATTTGGGTAATTGGGCACATTATTGCTGTAGAAAGTTAAATAAAGACTGTGGCAAACCTGGAGAGGCAGTAGACTTTTCATTTGAGTATCGGTTCTGGACTACGGAGCTTATCTTCTATGCAAACAGTGGGAAAGAAGAATCGTTGATAAACATAGTGCAATAAAAAGTGCCCAGAAGTAAATATTTGGAACAGGGTTCAATTTCCCAATATCCACTAATTTACTTGCTAGGTATTCTCACTAGCAGCCACCACTAACACTTTTAGCAGCCACCACTAACACAATTATTTCCACCCCTACCGTCTTTTTCTGTCATTTGTGTTTTTTTTTTTTTGTTTTTTTTTGAGGGAGGTCATCATCTACCCTGATAACTATGCCACAGTTTTATTACATTACTGATGACTGGGTTTATAGAAGCACTATAAGGCTATGAAGACTCGCAGACTGATGCGGCAAAGGAATTACACCATTCCTGTCCTTGCCATCTGCTGCACTACCAGCAATGTCCTCAAAATGTCTATGTGACAACATTATAAGTGTAATGAGAGGCATATGAGCTACATATCTGTGCCCACGTGACTGTCAGTAATGCTGATTACAAATACCAGCAGTTTCTAATTAACTATTGACTACATTGCTGCCAAGTCCTACTTGGATCGGAGCCCATGACCTATCCTCTTTAGTAACTGGAAAGTGTGCTGAGGCTACATATTTCAGGGTTTTCTCTGTTATCCTGTATTTTTTTTATTTGTTAAACATCCTTTTATAACATTGCTTGTACCTATATGCAGTCTCTTCGGAAATTACACCGTATGACTATTTTAAGGGGTTTAGCTGTAGGTGATGCAGAGGTAGAAGTCACATCTAGTCCCTGGTGACTGAGAAAGGACAAAGCCCCTATTCCACATAAGAGGGCAGCATTATTAGGTGGTGGTCCTATTACAGATTTTTACTGGTACCTAGTTATGCTTTGGACAACTGTCCATAGCTGTGTCTAATTGTGTCAGGGTTTGACCAGAATTGCCCAAATCGGCCATTAGACTCAATTTCATTTCCAGTTAGTAAGTGCCAGTGTAGGAGTAGACATTCTTGTCAAAGGCAAGAGTCCCTGCTCATGTACAGTATATACAGTATATTCACTGGGCTGGGTATAGAGTACCTTGCATTCAAGGGGTTATCCACCATAAGGTGATTTTAGTACGTACCTGGCAGACAGTAATGGACATGCTTAGGAAGGATCTGCGCTTGTCTTGGGGCTAAATGGTTATGTCATGAGATCACCATAACACTGTGGCTAGCTTTTTGTGAACTTGTATTTCCTGTTTGACTTATGTTTTTTTTTTTTACTACAAATCCCACAATTCTATTTTCCTTCTTCCCACACATTATCCACCCCACCCATTGAAACATAAATGAGCTGAGACCTGTGGTTTTCAATCAGGATGCCAACAGCTGTTGCATTAGTTGCAGATTGATCGCTCCACCCATTGAAGCAGACAGGCTCCCTGTCATCAGCTGACTAGTGAGTCAGGTCTCGGCCACATTGCAAGCTGGGAAAAATCTGAGACAACAGTCATTTTGTATGCTGGTAAAAATAAATATTGGGGTGAAAATCACAGAAAAATCGAGAGAAAACCGTCACACACAGATACAGACACTATATTATGAACTACATTAACTTTATAGCCCCTGTAGCATAGTCAAATAACAAAAATTCCTGGAATACCCCTCACAGTGTACAGGAGCAGGAACTCTCTTCTTGTACATGTATTTTCCTTGGCTATAGAGTGTAGGGGGCCAAGTGGTTTTCCCAAAACACATACCAAAAGTTTTGGATTCAGACAAATCAGAATATTTTAGAAATGTCATATAGCTAAACATTCTGACTTTGTAAAATACTCCCCAAAAACATGAATGGAAATTATTTGAAATAAAGGGGTACTCCGCCCCTAGACATCTTATCCTGTATCCAAAGGATAGGGGATCAGATGTCTGATTGCAGGGGTCACGCCGCTGCGACCCCAGTGATCTCCATGCAGCACCAATGCTGTACCCTGGATTCTAAACAGTAGGTTTAGAAAGCTGGATTTCCACGGCCATCACGTCCCCTCCCATAGACATGAATGGAGGGGGCATGGCGTGACATCACGAAGGGGTGTGACATGACGTCACGTCTTCGGCCGCAGAAACCCAGCTTTCTAAACATACTGTTTAGAATGCCAGGTGTGGCACGGGTGCTGTACGGAGATATCAGGGGGTCCCAGTAGCAGGATAAGATGTCTGTGGGTGGAAAACCTCTTTAACGACATTTTGTTAGGATAAAGTAGGAAAAACAATAATTAAAGTAGAAAAAAAATATTGAATCACCTTGTAACATTTTTTTTAACAAATCCTATAATATATAATAGGATATATCATTCTGTAGATAAAAGGGAAAGAGTTTTAAGGACACAGCCATTTTTGCATCTTTGTTTTTCCTCCTTGCCTTCTAAAACCCATAACGTTTTTATTTTTTCATCCACAGTCATGTAAATCATAATTTTTTTTTTTGCAGGACCAATAGTTTTTTTTTTATTACATTTTTTTTATTACATCTTTTATTTTACCATACAGCGAAACAAAAACAAAAATTAATGTAATTTAAAAAACCAATGTCATTTAGCAACTTTTGGGGATTTATAATTTTTAGTGCATTTTACAGTAAAAATGACATGGAATCTTCTGTGGTTCAATACGATACCTATACCTTTCTATTATTGTACTATTTTATAAAATCTAACTTTTTTGACAAAATAAGTATGCTTAAAATTATCTTCTTCTAACCCCTATAACATTTATCTTTTTTTGTATATAGGGCTGTATGATGGCTCATTTTTTTTGCACCATGTTTAGTACTTTTTATTGATGCCTGTAAGCGGCTGGAGGAAGTGGATCTGCTGGACCTGTGTGAATAATGACTGAACCATACCAGGGAGGGGAGTCTAAGGTGCCACTGGTTTTCACCAGAGCCCGCTGCAAAGCGGGATGGTCTTGCTGTGGCAGGCTGCACCCAGGTCAAACTTGGTGAAACTTGGCGCTGGAGTACACAAAAATAGTCAGTCGTAGCGGAAGGTCAGGGCAGGCAGCAGAGAAGCGTAGTCAGGTCACAGGCACGAGGTCAAGAGGCAGGCGGCAAAGGTGTGAGGTCAGGTCACAAGCAGAAGGTCTGAAACACTAATAGGCAATACACAGAAGAATACTTTCACTAGGCACAAGGCATAAAGATCCGTCAGGGAACAGTAGTAAGTGCCGGAACTGAATAGGGTTGGTTTCTGACAAGCACCAATTATTAGTGCACTGGCCCTTTATATTTAGAAGAACTGGCGCACACGCGCCCTAGGAGGCGGGGTCGCGCGCGTCGGCAGAGATGGGCAGGAGGAGGAGAACAGAGTCGGGTTCAAAAGCGGGCACGCCCCGCAAATGCGAGGAATAGAACCCCGGGAGTAGAAGAGAATAGGGCAGAAGGTCAGCGGCAGTCTAGGGTTCGCATGCAAGCGCGTCCCGAAATGCAACCCGCGGCACTGCCGGGAGAAGAGGGGAACATAAAAGAACGCTCGTGGCCAGAGTGCCCGGCCGGAGCGAGATACCTGACAATGCCATTCTTGTTTTGATGGGACATTTTAATAACTTTTTATAAAAATTTTTTTACATATGTAACGAAAAATCAGCACTTTTGGACTTTGGTATTTTTTATGTTTACATAGAGTTGTCAACTGTGTCAATGTTAAAGGGGTTATCCTGGAAAAAACTTTTTTTTTATATTTCAACTGGCTCCAGAAAGTTAAACAGATTTGTAAATGACTTCTATTAAAAAATCTTAATCCTTTCAGTACTTATGAGCTACTGAAGTTGAGTTGTTCTTTTCTGTGTAAGTGCTCTCTGATGACACGTGTCTCGGGAACTGTCCAGAGTAGAAGCAAATCCCCATAGCAAATCTCTTCTACTCTGTACAATTCCTGAGACAAGCAGAGATCTCAGCAGAGAGCACTGTTGCCAGACAGAAAAGAACAACTCAACTTCAGCAGCTGATAATTATTGAAAGGATAGAGATTTTTTTTATAGAAGTAATATACAAATCTGTTTAACTTTCTCGAGCCAGTTGATATATATAAAAAAAGTTTTTTCCTGGAATACCCCCATTATAATACTTTCTCAAGAAGGAAATCCAACATGGAACATGGCAGAAGATGTTAGTTGTTCCCAGTCAGCTGTGTGCAAAATTAGGCATGAGTATAAACAAAATGGAAAGATTGCAAAAGAATATCATATAGGTAGACCAAGAAAGATTTCAAAGCACCAGGATGGAAAAATCTAAGCAAAATGATATGAAAATAGAAAATTCACCAAAAAACAAATGGACAGAAATGGGATTCAGAACTGTATGATATCTGCAGAGTTAAATGGGATTTACATATAGAAACAAAATAGAAGAAAACAAGTTGATAGAGGGCTACAGAAATCATGGAGTGTGGAGGATTGGATGAAAGTGATGCTTATAAATGAATTGCTAATCTACATTGGGCAAGGAGATGATGCCGAAACTAGTGTTCTAAGAAAACCGATAAAGATGACCTCGGAGGAAAACAATGACATTTACACACTTAGTTACAATATGAGGTTATCAGATAAAGGACCCCCTGGGGATCATTACCTCAACAGTGAAATAATTTTTCAGGATGATAATGCATATTGCCATAGAGAAATGAATGTTAAAGGGTTATTGCTATCTGAGACGCATCAGATGAGGCAGCCACCATGGACAGAGGTGTCTGCTCCTGTGCAGCTCTATCGGTTCCATGCCATGCCATAAATGTCTATGGTGGGAATACATTTTGTAGCTTTTCCTCAGGGGTGGCATATCAAGTCATTGTTTTTGCTGTATATAAAAAAAAAAAGCTGGGTGATTCCATTATTCTTGTCAAGGAATGTATCCAAGACACAAAAATAGTATATTCCAATGATGACGAGAAGATTCTTTTTTAAAGGCCAAAACAAGTCATCGTTTAGCTGTCTATTAGAGTTTTATGGTTCCCGTTACTTGGTTACTCAGTATCGCCATTCTTTCTTGCGTTGTGAATGTCTGTTTTCATTGACACACATTTCCTGTCCAGCAGGTGATTAATGGATTTTTCAATCTTTCTGGTTTATAGGTTGTGCAGTACCATGCTGGTTGATTTGTAGGACGCATACGGAGTGTACAGAATACATGCCCTGTTTAGGAAAGCATATACAATGCATATACATGTGCAAAAAGGAATGAGTATATATATATTTTTTTTACTAAGGATGGCCGTGCAGCAAGTGTTTTATCATATTATTATCCCTACGTCTTGTCTGTGCTTACTAATGACCCGATACATCTAATATCAATAATTTATGATTGCCCTATAAATAGGACATTGGATTCCAGACTGATTTTTGCAATGCTAATGGAAATCCCTTTATAGCCAGATCCTTGTAATGTTTATGTCCTGCCTCTGATCACGTTGATGCAAGTCCAGCTTTTAATGAGGCACTCTTATATACAGCCAGTGTCTAGACTACATTACATTATACTGGTATATCCTTGAGTGCAGAGGCCTGCACACTATACCAATAGAAACTAACATTTAGAAACATCACCAGAATAATGCAACCTTTCTATGCCCAGGATTAGGTGCTCAGTGGAGGTTTATGCACAGTGACCAAAACTACATTTCCATCAATGTGTCCACTGCCAGCTATGAAAGTAAAGAAAATGAAACAAATTAAAAATAAAAAATAAATAAAAAATTTAACTTTACAGTAGTTAAATTCTGTTAAAGAGGTACTCCGGTGGAAAATTAAAAAAAAAAATCAACTGGTGCTAAAAAGTTCAACCGATTTTTTAATTACTTCTATTTAAAGCTCCATAGGAAGTTGTGTAGTTCTTTTCTGTTCTGTCAGAGCTCACATGACCCACGACAATGAATTTTGATAATGAGCCGGCGGGCCTGCCTCCAGCGTGCAATTCACTGAAGATGGATGCAGATCTTCGGAGGGACAGATCTCCGGAGTGCAGGTATGTATTTAACCCATTAGCCCCTCATCGGTCTCCTGTTCACCTACACTATAACCCAGTGTATTGGGTTTAGTGTGGATGAACCAGATGACAGTTTTCCTTTAATATAAGTTACAAGAGTTAGAAAGAGATGGTCGGCACCACTCAGCGGGATACAGCAGATGACTATGCAACATATACAGGCGGTGCTGTTGGGTGAGTAACAAAGAATCTTGATAGCAGTAGAAAGAAGAGAGTCCACAGCACACACAATGTACACTGCTCAAAAAAATAGAGGGAACACTTAAACAACACAATGTCCACTCAGGAAGCAACACTGATTGACAATCAATTTCACATGCTGTTGTGCAAATGGAACAGACAATAGGTGGAAATTATAGGCAATTAGCAAGACACCCCCAATAAAGGACCACGTCTCAGTTCCTATGCTTCCTGGCTGATGTTTTGGTCACTTTTGAATGCCGGCGGTGCTTTCACTCTAGTGGTAGCATGAGACGGAGTCTACAACACAGGTAGCTCAGGTAGTGCAACTCATCCAGGATAGCACATCAATGCGAGCTGTGGCAAAGGTTTGCTGTGTCTGTCAGCGTAGTGTCCAGAGCATGGAGGCGCTACCAGGAGACAGGCCAGTACATCAGAAGACGTGGAGGAGGCCGTAGGAGGGCAAGAAACCAAGCAGCAGGACTGCTACCTCCGCCTTTGTGCAAGGAGGAGCAGGAGGAGCACTGCCAGAGCCCTGCAAAATGACCTCCCGCAGGCCACAAATGTGTCCACTCAAATTGTCAGAAACAGACTCCATGAGGGTGGTATGAGCTTACAGCCCAACACCGTGCAGGACACTTGGCACTTGCCAGAGAACACCAAGATTGGCAAATTAGCCACTGGTGCCCTGTGCTCTTCAGAGATGAAAGCAGGTTCCCACTGAGCACATGTGACAGACGTGACAGAGTCTGGAGATGCCGTGGAGAACGTTCTGCAGCCTGCAACATCCTCCAGCATGACCAGTTTGGTGGTTGGTCAGTAATGGTGTGTGGTGGCATTTCTTTGGGGGGCCGTTCAGCCCTCTATGTGCTTGACTGCCATTAGGTACCGAGATGAGATCCTCAGACCCCTTGTGAGACCATATGCTGGTGCGGTTGGCCCTGGGTTCCTCCTAATGCAAGACAATGCTAGACCCCATGTGGCTGGAGTGTGTCAGCAGTTCCTGCAAAAGGAAGGCATTGATGCTATGGACTGGCCCATCCGTTCCCCAGACCTGAATCCGATTGAGCACATCTGGGACATCATGTCTCGCTCCATCCACCAGGTTGCACCACAGACTGTCCAGGAGTTGACAGATGCTTTAGACCAGGTCTGGGAGGACATCCCTCAGGAGACCATCCGCCACCTCATCAGGAACCCACTCAGGCATTGTAGGGAGGTCATATGGGAACGTGGAGGCCACACACACTACTGAGCCTCATTTTAAATTGTTTTAAGGACATTACATCAAAGTTGGATCAGTCTGTAGTGTGGTTTTCCACTTTGATTTTGAGTATGACTCCATATCCAGACCAATAAACAAGGAATTTTATTTACATATACATTGCGTGTGCTGAGGACTCTCTTCTTTCTTTTCCTTTAATATAACCTTTTTACTTTCAAGGCTCCTTAAATAATCTTTGCTTTGAGTTTAGAGCCATTTCAGCCTTGGGCATTGGGTACTATGTGATAGAGATGGTTGCTAGGCATATGATTCATACAGTGTCATCTTCAGCCCCATGTATGTTTCACTACTTCTGCTTTTCCTTTTCATGGGAATTAGATTTGTGCTGATATCTCAGTGTCTGGCAGATGCACATCCTGTGCAGGCTTCTAATGGGAATAATTAACAATATTCTGCTGCTTTGGTTTAGATTCTGGTCAGTTTCATACAGACGGTTTATATCTAGTGCGGCTGACAGGGTTGTTTGTCATAGTAAATACCATATGAGAGCAGGCTGCCGAGCCTTGCCATGAATGTCTTCATAGCTGACATATAGACACAAATGCTTTAAATCCTGACACAAAGTTCTTCCTAAGGAAAAAAAAAAGTTCCCATTAATTTTTTATATAAACTAATATAACTGCAGCATAATGTAATGGAATGTGCACGTCAGTGAGCAGAATTGAGGTCACACTGACCAGGAGATGAGAAGCAGCAGAAGCAATAAGATTGATGTGCAGATAGATTACTGAACATCAAAACACTTAGCATACCGATGTGGGATGATAATAGGTTTTCTATCAGATAAGACGCTGACAGCGCTCTGAATAATTGGTGGGAATATGAAGAATATGAATCACAACTCAAGTATTTTTGGGACAAAGCAAAACCCATACACAGTCATCACTTCAAAGCCGCTTGTCCCCCAGTCATCTATATCAGATTGATGGAAGTGCCTTGATGTGAAGGCAGCGCTCTCAACCAAGGATCCTGTAGCCATGGCTCGCGTCCTTTTGATTTCAGAATTGAACATGAGCAAATGTATTGTGCAACAGTGTTTAAATGGATATTTTCCTCATAAAAGTTAACGGCATATCACTAAAATATTTTATTACATATTGATCATTGGAGCACTGATCTCTAGACCTCAGATCTGGAGATAGAAGTGACCAAGGTAACAGTAATAGTCCCCTGAGAGTGGCAAGGAAGGTTACAGTACTTAGATAGCATTGTGACTATATAAGGATTGGGGGGTCCCTACAGTCAGCCTTTCACTATCAGTAAGTGAACCTATTCCATATCTCACAGTGGAGCCTTCTCAGAGACTGGATCACTACCTTTGGAGGGCCTAGGCCTTGTGACTCAACATGCATGACTGTTTTTGGCTCTATTATTTTGTTTTCAATGATAATGGGAAGGGGAAGCTCACTACAGGTTCATACCACCCATGAGAAAGAGGGACGCGATCAGCATTATCTGGCCTCTTGATTCCATTGGTTCCTTTTAGATGCAGGGGCGGAGTCACATAAGCACAATACAGGCACATTTTGTACCAGTGTTGGACACAAGTCCAAGCTGACAACAGGTCTAATGACTTATACTGACTGTCACGATTCGGCTTGGCTGGAGGTGGATCCTCTGTGCCAGAGAGGGATTGGCGTGGACCGTGTCGGTGGACCGGTTCTAAGTTGCTACTGGTATTCACCAGAGCCCGCCGCAAAGCGGGATGGTCTTGCAGCGGCGGTAGCAACCAGGTCGTATCCACCGGCAACGGCTCAACCTCTCTGACTGCTAAGATAAGCGCGGTACAAGGGAGTAGACAAGAGCAAGGTCGGACGTAGCAGAAGGTCAGGGCAGGCAGCAAGGATCGTAGTCAGGGGCAACGGCAGGAGGTCTGTAACACAGGCTAGGAACACACAAGGAAACGCTTTCACTGGCACAATGGCAACAAGATCCGGCGAGGGAGTGCAGGGGAAGTGAGGCATAAGTAGGGAAGTGCACAGGTGAAGGTACTGATGAAAACCTGATGCGCCAATCAGTGGCGCACTGGCCCTTTAAATCGCAAAGACCCTTCGCGCGCGCGCCCTAAGGAGCGGGGCCGCGCGCGCAGGGACAGCACAGACGGGGAACGGGTCTGGTAAGGGAATCGAGATGCGCATCGCGAGCGGGCGCGTCCCGCATCGCGAATCGCATCCCGGCTGGGAACATTATCGCAGGGCACCCGGTCGGCAGGTCTGACTGGGGCGCTGTGAATAAGAGAACGCCGTGAGCGCTCCGGGCGTAACAGTACCCCCCCCCCCCTTGGGTCTCCCCCTCTTCTTGGAACCTGAGAACCTGAGGATAAGACTCTTGTCCAGGATGTTGTCCTCAGGTTCCCATGATCTCTCCTCTGGGCCGCAATTCTCCCAGTCAACCAAAAATAATTTTTTACCTCTGACCGTCTTGGATGCCAGAATTTCCTTCACCGAAAAAACGTCAGAGGACCCGGAAACTGGAGTGGGAGAAACAACTTTGGGAGAGAAGCGGTTAAGGATGAGTGGTTTAAGGAGAGAGACATGGAAAGCATTGGGAATACGGAGAGAAGGAGGAAGAAGGAGTTTGTAAGAGACAGGGTTGATCTGGCACTTGACTTTGAAAGGACCAAGATAACGTGGTCCCAGTTTATAACTGGGGACACGAAAGTGGACATACCTGGCGGAGAGCCATACCTTATCTCCGGGAGAAAAAATGGGGGGAATTCTTCTTTTCTTATCGGCATATTTTTTCATCCGGGATGAAGCCTGCAAAAGAGAATTTTGAGTCTCTTTCCAGATGGTGGAGAGGTCCCGAGTCACTTCATCAACAGCGGGCAAACCAGAGGGCATGGGAGTGGGAAGGGGGGGAAGAGGGTGACAGCCGTACACCACGAAGAATGGGGATTTAGCAGAGGATTCGGAGACTCTGAAATTGTACGAAAATTCGGCCCATGGTAGAAGATCTGCCCAGTCATCCTGGCGGGAGGAAACAAAATGTCGCAAATAGTCACCCAGAACCTGATTAATTCTTTCTACTTGTCCATTGGATTGGGGATGATAAGAAGATGAGAAGTTTAATTTGATTTTGAGCTGATTACAGAGGGCCCTCCAGAATTTAGACACAAATTGAACGCCTCTATCCGAGACGATATGCGTGGGCAACCCGTGAAGGCGAAAAATGTGTATAAAAAATTGCTTCGCCAACTGAGGCGCCGAAGGAAGACCTGGAAGAGGGATAAAATGTGCCATCTTGGAGAATCGATCAACGACCTCCCAAACAACTGTGTTGCCATGGGATAAAGGTAAGTCAGTAATAAAGTCCATACCAATCTGAGACCAAGGTCGTTCAGGAACAGGCAGAGGATGGAGGAGACCAGCAGGCTTCTGGCGAGGAGTCTTGTCCCGGGCACAGACTGTACAAGCCCGCACGAAATCAACAACATCAGTTTCCAGGGTAGGCCACCAATAAAATCGAGAGATGAGTTGGATGGATTTTTTGATGCCAGCATGGCCTGCGAGGTGAGAGGAGTGTCCCCACTTGAGAATCCTGAGGCGCTGGCATGGAGAGACGAAGGTCTTCCCTGGAGGAGTTTGTCTGATGGAAGCTGGAGAAGAGGAGATCAGACAGTCCGGAGGAATAATGTGTTGCGGGGAAGTTTCCACTTCAGAGGCATCCGATGAACGAGAGAGGGCATCAGCCCTAATGTTCTTGTCAGCAGGGCGAAAATGAATTTCAAAGTTAAAACGGGCAAAGAACAACGACCACCTAGCCTGGCGAGGGTTCAGCCGTTGGGCAGACTGAAGATAAGAGAGGTTCTTGTGGTCAGTGTATATAATAACTGGATATTTGGACCCCTCCAGCAGGTGCCTCCATTCCTCAAGCACCAATTTTATGGTCAGTAGTTCTCGATCACCAATGGAGTAGTTTTTCTCCGCCGGAGAGAAGGTCCTAGAAAAAAACCCACAAGTAACAGCATGCCCAGAAGAATTTTTTTGTAGGAGAACTGCTCCAGCTCCCACCGAGGAGGCGTCTACCTCCAATGAGAAGGGTTTGGATGGGTCAGGTCTGGAGAGTATGGGAGCAGAAGAAAAGGCAGTCTTGAGATGTTTGAATGCGTCTTCTGCTTGAGGAGACCAGGACTTAGGGTTGGCATTTTTCTTGGTTAGGGCCACGATAGGAGCCACAATAGTAGAGAAGTGTGGGATAAATTGTCTGTAATAATTGGCGAACCCCAAAAAATGTTGGATAGCACGGAGTCCGGAGGGGCGTGGCCAATCCAATATGGCAGATAGTTTATCTGGGTCCATTTGTAGTCCCTGGCCAGAGACTAAGTATCCTAAGAAGGGAAGAGACTGACATTCAAAGAGACATTTTTCCATTTTGGCATATAATTGATTGTCTCGAAGTCTCTGAAGAACCATGCGGACATGCTGGCGGTGTTCTTCTAGGTTAGCAGAAAAAATCTGAATATCGTCTAGGTAAACCACAACACGGGTATATAGAAGATCACGAAAAATTTAATTTACAAAGTCTTGGAAGACGGCAGGGGCGTTGCAAAGGCCAAAGGGCATAACCAGATATTCAAAGTGTCCATCTCTGGTGTTAAATGCAGTCTTCCACTCGTCCCCCTCCCTGATGCGGATGAGATTATAAGCACCTCTTAAGTCCAGCTTGGTAAAGATGTGGGCGCCACGTAGGCGGTCAAAGAGTTCCGAGATAAGAGGTAGGGGGTAGCGTTTTTTTACATTGATTTTATTAAGTCCGCGGTAATCAATGCAAGGGCGTAAGGAGCCGTCTTTTTTGGAAACGAAAAAAAATCCAGCTCCGGCAGGAGAGGAAGACTTGCGGATAAACCCCTTTTTTAAATTCTCTTGGATGTACTCCGACATGGCTTGAGTTTCCGGAGCAGACAGAGGATAGATTCTGCCCCGGGGTGGAGTAGTACCAGGGAGGAGGTCAAAAGGACAGTCATAAGGCCTGTGAGGAGGTAAAGTCTCTGCTTGTTTTTTGCAAAAAACATCAGCATAATCCAGATAGGCCTTGGGGAGACCAGATAACGGGGGAACCACAGAGTCTTGACTGACAGTACAGGGAGCAGGTTTAAGACAGACCTTGTGGCAAGAAGAACCCCAGTTCTTGATTTCCCCGGTGGTCCAATCAAGGGTTGGGGAATGGCGTTGAAGCCACGGTAATCCAAGAAGAATTTCTGAAGTGCAATTAGAGAGGACCAAAAATTCTATTTTTTCGTGATGGGGTCCGATGCACATTAAGAGGGGTTCCGTGCGGTAACGCACAGTACAGTCCAATTTTTCATTATTAACAGAGTTGATGTAGAGGGGTCTGGCGAGACTGGTCACCGGAATGTTGAACCTGTTGATGAAAGAGGCCAAAATAAAATTTCCTGCAGATCCGGAATCCAAGAAGACAATAGCTGAGAAGGAGAAGGTAGAAGAAGAAATCCGCACAGGCACAGTAAGACGTGGAGAAGCAGAGTTCACATCAAGAGCTGTCTCACCTTTGTGCGGAGTCAGCGTGCGTCTTTCCTGGCGTGGAGGTCGGATAGGACAATCCTTCAAGAAATGTTCGGTACTGGCACAGTACAGGCAAAGGTTCTCCATGCGGCGTCGTGTCCTCTCTTGAGGTGTCAAGCGAGACCGGTCAACTTGCATAGCCTCCACGGCGGAAGGCACAGGAACGGATTGCAGTGGACCAGAGGAGAGAGGAGCCGGGGAGAGAAACCGCCTTGTGCGAACAAAGTCCATATCCTGGCGGAGCTCCTGACGCCTTTCGGAAAAACGCATGTCAATGCGGGTAGCAAGATGAATCAGTTCATGCAGGTTAGCAGGGGTTTCTCGTGCGGCCAGCACATCTTTAATGTTACTGGATAGGCCTTTTTTAAAGGTCGCGCAGAGGGCCTCGTTATTCCAGGACAATTCGGAGGCGAGAGTACGGAATTGGATGGCGTACTCGCCAACGGAAGAATTACCCTGGACCAGGTTCAGCAGGGCAGTCTCGGCAGAAGAGGCTCGGGCAGGTTCCTCAAAGACACTTCGAATCTCCGTGAAGAAAGAGTGTACAGAGGCAGTGACAGGGTCATTGCGATCCCAGAGCGGTGTGGCCCATGACAGGGCTTTCCCAGACAGAAGGCTGACTACGAAAGCCACCTTTGACCTTTCAGTTGGAAACTGGTCCGACATCATCTCCAAATGCAGGGAACATTGCGAGAGAAAACCACGGCAAAATTTTGAGTCCCCATCAAATTTATCCGGCAAAGATAATCGGAGGCTGGATGCGGCCACTCGCTGCTGAGGAGGTGCAGGAGCTGGCGGAGGAGATGATTGTTGAAGCTGTGGTAGTAGCTGCTGTAGCATCACGGTCAGTTGAGACAGCTGGTGGCCTTGTTGCGCTATCTGTTGTGACTGCTGGGCGACCACCGTGGTGAGGTCAGCGACAACTGGCAGCGGGACCTCAGCGTGATCCATGGCCGGATCTACTGTCACGATTCGGCTTGGCTGGAGGTGGATCCTCTGTGCCAGAGAGGGATTGGCGTGGACCGTGTCGGTGGACCGGTTCTAAGTTGCTACTGGTATTCACCAGAGCCCGCCGCAAAGCGGGATGGTCTTGCAGCGGCGGTAGCAACCAGGTCGTATCCACCGGCAATGGCTCAACCTCTCTGACTGCTGAGATAAGTGCGGTACAAGGGAGTAGACAAGAGCAATGTCGGACGTAGCAGAAGGTCAGGGCAGGCAGCAAGGATCGTAGTCAGGGGCAACAGCAGGAGGTCTGGAACACAGGCTAGGAACACACAAGGAAACGCTTTCACTGGCACAATGGCAACAAGATCCGGCGAGGGAGTGCAGGGGAAGTGAGGTATAAGTAGGGAAGTGCACAGGTGAAGGTACTGATGAAAACCTGATGCGCCAATCAGCGGCCCTTTAAATCGCAAAGACCCGGCGCGCGCGCGCCCTAAGGAGCGGGGCCGCGCGCGCCGGGACAGCACAAACGGGGAACGGGTCTGGCAAGGGAATCGAGATGCGCATCGCGAGCGGGCGCGTCCCGCATCGCGAATCGCATCCCGGCTGGGAACATTATCACAGCGCACCCGGTCGGCAGGTCTGACCGGGGCGCTGTGAATAAGAGAACGCCGTGAGCGCTCCGGGGAGGAGCGGGGACCCGGAGCGCATGGCGTAACACTGACAGCATTACAGTGATGTATGATACTGTCAGTTTGCTCTATGGACGTACGGTCAGGCAGGGACTAATATTTAAGTGCAACAATGTGCCAATATCATGCTAATGCCAATGCAGCTTTATGGCCAAAGAGATGATTCATTGAGAGCTAATACCTGACAAATGCTGCTCAAGCCCATTTCACACAGTGGCCCCGATTTATCAATCAATTTGTCTGATTTGCCTAAAGCAATCAATCACAGCTAAGATTTCATTTTACATGGGCAATTCAATAAATTAAAGCTAAGCTGTGATTGTTTGTTACAGGCAAATCAGATACATTATTGTCTAGCGCAGATTGACAAATCCAGGCCTCTATGTCTGCCCATAAGCCAGCTTCACACATCAGGAAAAAAAATCAGCGGTGGATTTTATTTTACGTGCTGGTTTTCATCCCTTTTTTGGCAGAAAGTTTAAACAAAGTATTTTTGGCACCCGTTTTTCTGCCAAAAATCTGTGTGTAAAATAAAATAAGTTGTCCTTTTTTCTGTTACAAAATAAACATCTATAATTATTTACTTTGCAGTACCCATAGACTTCTATTAGGCAAGCAAATGTTTAAAGTGTCACTGTTTGGAAAACATTTGGCCTGTTTTTATGGTGTGGACCATACATAAAAAATTGGAAGCAATTGCAACCGTTCGCGCTGCACGGTATTTATAATCCTCACCCTAGACCTGTACCCTTTATCTTTCCTCACCCCTTCTCCTGCTCTTCCTCCTCCCCTCCCCCGCCTCTTCATCTCTCACTTTACCTTCCACTTTTTACTCTCAAGTTTTTCTTTTTCTTACTTATCTCCTTGCATTGGTATTAAACCTGCCATGGACAGGCCCACTGTATACGACTGCATACCTCATCCCGAGTTTACAAATCAGAAACCCCTCCACCCAACCCCTCCGTGGGCACTCACTGAATTGATATAGTATGTGGTCGTCCACGCCTCCGCCTGATCGCCCCTCTAAGCTCCAGAAGATTACAGGAGAAACAGGCGTTGGAGTGCCGTACCAACTAGTTTCATATTTCAGTTTTGTATTTTAGTTACATTGATAGACAGCTGTATCTGATGTTTCTGCCTCCTAGATACTTATTGGGATTATTCCTTTTTGAGAAATGAGCAGACGTTCCAGTGGCAGTGTTCCGATTGATGTTTTCAACTGGTATTTGAATGTATACTTTTATTAAACTTCAATAAAACATTACTTTGAAAAAAAAAATTGGAAGCAGTAACTGCATATAATGGCATATTACAATGTCATCCCTTCAATGTCACATTGTAAGAAATGATAAATACAGCGCCCATTGTCGTCTTGGATATTTATGATCTGCATGAGAGTATTTGCACTCTGGCTATATTGTATATTGTTTCATCGTGAGTATGCTTATAACTCACACAGTATTGAAGTAAACAGCAACAATAAACATAATATACAATAAACATAAAGTTTAGTGGCTGGCAAAAAGCTCTTTGTGGCGACCCAGGGGGTTGTCTGCCGAAACTAGTAGTGTTCTTAGCACTCCCCAAGGTAACCCAGTCCTCGGTGAACAAACTTTTGTCAATTAAAGGTGGCAAGTGATGGCGGTAATCCCTTGGGACATGTTCCTGTTTACTCTGTACTGGTGGTGTTGGGCGGGATGCTCTTGGTGTCTTGGCATCTGCAGACAACCAGACACAGGGAGACTAGGGCTGGTGCAACACAAATTTCAGATGTAAACAGCGGTAACAGTTCCTTTACAAAGTCCCTGACTGTATGTGCTTCATGTGTTAATGCAGTGTTCAGAGGAGAGATGTTAGGAGAGACTTAATATGATGTTTGGCCTCTCTAGCACAATTCCAATGTACTCACTGAGCAAGGTCTTCTCAGGGGTGTAACTGAGGTAGTAGTTTCACTTCTTCACATGATAATGTATCAATGGCATTGAACATACTGAGATACGTTCCAGCTGGTGTATCCAGACCAGGACCATGTGGCACATGGCACCCGTTTTTTGGGGGAGTTTGCTATCAGGTACTTTGGTGTTTCCCTTTCTCCAGAAAGCTCCCTAGTACTAGTAGCAGAGAGAGGATATCTGCCAGTAAATAGGAATGGCTAGGTGGGCCTCTTTCTGTTTGTGGCTCAAACTCTTCTAGTTCTTGGACTCGAACTCAGCTAAAGACAGGTGAGCAGGTCTTTATATGGACTTCATTGACCTATACCTGCCATGGGATAAAGGCTCTTAAGTGACCTCTGTTTCATGTTTGTTTGTGTGTAGTGGGGTTAGCCCTTATGTTACCTTGCAGCGACAGTGTTACTGGGAAAAATACAATAAGGCAGATGCATAGAATAAAGAGTTGTTTATTCACCACCCACACTAAATCCTGTTGTGTGCCAATACTTCTTCCTTCAGTCAGTCTAAATTTTTAAGTTGGGGTACAAATTATGGAGGGAGATTTTAAAGACTGGTGCATCATATGCAAATCCTATTACAAAGATGAGCTGGAGGTACACATTTTCCTCAATAAATTTGGCACATCCTAAATGGTTTTGCAATTTTCTGGTGTGAATTATAGTGAATGTTTCAGGTGTTAAAGTGCGAAAAGGTCACAATTTTTCAAATGAGGCTTGTACAACAAATAGGCAACTTTTGTAGTCTAGAAACTGACATAACACTTAACCCCTATGGCTTTCTGCAGAAGGGACAGCACTGTCCTAAACCCCATAATGCAAAGCCCAGCTTCTTCAGTATGCCAGTCATTGCCTACTGATTCATATACTGGGCCATGAAAGTGAAGAAGAGACCAGGCCGGGAAGGAGGTAATGAATACAAGTGGGCCTGGGTGGTCTATCGATGGAGCAGATTGCAACCAGCTCTGCTGTTTTCAATTGTAGTCTTCATTTCTACAACACATAATGCTGGTATTATGACAATTATAGCAATGGCGCTTGTTCATTGATATTATAATATTATTCTCAGATGAACCCAGAGATGGCCCCATAGCAATATAAAAGCTCTCCTTGCTGGTTCATGCCATGAAACCCTGGACCTAGTGGCCTAGTGCATATTATTATCCTCCACCCCCATCCCATTATATGTGGGACAGATTGGGGGCATGACCCTGTGAGCAATTTTTCCATTTTCTCCACACAGCCCATCTGACAGGCAGATAGGTCTAGCCAGATCTGAGCTTCCTCTTTCTCAGGGGGCCCCATAGCAACTGCATGGTCCGCTAGATGGTATGTATGTATTTTTTATGTATCAGCAGGAACATGGCATAAAATACACAAAGTTATACCCTGGAAGGTACTGGATATTTCTTTCGGGATTTATATTGTACCTAAATTTTATTATCTTTTTAAAAAGTAATTGTTTTTCAAATACGGCAATCTAAAAAAATATTCAGGATTTAGTAGTTAGAGTCAAAGGTCCGAACTCCGAAAGAGGTTTATTGCTATTCTCCACATATAGTCTTATGTACTGTGTATAGGATGCTTTCCTGACACGTGATCCTTCTTGGATGGTTCCCTCCTAGGTGTTAACCCTGGCTGGTTTCTCCATTGTGTCTTATTATTTTTATGCATTTGAGGTCAGCAGGGTCAGGACACTGTAAGCAATGAGGCACGTCAAGGAATGGCATCAGCATCCCGCTGTATTTGTGGCAGATGAGCTCACACCAGGTCTGCCGAATTGTTTGCTTCTTCATATCCCCTCAATCAATGCGCACAGCAGTGAGCAGATTATTTTTATCTTGCATGTAAATACATTGCCTGGCTTGGCAAATTGTATCTCCGGTATGGAAAGCAAATGGATTTGCAGAATGCTACAGTACTTAATAATAATATGTAGATCTGTGGCCCAGCAGCTTGCGATCTATTAGTTTCAAAGAAATGACATGTCACCACTAATCTGTCGGCGCAATATGGAGCTTGACTTGTTCCATGCATAAAGAGGCATAATCACATTGAAACCCCAATGAAATTATGAAGCTTTTTACAGCTGCCACAGCCTTGTTACAGTGTAACCTATTTACAAGAAAAGATTTTTTTTTCTTCTTCTTCGGATGCTGCTGGACAGGATTGTGCAGGTAACAGTTTAGAGACAATCAGGCTTGACAGTATTCAGACTTCACTAGTAAATGCATTTACTACTCGATTATGGCCACACATGAGATTTCAAAGTCATCTGTCTGCTATAATCTAGGCCAGGATATTATATATTATCTTGAGATTCTTCAGTATCTTAGGTTTTTAGTGCCCTGTTCATCCAATTTACAGGAAGGTTTGATTAGGGACAGAGGAGTCTAAGAAGATTACATGGCTCTGAAGGAGTCTATGGAGTGGATCTTGTAGACCCTGCAGGTTGGGCCTTAAAGGGGTATTCCGGGCAAAAATATTTTATCCCCTATCCTTTGCTGAGACCCCCGCGATCTCCCTGCAGCACCTGCATTCTATGAAGGTGCTGAATCTCCAGTTTCGGAAACCTCCAGGTTTCCAGGACTGGGGACGTGATGTCACACCATGCCCCCTCCATTCATGTCTATGGGAGCCTTCCCATAGACATAAGTGGAGGAGGAGTAGCGTGACGTCACGTCCCCAGTCCCGGAAACCAGGAGGTTTCTGAAACTAGGGACGCAGTCCCTGCATAGAATGTGGGTGCTGCAGGGAGATCGCGGGGGTCTCAGCAGCGGGCCCCCACCCCGCAATCAGACATCTTATCCCCTATGCTTTGGATGGGGGATAAAAGGTTTTTGCCCGGATTACCCCTTTAACCAGTCAAGTTCACTGTTGTGTTATGTTAGGCTGGGTTAACACTTACTGGGATCCTCAGTATTAGGTTCCATCAAAAATATGGGACAAAATGCTGTGCCATTTAGCCAGGTAAAATTCTGGACATCATACTGGAAATTTGACAGGCCCTTTAAAGGTCCATGGAGTCATGGATTTACTTCCACTGTGAGGTGCAGAACTGCATACTATGCAGTTCTGCATTCGCCATTCCCCTCAGCTGTCCATAGATTTATGAACATACAGCAAGGGGCGGGGAGGGCAGAGCTTGGCAGGACGCAACTCTGCACCTTCCTCAGCAGGAGGGACGTAAATTTTCACAGCCCTGCTCCTGTCACATCAGCCCTGCTAAGGGACGTAGATTTTCACAGCCCCGATCACACTGTGTAACACTGGTGTGAACCCAACCCCATCCTAGCAGAATTTGATTCATGTTGCATTATTTTGACTATAGGCTATCTGAGATATGGAGATATATGTAAGGGTCTCTCCAAAACCTTAGCAAATCCAGTTTGATGAATATTGTAACTAAATAAATTAAGCTTGAGTGGTTCTACTAAGGTTATATCCAGTACTGTGCAGCCTCATTTGAAAACCCACCTTGCAGTGAATCTCACTCCCATTGTTGACACGCAAAGGAAGCTAAAATGTTACTAATTCAGCCCCCCTGCCCCCTCCCCCTCCCCTCTCCCTGCTGGTGACCTCACACCTCCCTTCCTCTTGTGTCTGTGTGCAAAAGGAGGGGGAGAAAGTTTTTTTCAATTCCACTCTGCAGTGCCATTTTGCTGGTGTCTGCACACTGGTAAAGTACAGCTGCTACAGAATATGGGTATTATTGACATAGGACAAATTTGCTTCAGATTTTTCATATGGATTTTTCAAGTTTTATGAGCAGTCACAAACTCAGTGACAAATGATCAAAAAATAAAAGACTGTTGAGACCCAATTAGCTCCGAGCAGGCTATAACTACCCCTCCCCCTTACTACAATAATTAATTAAATAATAACTGACACAACAACAATTCAACTTTTCCGTGGGTGGGGATCGGCCACAGCTTTATTTATAAAATTACTTATATAAATAACAATTTAACTGTAACAAAGACACCGATTGGCTTCTTGCCAACCCGAGAGGTGCTGCCACACTGTCCTGTGTGGAGGTCTACCCCGGGTTGACCCCGCTTTCACCGTCTTCTTACCGCCAAGCTGTGACTTACAATAAACAGAGATACAAAAAGGGAGGGAGGGAGGGCAAAACTCCGGGTCCTGGGCAGATTGAGGGGGGAAGGGAGGCACCACAGCTATAAATACCCAGGGGAGGGCCCCTGAAAGCCCGGGAAACTATTAGACCCCTGATTGGTGCACTCCTTCCCCCCCACCCATGGGACATACCACTATAGTTAGCAACAAGTTTTTACAGGCGGGGGAGGGGGCTAAAAAACATTGCCTGTATATTTCTTAACCCCTTAACTGCTCACCAGTCAGGGGGCAAGCTAGTTATGCACAGCTTGCCCCTCCAGACTGTTGAGACCCAATTAGCTCCGAGCAGGCTATAACTACCCCTCCCCCTTACTACAATAATTAATTAAATAATAACTGACACAACAACAATTCAACTTTTCCGTGGGTGGGGATCGGCCACAGCTTTATTTATAAAATTACTTATATAAATAACAATTTAACTGTAACAAAGACACCGATTGGCTTCTTGCCAACCCGAGAGGTGCTGCCACACTGTCCTGTGTGGAGGTCTACCCCGGGTTGACCCCGCTTTCACCGTCTTCTTACCGCCACGGAGGAGACCAGTTAGCCCTACACTGGGCTCCGACCCCCACCCAAGAGATACTGGATAGCCAACACCTGGGGCCAACTCAGCCCCCGAACACACCCAACACATTTCCTCTCCAGGAAAGTCGCCCAACACATTTCCTCTCCAGGAAATTCGCCCAACACATAACCTCTCCAGGAAATCCGAGGTACCTGCCGCCAGGTCCTATGTTTTTGCATTTTATTTTTTTTTTTTTGTAATTTTTATTTTTTTTGTATTCACTAACTCTTGTGTGAACTCATTTCTCAGACTCGCCCATACACCGAAGAGTGCCGCAGCACTCGCACCACCTTGCGGAAAGCCGCTCGCAAAACAAAAAACACATGTGGGAAACATCAAACTGGGCGAAAATAGCAACGCAACATGCAGATCGCCCGCGCCCCACGCGCTGCGCTACCCTCTCCGGAAACTGAGCCCTCTCCGCCGACACCGACACAAAAAGAGAACGAATCCCAAACTCACAACACCCCCTCCTACAAAGAGAAGCCAAAACCCAAAACAGACAATCGAGGGCGGGGAGCATAAAAGAAAAAGGGGGGGGGGAGGCCCCCACCGCAGTCCAGTCAACAATAGGACGACAACCGGAAAAAACAGTCATTCGTGGACATAATGCAGCACAAGCTGTGTGTCCCAGATCGCCTAAGCAATCTCGGACCGACGGACCTGAAAACGCACAAAATAGGCACCCAAAAAACACATCAGACACCCAAGTGTCATGGAAGGAGACGAGGAGAAAGAAAGTGCCCCATCCACCTAGCCCCGAAAAAAGCCAGCGCAAAACCTCGGATCAGAAAAAACGACGCAAAAGCGACAACCAAAAATCCGACCCACAGCCGCCACCAAGCGACCCAAAAACTGATAGGAAAAAACGGTCGCCGACAGCAAGGCCACCCGCTCATGGGCCCAGCCCCTAGGTACACACCAACATCCCACCAACCGCAAAGCAGAAAAGAAAAATCACCCCCCGCCATGCGGCAACCTCACCCCACTGGATCGCAGCACAGTGGGAAAGCACCCTTTTTTTTTTTTTTTTTTTTTTGCACTGAGTAGTAGGTGATTCACACGAACAGGTGAAGATACCCAGCGTCACATACTAAGAATGTTAATTGGATACATGCAGAATACAGCCCAAATCTCGAACCTCCTTGGATAGGAGACACAGCAGTTAACTTATTTTATCACAGCCTATCAAAACGAAATAGGAAGTCAAACAGCAGAACCTTGTAGGTACAAAAAACAAAACCCCTATCCACAGACACATTTGGAACCTTCGGGACCCTCCTTGACTGTAGACATCCCGGCCTCCACACCAACCCCAACTACTCACAAGCGCCTCACCGTGAGTGCGACCAAGTCGCAGGAGCCACTAAAGCGGACCAAGAAATACACCAATCTCCACGATGACCCACAGGCCGAAAATTTAACCACAACTGTATCACTCAGTCCTACCCCGGGACCCGAACCCGAGGTGGTCTCCCATTCCACAGCCACATGAGCAAACCTTCCGACTCCACCCGAGGGAGCAACCTCCGGAACCACTGCCAGAGAACGGGACAAAGCGTCAACACCCAATACCGACCCCAGGGAGTACAGCCGCAAAATAAACCTTATCTCCAAACAGCGAAGCACTAGGTGCAACAAGCCGAGCGCAGGAAGAAAGCCGAAAGAAAGAAATAATAACAGTGACAACGCCCCAAATGTCAGACCGACAAAACGCCCCCGATCACTCAAATCACACCCAAAAAAGAAAAGCATCATCAAATTATAGCGCAATCAAGCACAGGGGCCACGCCAACCCACACAGTACCGTTACAATCCTAGAACATGAACTGCCGAAGCAAGCACCCAAAGTCCCACAACCAACACCAAAGGAAAAAGCGCAAACAAAAAACCCAAGCATGGCAGAAACCCACTGACTACCAAGACACCCAGTAGTAAACCACCCTGCAGCACCACTGGAAAACCAAAACACCACACCAACAACCAACCAAACCAGCCACACCCGGGAACAGAGCGAGCTCCCCATGAGCTGCAACGGGGGACTGAAAGCAGGCCTGACCACTGCATCACGCCTGAAAAAACCCCAACCAACCGGAACGTCAGCCCTTAGTGCACCAGGGGCACATGTGCGGGGGCACAGATACCACACACCCTCGGCGGCCAGAGACAACCTGCAGGAAAAGACTCCGCCCTGAACCACATTCCACGTGGAACATTCAGTAAACCAGCAAGGACCGGAACCGGGGCACATAGCGAGCCCTGAAGAAACCAAAACAGAGAAAACGCAATTACTCCCTGACCATAGGAAAGCAGCAAACCAACGCCAACAAGACATGCGGAAGACATGCTAATCTCCTCAAAATCGTTCCAATTTTAACATACATGCTGCCGAAGCGAGCACAAAATATGGACGCTTCACAAATTTGCATGTCAGCCTTGCAGCAACAAACCACACCCCAACAAGTGTAGAGCACAGGAGAATCACCCTCCGGAATACCACCACGAACAGAAGAAACCACACAGGCAAGACAAACGGAGACACAAGCAAAACCTACCCCCAGAGACTCAAGCGAAACCTACCCTCCGCCACATCAGCCAAAGCACCCAGCACGACATACAGGAGTCCCATGCCTACATGAGATTGGGCGAAACAGGAAAAAACAGCAGACAAATATACTAGGACAATGGAGCAGCGGAGAGAGACTACAACTTAAGATGGAGAGATAAACCAAACAAAGGGGGAGAAAACCCAAAGAAACAAAACCGTGACTGGGTGGCAGCCACCGATTCAGGAAAAGGAACATGCCTACGGGAGCTAAGTCAGCAAAACCCCGGCCACCTAGAGCGTAAGGCCAAAAGACCACACACCCAAGCGCGCACCGCAGAAAATGATACCCTACCAAAGCACCCCGTCAAGAAGAGACGTACCCAACTCACAACCAGAGACCAACACAGATATGCACCCATATCCGAGACCCAAACTCAACAAACACACGGGAACAAAAGGACGAACACTACACAGACGTAGCAATGAGCACACAAACCAGGGAAGGGGCAAAGCCCCACATCAGAACACTCACCAATTCCAGAAAATGGAGAAGCACAACAGAGGGAGGAACCACTTCACCACCGCCGCAGGCGTGGGACAAGGCACGCTGGAGACCGCCGGGTCGCGGGCACTCGGCCGCCGCCCGGAACGGCGCCGGAAACCACGCCGGGAAAACAGCAGTAGAGGACTCCGAGGGAGAACCCTGCGGGAAGAACCGAAACACCTACTCCCCGCAGGTGAACAGAAGGCCCAAAAAACACCACCTGTGCCGCCCCCCAGGACCAGAGCGAGAGCGGCGACAAATACGTCTATGCCCCCATCCGGCCCCAGAGGGGGGAAGAGCAACACGAAATCAGGGGAGCACTCCCTACCCCTCCTCGGGGGGCATTGGAGAGGCAGGAGGAAGGAGGACAGCAGCGGCAGCAGTGGGGGAAGGGGGGGGGGGGTTGGGAACTCGGGGCAGAGAGGTGATGGGGAGGCGTGGGGGGGGCGCAGTGGATGCAAGAACCATGGGGAGCACTGGAAGAGCACGAGGAAAAAGGGGGGGGGGGGCAGCAGCAGCAGTGGGCAGGGGGGGAGTGCTAGTGTGGTGGGGGTAAGGAGCCGGGCAAAGGAGTGGGGACGGTATGAGGGCTCATATAGTTGGCGTTGTGATCTGAAGCTGTCCGCAGTACCATTGTCGTTTCGATCAGAGTTTGAGATCGCCGTTTTTCATATTTACGGTATAAAAAGGGGTCAAAAATACGCTATTTTGGACTGTGAAATTTATTTATTCAAGTAATATTACTTATTTATGTATTTTATACATTAATTAATAAATTTGTAATGTTTTTTTTTTTTTTTTTTATATTATACACGTACGCCATAGACGGAGCGCTTTAAATGACTAATTATTTATTAATTTTTTTAATTAATTAATTTATTAATTTTTTTATACTACGGGCATGTAGGCACGCGGCGATACCACACATGTGTATGTTGTTGTAATATACAGTATTTTATGTATTATTATTTTATTTATAGATTTTAATTTTTTATCATTACTATTATGATATTTTTATTTTCTTTTATTTTTTTTTTATTTTTTATTATTAATTTTTATTTTTTATTTATTTATTTTATGATGGGGAAAATGGGGGTGATCAAACGTGTAAAATTGCAAGGGTTAAAAGATCTTTATTAACTTAACTATTCAAATACTTCAACATTTTTTATTTTTTTTTTGCAATGCTATAGCTCCCCTAGGAGCTATAACACTGCACACACTGAACCTGACACCGATCACTTGCCATGTAGTAACATGGCAATGATCGGTGTCATCAATGATTGATTGCTCAAGCCTGAATTTCAGGCTTGGAGCAATCAATTGAGGAGCGGACGCGCAGGAGGCAGGTGAGTGACCCTCCTGCTGCGTCCCAGCTGATCGGGACATCGCGATTTTATCGCGATGGTCCCGATCAGCCCGCTGAGCAGCCGGGATGCGTTCAATTACATTTTCAGACGCGGCGATGACTTTGATCGTCGCGTCTGAAAAGGTGATGCTGGACATCTGCCAGATCGGCGATGTCCGGCATTATCAGGGGTCCTGGTCGCTAATAGCAACTGGGACCCAACAGCTATAATGCGCGCTCACTATGTGAGCGCGGATTATAGCTGGGGACGCGCAAATGGACGTTAATAAACGTCCATTTGCGCAAACGTTAAAGGGGGTTAAAACAGCAGCAGCCACCCAGGGGCCGCCACCTCCAGAGCGGAGGGGACAAACAGGCGGGAGGGGGGGGTTATGGTAAGGACCGCAACAGGGGGGGGGGGAGGCAGACGAAGGGGACCGCAACAGGGGGGAAAAAAGAGACGGACGGGGCAAGTAGGTAATCAGAGCCTGCTCCAGGGATCAAAGTACAGGCAGGGGAGAGGGCAAAAGAACGGGACAGGGCTCACAGGGATTACAGTGGGAAAGGAGGGCAGGACTGATAAGAGGTCCACCAGCCTCCTGAACCCGCCAAGGGTGCAACAGGAGGGGAGGCCAGCTCAGCCACAAGGGAGCATGCCAGCCCTCACCCTCCTGCTTCATCCAGGCCATAAATAAGGGGAAGACACATACCAGCCAGCAGTCAAAACTCCGGGTCCTGGGCAGATTGAGGGGGGAAGGGAGGCACCACAGCTATAAATACCCAGGGGAGGGCCCCTGAAAGCCCGGGAAACTATTAGACCCCTGATTGGTGCACTCCTTCCCCCCCACCCATGGGACATACCACTATAGTTAGCAACAAGTTTTTACAGGCGGGGGAGGGGGCTAAAAAACATTGCCTGTATATTTCTTAACCCCTTAACTGCTCACCAGTCAGGGGGCAAGCTAGTTATGCACAGCTTGCCCCTCCATCAACAGCGCATGGTACATAAAAGACAATGCAAACCACAATAGTTAATAAAGGTGGAAAGAGTATGACAAGAACTCAGAAATTAAAGAGTGACCACTATGAAATACAGCATATCTGAATATTAACTATGCAATATTACATCTATTTACATATAACAGGTTAGAACAAGTTCTGAATATTATGAATAGTCCCTGGCCCTATCTTATATGAATGATAGCCATATGCCTAACCCACGCATGCTTAAACTCCTTCACTGTATTTGCAGCTACCACTCCTACAGGAAGACTATTCCAGGCATTCACTACTCTCTCAGTAAAGTAATACTTCCTCATATTACTGCAGAATCTTTTTCTCACTAATATAAAACAATGTCCTCTTGTGGTAGTTTTTTTTCTATTATATATACACTCTCCTCCTTTACCGTGCTCTGTATTTAAAGTTTTTCAAGTTATACATGTTAAAGGGGAACTCCAATGGGAAAAAAAATTATTTCAAATCAACTGGTGCCAGAAAGTTAAACAGATTTGTAAATTATTTCTATTTAAAAATCTTAACCTTTCCAGTAGTTATCAGTTGCTGTATACTACAGAGAAATTTGTGAAGTTCTTTTCTGTCTGCTCTCTGCTGACACCTCTGTCCGTGTCAGGAACTGTCCAGAGCAGGAGAGGTTTTCTATGGGGATATGTTTCTAATCTGGACAGTTCCTGACATGGACACAGGTGTCAACAGAGAGCACTGTGGTCAGACTGGAAGGACCTGCACAATTTTTTCTGTAGTATACAGAAGCTAATAAGTACTGGAAGGATTAAAAAAATATTAATAGATGTAAATATATGTAAATTACTAATCTGTTTACCTTTCTGGCACCAGTTGATTTAAAAACATTTTTTTTCACCAGAGTTCCCCTTTAAGGTCCTTTAACCTTTCCTGGTAATTTTTATCTCGCAAGCCATGGACTAGTTTCGTAGCTCTTCTCTGAAATTTCTCCAATGTATCTATATCCTTCTGGAGATACTGTCTCTAGTACTGTGACAAAATACTCCAAGTGAGGCCTCACCAGTGTTCTGTACAGCGGCCTGAGCACTTCTCTCTTTCTACTGCTTATACCTCTCCCTATACATCCAAGCATTCTTCTAGCATTTCCTTCTGCTCTATGACATTGCCTCCTGAACTAATGACCCCTAAATCCCTTTTCTCAGATACTGAGGTTAGGACTGTATGAAATATTCTATATTCTACCCTACTGAGAGTGCACGTACTTTCAACATAAAAAAGAGGAACATGCCAGACTCTTCTGACAGCAGCTTTTCTCCCACAGGAACAAGATTATGTATGCCAGATTCCAACAAGCCATATTCTTCACCCATTGAGGGAGACTTGGGAACCCCTATATACAGGGGTCAAGTCCTGGGAAAAAAAGTATGGGAACTCAATGTCTGATCCCAGGGGTCCCGACGCTGGGGACCCCCACGTTCTCCCTGCATTCGTTTAGAGCGTTGGGTGCAGTGCCGGAGGCTCGTGACGTCACAGTCAACGCCCCTCAATGCAAGTCTATGAGAGGGGGCGTGACGGCCGTCTGGCCGTCACGCCCCCTCCCATAGACTTGCATTGAGGGGGCATTACTGTGACGTCACAAGACTCCGCCCCGCATCACCAGTCATCCGGCACTGGATGTCTGGAGTGCTACAGCCAAGATCGCTGGGGTCCCCAGCAGCGGGACCCCCATGATCTGACATCTTATCCCCTATACTTTGGATAGGGGATAAGATGTCTAGGGGCAGAGTACCCCTTTAAGGGCTGGTCCTGCAGGACTCCTGCTAATGGGAACTGCGTTCCTGCTGTGGAAAAAGTGCAGGAACTCCCTTCCCATGAGTTTCTGCAGGACTTGAGCCCCGCCTATACACATATGTACTAGATTTGTCAACTGGTCCTACCAAATTCAATGGATTTGGACAGCTTACAATTGAATGTGCATGGGCACCTTAAAATGTCTCTTCTTCTAAAAGTATGGGGTAATCTGGGTAGTATTTTACACGCTAATCTGCCTGGTTTGCAATAGTTAACCAACTAAAGTTATTTACATGAGATAAAAGGTGTTAAAAACAAATAATTTCAGTGTATATGGTCTATAACATATAGGTGCTCCTTGAAAGAAACAACACTGGCCAATAAAGCTATATCATGTGTATGACCAAACTTGGGAATGTAACAAGGCTGCGCAACAAACCCTGTGAGAGTTGTACCCGCAGCCATGTTGGTTGTCATCCAGCTTTCAAAAAAAGAAGGAAATAAGCAAAAGATGGATAAACAGAATTTTCAAGGACTTTACAGAAGAAGACTGACAGTTTTAGGAGAATACTATGCTTGTTATTACGATAAAATAGCTTTTTGTTATAAATGGGCCGTTGCGGTGTCCTGCTCTTATGCCACAAACAAGCCGTAATGATTCCTCAATACAAGCAATGTATCACAATATTCTGTAGAGACATCTTTAACATGAATATATATGCAAATTCGTCAGCCTGCTCAACCCTGAATTCAGGGCGAGGTGTGTAATAACACGGCTTTCTTGTCAGAGATCTTTTTCTGGCGCTGCAATCCGATTTTCAAGGCAGCTGTTATGTACATAAAACAAACACTGAGGCGGCCAGGAATGATTGAAAATCAGTCATGCATGAGGCCCCAACAATTGAAAGCAACAAGTAGCAACAAAGATTTTCTGTCCATTATTAGAATAAAATACATGTAATTCCAAAACACCCTTTCACCTGAGAGCAAAGAGTGAGAGGAATCTAGAATAAGTCTGCGCCCATCCTTGGCTGCATGAGAACAGATGGAATCTCGGCACGTCTGCGAGAATACAGTTTATTACTTCCAGCTCAACCTTGTGCGAGAATCCACTGGCCCAATGCCCCCAACACTAATAATACAATTACAGGGAGTAGAATTCCATCTCCAAGGATTCCCCTATGGTGGGCACTGTGTCCCGAAGGCAGACACAGGTGTGACTTACATCCAAGGGTGGAGCAGGACTCTAATATAAGAATGAGGAATGTGAGGACACAAGGTGCCCTCAGGGGTTTTAGTCAGAACATCCTTTAAGGTCATGAAGTAACAAGTGTATTTATCTAAGTATCAAATCCACGAATGAATACAGCTACAAAAGCCTCATGGCAGGTGTGCCTATTCATCTACGGCTCAGCGCTGCACCCCGTCTAATACTCTTTTATGATTGTAAAGTTGAAAGGTTCAATAAGTTCAGGCTCTTCTGTTACGTTGATCCATGAGGTAAAAAAAGAAAAATCACATCTTTGAAGGAGTGTTTTTCCCTAAATTTATTTTCTGACATGTCATGTAGACAAACAGAAACCCCTTAAGTTGAAACCCTATTGATTCTTTTAAGGAATAGGACAATAGTACTGTAGTTATTCTAGAAGAGTACGGTTGGGCTACAGGTCATGTGTTCAAAGATCGCTGTGTTGTGCTCACTTGGGGATCACAGCGGACACCATTTACCTTTATTAACTGCAATGTTGTAAAGGCACGCATGTGTATACGTATTGGGGGAGGGGTAAGTTGTTTTAAACTTCATTATCATTAAACGGGCCCTGTTAGATCCCCAAAATGTTTATATGTTGTTACTGATGAAAATGAAATACTTTTTTTTTGAAAATTAAATAAAGAAAACAACCCCTAAAAATCCCATCACTAGGGGTCCCCATACTTACTGGAACACTAACCAGTCCTGCAGCAGCATCAGGCTTGTCCATGAGTCATGGACAAGAGATGACTCATGGACAAGGCTGCATGAGCAGACACATCAATCACCTCCCATCACCACAAGGAGGGACACACCCTTCCCCTGAGAGGATTTCTAACACTGGATACAATGAAAAGAGGTATTTTTATAATAGATATAGGTGAAAGAGGCATAAAACAAAGATGTACATGGTTAGGATTAGGTACTGAATTCCTATTGATTTCTTTAAGAATAGTATAACCATAGTACTATAGTTATATAGAAACATATACGGTATGTGGGGGGGGGGAGGGGTCCTACAGATACAAACAGCATACAAACGTACAGCGGGTAGAAACAGAGGAGCGGCCTCACAGCGACAGACTATTTCCCACTCCACTGATTCTACCCGCTGTACGTTTGTATGCTGTTCGTAAATAAATATTCCTTCAAGCAAGTTTACCGGGTGAGTGCATCCTTCTACTACCTCTATTGTATAGTACTATAGTTAAGGCTAGGGGTACAGGTTGTGTTGTATACGATCACTGTGTTGCACTCACTTGTGGATCACAGCAGACCCTATTTACCTTCATTAGATGCAATGTTGAAAACAGATGCATGTGTAGATGTATCAGGGGAGGGGTTGAGTTGTTTTTAACTTTATCAACATTAGCATTTATCAGCATAATTGTTTGGTTCTTACTAGAAATGTTTGCCTAAATAGTCAAGTGGGTGTTACCAGTTGGAGGTGTATTCCCACACTATGTGGCATTGTCAGCATTGATTGGATGGTCCCCAACCAGTAACACCCAGTTGACTATTCAGTCATACACTTCTAGTAGGAATAACACAGCATAACAAAGAGATATATGAAAAGATGTTTGAGAATTGTCATTTCATGGGGAATACAAGTATTTACTAAGGCAAGTTTAGCAGAAGCCACAGGCCCTTTTTAGTTCTTTTATTTCTTATATAAACCAAGAAGTTGGGTTTGGATTATTTTGTCAGATTTCCGACAATACAAGACACTTGGGAAGAGCTCTAACTTTTGGTTAGAGACTGGTCTCTAACGAAACATATGCCTCCTGAGACATATACCTGTACGATTCTTTTTATCTTTAAATCCTTTTAATTGTATTAGAGGGTATTTACAAACATCTGTTCTCGAACATCTAAGAACGCTATAATAACTACATACTGCAATAAGTGAGATTTTTACCCTCCAGTAACTTGCACTGTGATCGTCCTGAATTGCCCTCATGTTCCTAATTAAACTTTGCATTCATAAATATTTATAAGGGGTTCCTCACCCTTCCTGGTCATCGTAGAATACATAATTTAGCGGTTTACTCTACACACTGACAGCCAATTACACTATCATATGACCTCACATTCACTGCTGACAAAAAAAAAAAAAAAGCAAAACCAATTGGTCATATCCTGGATCTACAAGCTTCACCCCACAGACTAAGATAGGCAGGTTCATTATACACAGACACAAATTACCCATAGCTATTTTTTCCGCCTTTTTATTACTGTGATCATGGTCACCTAGCGCATGCTGTACCAGATGCTACGCCAAGCTTATTCAGGTGGCTGAATTGAAAATCAGGTTTGTTGGTAAGTAAAGTATGTGTTTTCTGTATTGCATATGTATGTGTGTATTGTATTAAAATGCGTACAGTGAGTTTTCGAGCATGTGAAAGGGATAATTTTGAAAAACTTGTCTCACATTGCAAAAGTGTTCTCTCTGTATAAGAGAGAAAAATCTAGTCACACCTAAGACTCCTAGCCAATTAATCTAGGATTTTCCCAACTCCACCCCCCCCCCCCAGTTGAGCACATGTAAGCTCCCCTCACACCATACATTCCAGAAGAGATTGGGGGGGGGTATAAATCAAGCCTTTTACTCTATTTTGGCTGTAGTTTGTCTCTATTTTTGGTGCAGTTGCTTCTTAGAGACAAATAATTGCGAAAAACCAAATAGAACATTTTTTTCAAAGTAACGTTGGAAGTTGTGATTTCAGTCGATATCATGCAGTGGTCAGGAATTTATGATTTGCGACTTTTCAGTTTGTTGCATATTTTGGTGCTATTACGCCTAATTAAGGTGCAATTCTACACCAGTCCTCAGTTGGCTTAGAAACTGACTGTGAACAGAATTATTAAAAAGTCGCACATTTTGTCACACGGGTTAAAAGTCACAAACAAAGTCGCAGTGAAATTTGATCAGCACCAGATTCATCACATGCCCTGAGCCATGTAATAAATTTGGTGCAGGTACACAGTTTTCTACACATGAATTAATGGAGTGAAAAGTCGTGCACCTCCTCCACTTTTCATGAATACCCCCCATTGATCTTAGGTATAACTAAAGTTAGGCATATCTCCAGCAAGTAGACCACATTGTCACTACTCCTTATTACAATTAATGTAAAGTTTGTTGCCTAACAAATCCCACTGCAAGGATTAATCAGTCCTTTATTCCTTTCAAGGGAATCACAAGGATAAGAAGCTGCACAAGGGCCTGGATATACAATAAAGTGCTATTGTGCCACAATAAAAATATAGCCGATTGACCTCCAATGCCCTACTGCATAAGGCAGAAAAATCCCTTGTCATGCTGCCGTGACTATAAATACCAGACAGGGAGAAAGTAGTAAGAAGAAATGGTGGACATGTAGTGGACATGAGTTTTGTCAGCATACAAAAATGGGGAAAATTATTGTTTGTCATTCAATCACTGCTTGCGGTTACACTACACAATAGTTGGGACTGATCGATTCCATAAATGATCATCCAGGCGATTACATTCCTGAGTGAAAGGCCCTTAAGACTCATTCACACCTAATTAAAACTTCTTGTAAAATAATGTAATAAGAAGCTGCAACACAAGTTAATAACATTTTTAATCAACTCTCCTCATCCGATAAAGTAAGGCGCTGACTAGAGATGACCGCATTTTAGAAAAATGTGATTCGGCTGATTCGCCAAATTTTCAGAAAAAATTTGGTTTGGTCCGAATTTATTTGCAGCAAATCGCTATTAAAAACGGCTATTTCTGGGCTACAGAGAATCGCAATAGGGGTGTAGAACACTTTGCCTGGTCCTAACATGCATAGGGAGTGTGCTGTGTTAGTGAAATAATACTGTTATTCAGTATGACATGCAGATTACAGGCATCGCTATTAGAATCACTGCCGCAAAGCGTCTGCATGTGGCAGATTTTTATGTAAATTTTATTTAATTTAAAGGGGTACTCTGTCTTAGCGCCGGAGTACCCCTTTAATTAGAATTTATTTACATTTTTCTGATTACCCATTCTAGTGAGCATCGAGCTGGCTGTCCTCCGCCAGGCAAGATTCCACCTGTTCCAGCCCCTGCCTCTCTGCATCCCCCTAAATGTGAAAGTGCAAATGTTTTATTTAATCAGTTATGGTCCATTGTTATCGCTCCAAGCTGTTTCATTGGATTCTTGTGATAATTTCACAGGTAATATGACGTCGACAACCATAGGGCCCAAATTTTGAAAATATTACATCAATTTTTTAAAATGTAAGATTTATATCAGATTCCCAAGTTTAATGTCCCGGCATTTACTTTGAACTAATACTGTATGACCACAAAACCCAATCTAACAAGGAGTCACATGGCGGCATAATGACAGAGCCTAGAGGTGGCAGCAGCATGAGGAGATCATAATCTGTCAGAATGACACAGCCTGGAATTGACGGTAGCAAGAGGAGACCCTATAGTGACTGAATGACACAGCCTTGAGTTAGCGGTAGCATGAGGAGACCATAGGGCCACACAATCCCTAAGATTAAAAGATGAATTTTCAAATTTAAATGGAAGATTTATGGTAGCTAGTGCTACTATAAAAATGTTTAGTTAATGTCCCAGAAGCATGAGGAGACCATAGGGCCTCACAAACCATAAAATAAAAAGATGAATTTTCAAATTTAAATTTAAGATATATGGTAGCTAGTGCTACCATAAAAATCTTTAGGTAATGTCCCAGCAGCATGAGGAAACCATAGGGCCTCACAATCCCTAAGATTAAAAGATGCATTTTCAAATTTAAATTAAAGATTTATGGTAGCCAGTGCTACCATAAATTTTTTTAGGTAATGTCCCAGAAGCATGAGGAAACCATAGGGCCACACAATCCCTAAGATTAAAAGATGAATTTTCAAATTTGAATTGAAGATTTATGGTAGCCAGAGCTACCGTAAATTTTTAAGGTAATGTCCCAGCAGCAGGAGGAGACCATAAGGCCTCACAATCCCTAAGATTAAAGGATTAATTTTCAAATTTAAATTGAAGATTTATGGTAGCTAGTGCTACCATAAAATGTTTAGGTAATGTCCCAGATGCATGAGGAGACCATATAGTGGCTGAATGACACAGCCTGGAGGTGGCGGAAGCATGAGGAGACCATATAGTGGCGGAATGAAACAGCCTGGAGCTGGTGGCAGCATGACGAGACTACATAGTGGCTGAGTGACACAGCGTGGAGGTGGCAGCAGTATGGACCTTATAGTGACTGAATGACATAGCCTGGAGTTGGCGGTGGCATGAGGAGACCATATAGTGGCTGAATAACAAAGCTTGGAGTTTGCGGCAGAAAGAAGAGACCACAAAGTGGCTGAATGACACAGCCTGGAGGTGGCGGCAGCATGAGGAGAACATATAGTGGCTGAATTGCACAGCCTGGAGTTGGCGGCAGCATAAGGAGAACATATAGTGGCTGAATGGTACAGCCTGGAGTTGGCGACAGCATGAGAAGAACATATAGTGGCTGAATGACACAGCCTGGAAGTGAAGGAAGCATGAGGAGACCATGAAGTGGCTGAATGGCACAGTCTGGAGTTGGTGGCAGCATGAAGAGAACATATAGTGGCTGAATGACACAGAGTGGAGATGGGGGCAGCATGAGGAGAACATATGGTGGCAGAAAGAGACAGCCTGTAGGTGGCAACAGCAGCATCAGGAGTCCTGAAAGTGACCCGGTGACAAAGTGGTGCGGTGGGTGGCAATACCAGTACCCGGTGACGAAGGTGGGGAAAAAAAGGTCTGATGCGGAGTAATGTTTGTAACTGTGGAGCAGCGCCTTAAATCTGGTTGCACTATCCATATTTGTGAGGTGTTATTGTCGCACCATGGCCAATCTACTCTGATGCATCAGGCATTGGTTGGTGGAAATCCCAGCTAATCCTGCCTAATTCATCTTTACAAAAGTCAGTCTCTCCACATTTTTCGTGGACGAGTTCTCCTTGGGGTGACTATGGCCCTCGCCGCACTAAACACCCGCTCTGATGGCACACTACAGGCCGGGCAGAACAGCTTTTCCAGGGCAAACTTTGCGGCCATAAATCAAGTTTGGCTGCCCAGAAGTCCAGCGGATCTTCAAGGTGCGTTGGCATGTGCATGACAAGGTAGGCCACCACCTGCTGGTTCAGGTCCTGCTCCAGGTCTACCTGCTGCTGATGAGTTGCTTCATTATGCGGGTGAAGAAAGCTACTCATCAATGACTGTAGACTCAGGCTGCTGCTGATGGAGCTGGTACTGCTCCTGCCACCCCACCCCTCCCCAGCAGCCATGGCAGTGGAAGGTGAGCGCATAGTACCCCCCGAGTCAGACCTGCGAGAGCATGGACGATGGAGCCGATAGACATTGGCCAACTGACTACGTAGGAGGTCTCTGTAGTAGGTCAGTTTGTCCTCCCTCTCAGTGGCTGTAAAAAAGCCCCCATTTTATACCTGAAGCGTGGGTCCAATAAGGTGGAGAGACAGTAGTCATCCGCTGCCGAATGGTGACAATTCGGCGGTCACTACGCAAGCAACTGAGCATGCATCGTGTCCTTTGTGCAAGTGACTCAGAGGGACTACCTGCCTCTATCTCCACTGCATACTGCCACGGTGTATCTGCGTCCTCTGTCTTGCCTTCCTCATAACCCTCTACCTCCTCTGGCTGCTCCTGCTCTGCTTCTCCTGTGAAATTACTAAAAAAAAAAAACGCCCATTTCATGAAACCTAAACTGTGCTCCACTGTGCCCCTCCCCCTTCTCCTCCAGTTCAGCCCCTACAGGGCTCATGTGGCCGTGAGATGTAGGCGCCACATCTCCAGTGCCCTGACCAGCCATCGTTTTCAACACGTGTTGTAGGAAATAAAGCAGTGGAATAACGTCATTCATCCCGTAATCCTGGCGACTTACTAATAATGTGGCTCCCACAAAGGGCCTGAGCAAACGGCAGGTGTCACGTATGAGCTGCCACTGATTGACATTGAAGTTAAACAGGGGAGTCCCCCTATCCGCTTGGATCATTAAGAAATCAGTGATGGCTTTTCTCTGTCCATATAGTTGGTCCAACATATGGAGGGTGGATTTCCAACGTATGGCAACGTCGCAAATAAGACTATATTGGGGCATACCGATCTGACGCTGCAGCTCAAGGAGGGTGTGCTTTGCGGTGTACAAGTGGCTGAAGTGCATGCAAAGTTTCCTTCTCATTGTTAGGAAGATGTTCTTCCCAAGATGTACTCTGTCTGAGTGTGCTTTGGAAAGAGAGGCACTTGTAAGAGAGTTAGAAAACCTGAGAGTTTGAAAGCAAAAGTTTGAGATCGCTGTGAGTGTTACTTTGCTTACACTGTAGAGACTTTAACTCACAAGGTCTACAGAAAATGTATTTGTAATATTTACTGTCTGTTTTTGGCTGTTAATCTGTGAAATCCCCATAACTAGTATGGCCTCCATGTTGGAAAATGCAGTCTGTTCAATGTATGCAATCCTTGAACAGCAGTTTGAGGGTGCATATTGTTGTGCAGGATGTGTGCGAGTTGTTCATTTGGAAGCCCAGATCCTGGATCTAGAGGAGCAACTGACAACACTGACATGCATTGACAACATGGAAAGGAGTCTCCTGCTCACTGAACAAGTACTCTCTGGGGTAGAGATGGGGGATGATAGTGGGAAGGAGGTGCAGGACAGTCAGACAGCTAGCTGGGTTACAGTTAGAAAACGGGGTAGAGGGAAAAGTGTCAGGGAGGCTAGTCCTGAACTGGCACATCCCAAGAAGTTTGCCCGGTTGGCAGATGAGGGGGATGCCATTCCAGAGCTATCAGTACTGCAGCAAGATACTGCCTCGGACCGCAGGGGGGTGTCTGCTCCAGTAAGGAGGGAAGGAGTGCAGGGCAGGCCAGACAGGTCCTGGTAGTGGGGGGTTCAATTATTAGGGGGACAGACAGTGCGATCTGTCACAAAGACCGGGATCATCGAAACAGTGTGTTGTTTTCCTGGCGCTCAAGTTCGGCACATCGTGGATTGGGTTGACAGGTTGCTGGGTGGGGCTGGAGAGAACCCAACAGTCATGGTACATATTGGCACCAATGACAAAGTAAGAGGTAGGTGGAGTGTCCTTAAAAATTATTTCAGGGACTTAGGCCGCAAGTTTAAAGCAAGGACCTCCAAGGTAATATTTTCTGAAATATTACCTGTACCACAAGCCACACCAGAGAGGCAGCGGGAGATTAGGGAGGTAAACAAGTGGCTCAGCAGCTGGATAGCCTTCATAGAAGAAAAAAAACATACACCATTGAATTGCATGTTGACTAATGCTAGAAGTCTTTCCAATGGAACTGGAGTTGATAATGTCTGAGGAGGATTATGACATAGTGGGTATAACAGAGACTTGGCTGGACGATAGCTGTGACTGGGCGGTCAACATACAGGGATATAATCTTTCCAGGAAGTATCGGACAAAACGGAAAGGGTGAGGAGCTTGTCTTTATGTGAAATCGAGTCTGAAGGCCGCACTGCGGGAGGATATATGGGAGAGAAACAATAATGTGGAGTCATTATGGGTAGAAATATATGGAGATAAAAATTTTAAAAATTCTGATAGGGGTTTGCTATAAGCCACAAAGCATAATGGAAGAGTCAGAAGATCAATTACTGAGGCAAATAAACAAGGCAGCAAATCAGAATGATGTGATAATAATGGGGGGCTTTAACTATCCTAATATAAACTGGGAGACTGAGACCTGTGAATCTCATAAAGGAAACAGGTTTCTTACTATAGCTACAGACAATTATCTGTACCAAATGGTGCTGGGCCCGACCAGAGGGGGCGCCCTACTAGACTTAATATTAACCAACAGACCTGACAGAGTAACTAATGTACAAGTCGAAGGACACCTAGGGAATAGTGATCATAATATAATACATTATAACCTGTTCTTCAATAAGGGAATCTCTTTAGGGGCCACAAAAACAATGAACTTTAGGAAGGCAAAGTTTGACCAACTCAAAGAAAACCTTAACAATATAAAATGGGATAATTTCCTCAAAAACAAGAATACTGACACTAAATGGGAGACTTTTAAAACTATTTTAAACTCTCACTGTAATATGTATATACCTTTATGGGAATAAAAGGGTAAGAAATAAAAGAAAACCAATATGGAGGAATAAAAACATTAAGGGGCAATAAATGACAAAAATAAAGCATTTAAACTACTAAAAGAGGATGGCAGTGAAGAAGCATTAAAAAGCTATAGAGAAAAATGTAAAATATGTAAAAAACAGATAAAAGCTGCAAAAAGTAGAAACAGAACTCATTGCCCAAGAGAGTAAAACTAACCGCAAAATGTTCTTTAACTATATAAATAGCAAAAAGGTCAAAAATGAAAGTGTAGGCCGTTAAAAAAAACTATGAGGAAGAAATTATAAATGGGGATAAGGAAGAAGCAAATATATTAAACAAATTCTTCTCCACTGTATTCACCGAGGAAAATGAAATGCCAGGTGAAATACAGCGAGATAAGGTAAACTCCCCAGTACAGGTCACCTGTCTAACCCAGGAAGAAGTACAGTGCCTCCTACAAAAAATCTAAATAGACAAATCACCAGGTCCAGATGGCATTCACCCTCGTGTTTTAAAGGAATTAAGTAATTTAATAGGCAGACCCCTATTTTTAATATTCAGGGACTCTATAGTGACAGGGACTGTCCCCAGGACTGGCACATGGCAAATGTGGTGCCAATATTTAAAAAGGGGACAAAAGGTGACCCCGGGAATTATAGACCAGTTAGTTTAACCTCTGTTGTATGTAAATTGTTTGAGGGTTTTCTAAGGGATGCTATTTTGGAATATCTTGATAAAAATAAATGTATGACTCTATGTCAGTATGGCTTTATTAGGGATCGGTCCTGTCAAACTAACCTGATCAGCTTTTATGAGGAGGTGATCTCCAGACTGGACCAGGGGCAATCGCTGGATGTCGTATATCTGGATTTTTCCAAAGCATTTGATATGGTGCCACATAAAAGGTTTTCTCAACACAGTATAGCACTGACTTTACAGCCATCAAAAAAATCATTGAGAAAAATATACCGATTGTCCATACTGACCCAGACTTTAGGGAGGCTCTCGGTGATGGCTTTAGTTGTGTTCCACGAAAGGCCCCCACTCTCGGTCAAAAATTGTCACCGAGCTTATACTTGGAGTCTCCTTGTACAAAACCAACATGGCTTAATCACCCTGGATCCTACAAATGTGGGTCCCAGAGGTGCATATGTTGTAAATATATGCACAACTCCACATCGTTTGTATCATCCAGCAATAATCAGACATATGATATTAAACAATATATAAATTGTAAAACTGTTGGAGTTATTTACCTGTTCACATGCCGCGTCTGTAATGTGCAATACGTTGGATGTACTATTAATCCACTCAAGGTGCGTATACGCAAACACCTGTCTGACGTTGCCCACTTCCAGAGACGGCATGTCTCCATGGTAACGAAACACTGTGTAGACATGCATGAAGGGAACACCTCCAGCCTCATGTTACAAGGAATAGAAAGAGTGAATAAACCACTACGGGGAGGTGATCTAAGACAAAAAGTCCTCGATAGAGAGATTTTTTGGATCCTAACGCTTCAAACACGCATGCCGCAAGGTTTGAATAGACGACTTGACACCATACTGCATTACTAGTGGAAATCCGTTCAAAAATATGTTTCTTTACATATATACTATTTTTATAAATTATTTTATGCAAACCGACGTACTTCCACTCTACATGCAATTATATGGTCTCTAAGTCTAGAAAAAATAAACCCTTCCTCCATTTTCTATCGTATACTTTTGCTTTATACCACAGCGATTATTTATGTTCATTAACAATAACCTGTAATATCTCAAGTGTGTTGTTCGAGATTACCCAAGTCAAAATATTAAATCTACATGTTCCCCCATCTAGTTTTATGGATATTAACGTGTCTGTTTTTATTATATTTTTTTCTCTCTTTGTGACTACTCACGATTGTATAATGAAAGTCTTTGTTATCTATTTTATAAATTCTTTATATGACAAATCCTGAGTGTCCAAGTAGAGTTAAAAGCATTGCCAATGTATTATGCTCTATTTTGTAGTGTACATATTTAACACTGTATGGTGATGCTAATTATATATGCAGGTGTGGCAGAGGCGTCACCTGTTGTGTCGTCACTTCCACCTAGCATATATAAGCAGACTCACACAAAAATGTTTTAAGTGTATGACTAAGGCCCGACGGGCTGAAACGCGTCACACTGCATGAATCCTTGCTGTATCCCTTAGCAACATGCATTTTAGCCAATAAAGAAGTTCCTTTGCATAAGAGTCTGCGCTGGATATTCCTTTCTCTGCCTACCACATAAAAGGTTGATGCATAAAATGAGAGGGATTGTTAATGACCTTATAGAGGGGTTGAATAGTAAAGTAGCAATCTTTGCAGATGATACTAAACTCTGTAAAGCGGTAAACACTATACAGGACAGTGCACTGTAACAAATGGATCTGGATAGGTTGGAGGTTTGGGGTGGGAAGTGGCAGATGTGGCGACAAGGAAATAATTCTACCGCTGTACAAATCACTAGTCAGACCACACATGGAATACTGTGTACAGTACTGGACACCAGTGTACAAGAAAGATATAGTGGAGCTGGAGAGGGTTCCAAGACGGGGAACCAGAGTAATACGGGGAATGGGATGAATACAGTACCCAGAAAGATTATCAGAATTAGGGTTATTTAGTTTAGAAAAAAGAAGGCTAACTATGTATAAATATATCAGGAGGACATACAGAGATCTTTCCCATGATCTATTTATACCCAGGACTGTATCTATAACAAGGGGGCATCCTCTACGTTTAGAGTTCCCGTTGTCAGTCACCATGGTTCCCATTTCCAGTTTTCGTGGAGTAAGCCATGATCTGATTTCTTTATGAATGACTTTTAGCAGTTCCTCCACTGTGTGACAAGGCAAACCTTGTAAAGAACAGTGTGACACCGCCGTGCCCTGCACACATGGTATGCTGAAGGGGCACTGAGACTTATCCGTGCAGTGTAGGCTGAGGACACGGTGGAGGATGAGGAGGCAGAGTTGCACACTGTCACAGGACCAGCGGCCTTAGAGAGTGGAGGAGGAAGCGGAGTGACCTGTCCAAGTTGGGGTTGTGGCTGTGCAGGAACCACATTCACCAAGTGGGCTGTAAAGGACATGTATTGTCCCTGACCATAGTTACAGCTAAGATGTCGGCGCTGCTGTGCACTTTGGTACACACCGACAGGCTAAAGGACTGGCCCACCTTCTCTTCCACAAAATTGTGCAGGGCTGGTACTGCCTTCTTCGCAAAGAAATGACGGCTTAGGACTCTCTACCTCGGCTCGGCACAAGCCATCAGTTCTCTGAAAGGTGCAGAGTCCACCACTTGAAAAGGGAGGGACTGCAGCACCAGCAACTTGGACAGGAGCACATTCAGCTTCTGCGCCATTGGATGAGTGGGCGCATACTGTTGTCTCTTGGACATGAATTGCTGGCGGAATGACTAACTCAAAGTGGGAGGAGCAGGAGCATCTGGAGTGACAAATGGAGGGTATGACATACAGCTCCCTTCGGCTGAGGTGGTGGAGCCTTGGCTGGCTGAAACAGGGAACAGAGTGCCACCGGGTGATGCAGTAGGCTGGACCACCCCATCGGAGCCACGGGTCTCCCAGGCCGCTTTATGATGGTGCAGCATATGTTGACGTAGGGCCGTGGTGCCAACATTGGGACCCTGGCCACGCTTCACCTTTTGCCAACACATCTTGCATGTGGCTATGTTAACCTGCTTCGGATGCTTGATGAAAAACTGCCACACCGCCGAGTAGCTGATTTTCCCACCAACAGTCCGCACTAATTCACTGCTACTGCCGCGGACTCCAGGAGCCCCAGTTCCACTACCTCCCGGGAAGGTAGGCTGCCGCGAAGCAGGTGGTCTCCCCCGGGCACGTTTGGCTCCAGACTTTCCATTTCTGTCACCATACTTACTGCCAACCATGCTACCGCCTTGCTGGCTCAGCTGCTACCTCAGGGGCAACCTGCAACTCTCCTGATGATAATGAAGCTCCTTCTGCACCCGGCTCCCAATTGCGATCGGCTTCATCATCATCAACAAGTGTCTGCACGTCACTGATGTCCTCCTCAGGTTCCTCAACAGTGTCTGCTTCAGGACCCTGAACGCTGGCAACACTGCCTCCCACGTCACTCTCCTCATCACTACTTGCCCGCCTAGCAGGGGAAGCCGCAGAAGGGTCCTCCACTTCTTGGCTGGGCAGTAGCTGCTGACTGTCCTCTATTAGATCGTCCTCACTGAATAGTGGAGTGTGGAGCTGAACCCACAGCATAAGATACTTCTTTAGCGGAGGGAACAGCATAGGACAGAGGCAATGGGAGGAAAGGGACTGCTCTCATGCCATGCCAACTGAGGGTTGTGTCTGAGGAACCCACCTACTGTTGACTGGGGTATCAGATGTTACTTGTGATGACAGCAGATGGGTTGCTGGTCGAGACATGACCGCTAGCTGATTTCAGGAGGTCAGGCCTCTCGCTGCGACTTCTGCTGCCACTCACCCTTAGTCTGCTGTGACCTCTGCCTGCTCCTGATGAATTTAGGCCTCTGCCACTCCTCTGTGCACGTCCTGGCACTTCTCTGCCTGACATACTTAGTGCGTAAATGAGGGTATTACAATACGCTTCACTATGCTTAAAACAGTATTTGTCTAGAACTGCAGAAGGTGTGTACTTTTTGCTGGTCTTTTACAGTAACTAGGCCCTTAAGACTTTATCAGGAACAAAATGGTACAACACTTAGATGTACGTATGTGGTATGCACTTGTGAGGGGAGAAAAATGCGCTACAGTAAGCTTAAAAAAATATTTGAGTACAAAACCAGCCGGTGAGTACTTTTGTCTGGACTTTCACAGTATCTAGGCCCTTGATAGTTTAACTAGTACAAAATAGTACACCACTTAGATGTAGGTATGTGGTATGCACTTATGAGGGTAGAAAATGCACTACAGTACGCTTAAAAAAGTATTTGAGTATAACACCAGCCAGTGAGTACTTTTGCCTGGACTTTCACAGTATCTAGGCCCTTGAGAGTTTAACAGGTACAAAATAGCACACCACGTATGTGGTTTGCACTTATTAGGGGAGAAAATGTGCTACAGTACGCTTAAAAAAGTATTTGTGCACAACACCAGCAGTAGACACCAGCGCTGCAGCACACAGTCACTGTGTACTACACCCAAAATTGCACTTTCTCTCTCAATCTCACTCCCTTCCCTATCAGTGCTTCAAGGCAGGATTGTGCTTGAGCTGAATCGCTGCTGTTTTTCTGTGCAACACACTGCTCTCTGTAATAGAATGCTGTAGACAGTGACTGGGAGGTGAATCGCTGCAGTAAGAATGCTTTTCTGTGAAAGACACACTGCTCTCTGTTCCTCTGTGAAACAGAAGGCTTATGTAACTGGGTGGTGGATCGCTGCTGGAAAAAGCTTTTCTGTGTAACACACAGCGCTTTCTGTCCCTATATATCTTTCTGCAGTGAAAGGATGAAGTGACTGGCCACAATATGGCTGTCAATTATATAGGGCTGTGACATCACAGGGGAGACAGGCTGCATCCTGCAAGTGATTCAGGGTTATCCCGCCTACCCTTGTTCCTGCCTTCCCAGGATTCCTTGACCAATGTCCTCACATGTGGATCCACCATTTTAGATGCCCTGGAGCCTGGACCGCATTAAATGGAGTTTAATGAAGCAATTTGTGTGATAGAATCGCAACGATATTCACATTCGTTGTGAATCAATTTTTTCCTGAAATTCGTAACAAATTCGGATTCGTCATATTCGATTTTCTCATCTCTAGTGCTGACCCATCCCTTTCTTGCTAGTCTAGTTATGCTTAAAGCATCTGCCTATTATTGCTAACATTTGACCCAGACCTGGTGAGGGCTAGCGTGGTTGTCAGTATCGTTCACCTATAAAGCGGTGACGCTCAAGCTCTGGGATCAATTATCATTGTGTCTGAATGATCCTTAGCAGTGAACTGTGCTGGTTTCTGTCTGGGAGCAGGTACTGAGGGAACAAATCCTTCCTGACTCTAAATTTAGCAACCAGATCAGTTCCCTTAACAATTCACTCCACTACAAGGGGATGGCTATAACTATTGATACCATGCTTTTACATTGATAGATTATGTCTGGTAGGAATATCACTTAGCAGCAGGTACTATAGGATACTAAGGGGGAAAATATTTAGAACATTATCAACTGATAAGGCAGTTTTGTAGTAAAGATGATAGTTGAGTATAGTTTAATCCAAGAAGGTGTGAAATAATATTTGTGGGTGGTATTTAAATAGTTAAAAAGGTATGGTGGCTTAAAGTAGCCATACACATCTATTTGGCCGACACCAATTGAGAAGGGGGGTATTCCACTACTAGGCACCTCTGGCACAAGATTGTGTCACTGAGAACAAGAGAATGGGATGTTGTCAGTGTGCTCCATCCTTCTCAACTCCATCATCTAGTGGGGTAGAGTTGGGAGGCCCCCAAACACATCAGTCAGCTGTTCCCACCAAAATTGGAAGTGTGTATAGTTGAGAATATGTCACTATGCCATCTCCCTGTGCTTTTTAAAGGGACTGGTTAGTGACTGGAAAGTGCTTTTTACACAGAGGGGTTTCCTAGAATTTTCCATTGATAATTTACCCTTCACATAGGCCGTCAATGTGTGATCAGAGGAGTCCCTCCCTCTAGGACCTCATGAGCAGTAGAAAGAGGAAGCAGGGGCAATTCACGGCGGAGGCTTTAAAGGAATACTCTGGTGCTTAGACATCTTATCCCCTATCCAAAGGATAGGGGATAAGATTCCTGATCATGGGGGTCCCGCCGCTGGGGACCCCCGTGATCTTGCATGCCGCACCCCGTTAAAATAAGTCCCCGGAGCGTGTTCGCTCTGGGTCTGATTACTGTCAATTATGGGGCCGGAGCATTGTGATGTCAAGGCTCAGCCCCCTCAATGCAAGCCTATGGGAGGGGGCGTGACAGCTGACGTCACACGGGCCGGAGCCTTGACGTCACAACGCTCCGGCCCCGTGACCGACAGTAATCAGACCCGGAGCAAACACGCTCCGGGGACTGATTTTAACAGGGTGCGGCATGCAAGATCACGGGGGTCCCCAGCGGGAATAGGGGATAAGATGTCTAAGCTCCGGAGTACCCCTTTAATGGTATATATCTCCTGAACTTAACATGCAAACCACGAAGGTCTTCTATAAAACTGGATGAACACATATGGCTTTTGGTGACCAGGTGCAGGACAAGAAAAATTAGAGACCCCCTTGAATAAACAGGTTTGTTGACACCTTTGGTTTTCAAGCCACCATTACCAACATTCAAGAAAAAAAACGAAATAAATGTAATTTTTTCAAAATTTCCACTTTTCACACAATCTTTTATCTTCGTACAGAAATCATTGTTGGGCCATATTCTTGTTCCTACACTTTTTCCTTTTCTCGTGATTATGCCTGATTTGTTGTATATTCTCCTTTGATACAAGAGAAGATGAGATATGAGACTAGCCTGAATGGCATAGAGACGCCCAAATGGTGGTCACCCAGGCAGAAAGTCATGTGGAGTGGTTGTCCGGAAAGATAAAATACACTGAGGCTATCTTCACGCCTTGAAATTTCCAGGTGGAATTCCGCTTGGAACTTTGCATGGAAATGCCGCTGCAGCAGAGTCCCATTGAATTTAATGGGATTGTCACGATCACACCCTATCGGTCCAGCTAAGACGCTAAAGAGAGTGTGATGGTGCAAGGGTTAAAGCCGCCAGACCTCTGGGTATCCACTACTAGTCCCAGCAAGTCACCAAATGAACCCTTAGATAAACGTGTTTCCACCAGAGCTGCCTTCAGAAAGGTGATCTCATATATTAAGAGATCAAAGACCAGAGCTGATTAATTAAACATTAAATCTGATAAAAGGTATCACAGTGCTCACTATATAAAAATACAGGAACAAATGACATACAGGTACAAAAATATATAAAAGAGTTTTGCAAGACAAGTTCAGAAAACAAAAGATGAAGTTCTTACAGCATGATGGTATCAGTCCATGAGAGTGAGAGTCCAGCTGTTCTTAGGATGGTCTTGTCAGCTTGTTGCACAGCATTCAACACCCTGAGTCTAGCATTGTTAAATATTATATATCTGCCTTTTTGGAGGAAGAATCCATTCCCCCTCCCCTCTGATCCCACCAGGGGGTCTTCTCTCTTCCTGGCCCCTTATCTGTTTGATTATATGATGGGACCAGAGTGCATGACTTCAAAAAAGCCTTTGACTTCAAAGGAGATGTAAACAAACAGCAATACACAAACCCACAGTCTGAATGACCTCTCACCCATGTCTTGAATGATCCATCACACACAGTTATAATTTATAATACACATATAGGATTTTAATAATCAGGCCTTGGGCCTGACAGGGATTCTGCTGCGCTGTGCACACGGCGGAATTTCTGTGCCAGATGTTTCCTGCGCAGAAATTCCGTTTTACATGTCCGCAGAAAGAATGAACCGCATGGAATGCATAGCCGTCTATGAGAAGGAGCATCCCTGTGGGGTCCTACCGTCGACATAATATGCAGGTGCCCACACTCCCCGGAATGTCCGCATGGAGATTTTCAGTGCAGACATTCCGGTTGTGTGAACGTAGCCTAATAGTGGTAGATAAAAGGAGAAAAGCAAATATTGGTTCTGTCAGGCTATGTTCACACACCCAGAATCTCCACACGGAAAATAACTGTGCGGACAATCCAGAGAGTGCGCTATTATATCTTCAATGCACTATTTCGTACGGAGATTCCTGTTGCATACTCGCCAACAGTAATGACTATAGCAGGACAATTCTATAACCCCTACCACAAAGGGCAGTGGTCTCCAAGCTGTGGTCTCCAAACTGTGGACCTCCAGATGTTGAAAAACTACAGCTCCCAGGATGCCCGGACAGCTGTCCGGGCATACTGGGAGCTGTAGTTTTGCAACAGCTGGAGGTCCACAGTCTGGAGACCAGTGTTTTACAGGGTCAGTTCTGCCTATAAGCAAAATAGGCAGTGGCCTAGAGGGCCTCTTGATGGGGGCGCCACTCTGCCCGCTGCAAAAAAAGTTAGTAGCAAACCAGCATCTGAAGCACTTGCTCATCCAAAGCGCCCGTCCACCCAGCCAGCACCACCATCTCTATAATATATGTATGTTACAGTGTGTCACCCCAGTAGTAAGGAGATTACATGAGGAGGAGGTTTGTTATAGTGTGTCACCCCAGTAGTAAGGAGATTACATGAGGAGGAGGTTTATTACAGTGTGTCACCCCAGTAGTAAGGTAATTACATGAGGAGGAGGTTTGTTACAGTGTGTCACCCCAGTAGTAAGGAGATTACACGAGGAGGAGGTTTGTTGCAGTGTGTCACCCTAGTAGTAAGGAGATTTCATGGGGAAGAGGTTTGCTACAGTGTGTCACCCCAGTAGTAAGGAGATTACACGAGGAGGGGGTTTGTTACAGTGTGTCATCCCAGTAGTAAGGAGATTACATGAGGAGGAGGTTTGTTACAGTGTGTCACCCCAGTAGTAAGGAGATTACACGAGGAGGGGGTTTGTTACAGTGTGTCACCCCAGTAGTAAGGAGATTACATGAGGAGGAGGTTTGTTACAGTGTGTCACCCCAGTAGTAAGGAGATTACATGAGGAGGAGGTTTGTTACAGTGTGTTCACCCCAGTAGTAAGGTGATTACATGATGAGGAGGTTTATTACAGTGTGTCACCCCAGTAGTAAGGTGATTACATGATGAGGTTTGTTACAGTGTGTCACCACAGTAGGAAGGAGATTACAAAGGGAGGAGGTTTGTTACAATGTGTCAGCCCAGTAGTAAGATTACATGAGGAGGAGTTTTTTTACAGTGTGTCACCCCAGTAGTAAGGAGATTACATGGGGAGGAGGTTTGTTACAGTGTGTCACCCCAGTAGTAAGGAGATTACATGAGGAGGTGGTTGTTACAGTGTGTCACCCCAGTAGTAAGGAGATTACACGAGGAGGAGGTTTGTTACAGTGTGTTATCCCAGTAGTAAGGAGATTACATGAGGAGTGGGTTGTCACAGTGTGTCACCCCAGTAGTAAGGAGATTACATGAGGAGGAGGTTTGTTACAGTGTGTCACCCCAGTAGTAAGGAGATTACATGAGGAGGAGGTTTGTTACAGTGTGTCACCCCAGTAGTAAGGGCGGGCATATCAAAGGGTGGAACCAATGGGCAAGGTCAAGGGCAGCAAAATTAGCTTTTGACCAGGTGATAAAATCCTTGCCCCAGCCCTGGTGTTTTATCCTAACAACCACCATGGCTTGTGTTATTACAGAGCCTATCCTGGTAGCGCAGTGTGACATGTGCATTTGCTAATTCATTTCATCGGTGACTTGTCTTATAACTCGTCGCTGTGATATAACACAGTTTTTTTCCATGCGCCTGTTTTCTTCAGGAGGCATTTAAGGTCTGCTTTCTTCATTACTTTATTCATGGGTTACACTGACATGGAAAAGCAATTTGTAAAATACAGTTAATTCTCCATGTTCAATAGATTCAGTAAGCCTGACCGAGCTAGAAAATATAGGTCACAATGACTAAAGAAAAAACCTTCATTTACGGCCTGTCCTTGATCATTATATGAATCGGATGAATAAAAGTACAAAAGGACAAGATAAAGAAAATGTGTCAGCCTACATATATGTTCCATGCCAGCCTCCCAACTCATTTCGTGGCATATTCCACCCATCAGGCTAAAGCTCACTGTCATGGCCTGTAGGGATATAGTGAATTTCCCAAAAAAGCCTTATCAAAATTAGTAAATAATAAACCTTGCATTCAGTTAAAATGGGTTATTTGCTTTGAATATCAAAAGCTTCAATGTTTATGCTAAAGGAGTGAATCTTCCATAACTACAAAGATAAAGGAATATTCCAGGCTAAGGTGATACACTGTGCAATGCCCTTGTAACGCCCTTGCGGGCCCTGGACCAGACATTACTAACACTGTTTTGTATGCACAACATATTTTGTGCATTCTTAATTAACTTTACGTTCATGTTTAGGTGCAAATAGATGTTTAAAGAGCCCCTGTCATCAAACCATATTTTCGAAACGAACTCAGATTATATTCCCTAACTACTCCTAACACCCCTCTTTCCCCTTAAAAAAAAAAATGACGAGCTTTCAATAGCTCTATATCATACCTTTCCCCTTGCTCACATTGTGTGAGCTCCCAGTGTGAGGTGCAGAACTGTGCCCCATGCAATTTTGCATTGTCCCCTCCCCTTAGCTGTTCGGAGATTTCCGAACATACAGCAAGGGGAAGGCGGAGCTGGGCAGGACGCAGTTCTGCACCTCCCTCAGGAGGACGTAGATTTTCACAGCCCTGCTACTGGACGTAGATTTTCACAGCTGTGAAAGGCGACTGTAAATATCTACTTGTGGTTGTGTGACTAATGGAGCCATTGTGAAAATTTATTTCCACTGGGCTGTGTAAGTGGAGCTGTGCACCTCCCTCAGAAGGAGAGGGATTCTTACTACCCCGCTCCTTGACGTAAATTTTCATGCACCTCCCTTAGGAGAAGAGGGATTCCCACAGCACCGCTTGCACAGACCCCTGGACGTAGATTTTCACAGCTGTCAAAATCTACTTCCAGGAGCGGGGCTGTGAGCATCTACATCCCTCCTCTTGAGGGAGGGGCGAGGAGGGAGCATTGTACGGGGCTGAGGGTGGAGCAAAACTGCATCCTGCACAGCTCCACCTTCCCCTCCCCTCGCTGTATGTTCTTAAATCTCCGGACAGCTGAGGGAAGAGGCCAACGCAAAATTGCATGGGGCGCAGTTCTGCACCCCACACTGGCAGGAGAAAGTGGGTGTTCTCCAGCAGGCGCGACGTCACTGAAGCCACCGAGTGCCTTACTATGCCCCGCATACACTTCCTGAGTTTGGTCTCCTGCCAGGCCGGGAGGAGACCAAACTAATTGTTTGACTTGTGCAGGGAACAGAACAGAGCCACCTAGTGGCCGTTTTTTCTATCACAATAAAAACATGGAAAGGTTGAGAATTTTAACAGCAAGTAAAGTGTCTTATAATTACATGAGGAACAATATATTAAAAGTTTAGTTTGGTAACAGGTAATCTTTAAGTGTCATTGACATTACTAACCTAAAATCTATTTTCTGTTATTGGTTTTCAAGAAAAAAGTCTAAACATATTCTTAACAAACAGTATAGTCTTCTTAGTTTATCTGCCTACGGTATGTTACCTTGTGTGCACCAGGGTTCACATACCTACAACAAGAGTGATTGATGATAATAATGAAGAATGGAACACAAAAGAACAGAACTGCCCCTGGGCACATACCTGGGTTACATATAACATGGCAGCTGAACAATGCCCACTTCTCTTCACCATACTGTACCTACACTTACAATAATACAGAGATTGTCTGTTGGGGAGGCGACACCTTTAACCACTGACAGGGGAGATTTCTCAGTGGTAAAAATGGAGGCTGGTTGGGTCTGGACAACATGACATTGATGTAGACACTAGATTGTTGGGAATCATATTAGAATTGTTAGGATCTGAATATGAAAATCTAATGTTCAATATACAGTGACATCTGCTGAAGAATCAAGGGTCTAGTTTTTCTCTGTCAGATTTATCTCCCCCCCCCCCCCCCCAGAAAATATGGAATGTTTTAAAGGTGAGGTCACATAGGACACAATTACCACAGATTTTCCACAGCAGAAAATCCAGAACATTTCTGCAGGTAAAGTTCCAACCAACTATTAGTTGGCTTACTTTACATCAGAATCATGCACCAAAATGTTGTTGCATTTTTTGGTGCATTTGGGCAGCAAAATCCCCAGTGCTGCATCTACGACTACATTATGGATTTGACTTCCCTATTTAATTTGGGAGAATGTGCAATAAATCTGCAGCATATCCCACACAAATCTGCCCCATGAGAATTTACCCTTAGAACTATTCAGTATCTATATATATATATCTGGAGACAAAAAAGGTACTTGGGCTAAAACCAAAAGATTAAAAATCCACTTTATTTAAGCTTCTTAAAATCCACAGCATAGCATGGTAACATCCAAAAGTAAGGATCACTAGATACAGAAAGCATTCATTTTTGTGGGGATTTTCTCATGCCTTATATGTCCTTTTGTCATGCTATGCTGTGGATTTTAAAGGGGTTCTCCGGTGCTTAGACATCCGGTGCTTAAGATGCCTGATCGCGGGAGTCCCGCCGCTGGGGACTTGCACACGGCACCCCGTTTGTAATCAGTCCCCGGAGCGGGTTCGCTCCAGGTCTGATTACCGGCGACCACGTGGCCGGCGGCATGTGACGTCATGCCTCCGCCCCGTGTGACGTCCTTGGATAGGGGATAAGATGTCTAAGCACCAGAGTACCCCTTTAAGTGATTTTTTATCTTTTGGCAAGTGCTGGCACAAGGATTGCAGTACACTACTGGCCCTAGGTGAATTGAAGACACACACACACACATATATATATATATAGAAAAGAAAGATGGTCGCAGCACTCCAGGTAGGTGAAAAAAATATAGTGGCTTTATTCCATGCAAAAACAGCAGCAACGTTTCGGCTGCCTGTGCAGCCTTTTTCAAGCTTGAAAAAGCAAGCATGCTTGAAAAAGGCTGCACAGGCAGCCGAAATGTTGCTGCTGTTTTTGCATGGAATAAAGCCACTATATTTTTTTCCACCTACCTGGAGTGCTGTGACCATCTTTCTTTTCTACATTTTGGGGTCCGTGACCGGGACCAACTGGACGCTTGCACCCAACTCTACTGCATCTTTGCTTGGTTGTGCTGCTTATCCATTCTCTCTCTCTCTCTCTCTCTCTCTCTCTCTCTCTCTCTCTCTCTCTCTCTCTCTCTCTCTCTCTCTATATATATATATAAATATGTATGTATGTACTAGATGAACAGCAGTTGCCTAATATACCTTTCAGAATTTCTTTCTCTATCGCCAAGAGCAAACAAATTCCGCACTGTTGTTGGACAAGCAGCCTGCGTAGCTGCGGGATATTTGATTCTCCTCGCTCTACCTTTTCTATTATTGGATTGGCCATAATAGGAGGAATTCCATTTATTGATGTGTATGAGAGAATTTCCATTGATGGAATTCCCCAATTCAGAAACAAGGATATAATCTCAGGCTCCTGAAGCAACTTCATGCAGATTACCCCAATTCTGAGAATATGTCGATATGGAAAAACAGAAACAGCACAATATACAGTATAACCGTAGGGCTGAAACAGTAGTTACTATCAGAAGAGAAATGATTTACTCCAGAGAGACTATAGAGGCCGCAATATAATGATATATGCAGAGCTGAGACATAGTCACACATGACAAGGAGTAGGGATGTAGTGTACAGTTATGTTATGAGGAGGGTCTAGAATTATATACTCAGATCAGGGGGACAGGTGTGGGGAGCAGACGTTTCACATCTACCTAAAGATTCCAGCACTAATGAAGTGCAAGCAAAGAGCTGTCACTTTAAATAAAGGGATAGAGAAAGTAAAGCAGGTGTTATGTAGTACAAGGAGTCATAAAATAAGAATAAGATCTGTTATACTGCCTGGACTCTGGGCTTTGATGTATACCGGGCAAAGGTTTAGTTCATTATCCTTGCAAAGGCAATGTGATTTGTTGGTGTCACCCCTAGCACTCAGCAGGTGAGGTCCATGCTCTGTCATGTCTAGACTAACACTATGAACATCACATGTCTAGACTAACACTATGTACATCACATGTCTAGACTAACACTATATACATCACATGCCTAGACTAACACTATATATTTCACATGTCTAGACTAACACTATATACATCACATGTCTAGACTAACACTATGTACATCACATGCCTAGACTAACACTATATACATCACATGTCTAGACTAACACTATGTATTTCACATGTCTAGACTAACACTATATACATCACATGTCTAGACTAACACTATGTACATCACATGCCTAGACTAACACTATGTACATCACATGTCTAGACTAACACTGTATACATCACATGTCTAGACTAACACTATGTACATCACATGCCTAGACTAACACTATGTATTTCACATGTCTAGACTAACACTATGTACATCACATGTCTAGACTAACACTATGTACATCACATGCCTAGACTAACACTATGTACATCACATGTCTAGACTAACACTATATACATCACATGTCTAGACTAACACTATGTACATCACATGCCTAGACTAACACTATGTACATCACATGTCTAGACTAACACTATGTATTTCATATGTCTAGACTAAGACTATGTACATCACATGCCTAGACCAACACTATGTACATCACATGCCTAGACTAACACTATATACATCACATGCCTAGACTAACACTATGTATTTCACATGTCTAGACTAACACTATATACCGTATATACTCGAGTATAAGCCGAGTTTTTAAGCACGATTTTTCGTGCTGAAAACACCCCCCTCGGCTTATACTCGAGTGAACTCTCCACCCGCAGTGGTCTTCAACCTGCGGACCTCCAGAGGTTTCAAAACTACAACTCCCAGCAAGCCCGGGCAGCCATCGGCTGTCCAGGCTTGCTGGGAGTTGTAGTTTTGAAACCTCCGGAGGTCCGCAGGTTGAAGACCACTGCGGCCTTCGACATCATCCAGCCCCCTCTCACCCCCCTTTAGTTCTGTACAGTACTCACCTCCGCTCGGGGCTGGTCCGGTGCTGCAGGGCTGTCCGGAGAGGAGGTGGTCCGGTGGGATAGTGGTTCCGGGCTGCTATCTTCACCGGGAAGGCCTCTTCTAAGCGCTTTGGGCCCGGCCCCAGAATAGTCACGTTGCCTTGACAACGACGCAGAGGTACGTTCATTGCCAACGTACTTCTGCGTCATTGTCAAGGCAACGCCTCTATTCCGGGCCGGAAGTGCGGAGAAGAGGCGCCCCCGGTGAAGATGGCAGACCGGAACCACTATCCCACCGGACCACCTCCTCTCCGGACAGCCCTGCAGCACCGGACCAGCGCCGAGCGGAGGTGAGTACTGTACAGAACTAAAGGGGGGTGAGAGGTGGCTGGATGATGTCGAAGGCCGCAGTGGTCTTCAACCTGCGGACCTCCGGAGGTTTCAAAACTACAACTCCCAGCAAGCCCGGACAGCCGATGGCTGCCCGGGCTTGCTGGGAGTTGTAGTTTTGAAACCTCTGGAGGTCCGCAGGTTGAAGACCACTGAGGGTGGATGATGAGAAGAGGATGATGAAGGGGGGGGGTGGGATGATGACAAGAGGATGATGAAGGGGGGGTGTGGGATGATGAAGGGGGGTGGGGATGATGACAAGAGGATGATGAAGGGGGGTGTGTGGGATGATGAAGGGGGGTGGGGATGATGACAAGGGGATGATGAAGGGGGGGTGTGGGATGATTACAAGGGGATGATGAAGGGGGGTGGGGATGATGACAAGGGGATGATGAAGGGGGGTGGGGATGATGACAAGGGGATGATGAAGGGGGGATGTGTGGGATGATGACAAGGGGATGATGACAGGTGATGATGATGAGGGTCTGGATGATGACAGGCGGTGATGATGATGAGGATGTTAATGACGGGTCTGGATGATGACAGGGGGGGATGATGTATTTCCCACCCTAGGCTTATACTCGAGTCAATAACTTTTCCTGGGATTTTGGGTTGAAATTAGGGGTCTCGGCTTATACTCGGGTCGGCTTATACTCGAGTATATACGGTACATCACATGTCTAGACTAACACTATGTATTTCACATGTCTAGACTAACACTATGTACATCACATGTCTAGACTAACACTATGTACATCACATGCCTAGACTAACACTATATACATCACATGCCTAGACTAACACTATGTACATCACATGTCTAGACTAACACTATATACATCACATGCCTAGACTAACACTATATATTTCACATGTCTAGACTAACACTATATACATCACATGTCTAGACTAACACTATGTACATCACATGCCTAGACTAACACTATATACATCACATGTCTAGACTAACACTATGTATTTCACATGTCTAGACTAACACTATATACATCACATGTCTAGACTAACACTATGTACATCACATGCCTAGACTAACACTATGTACATCACATGTCTAGACTAACACTGTATACATCACATGTCTAGACTAACACTATGTACATCACATGCCTAGACTAACACTATGTATTTCACATGTCTAGACTAACACTATGTACATCACATGTCTAGACTAACACTATGTACATCACATGCCTAGACTAACACTATGTACATCACATGTCTAGACTAACACTATATACATCACATGTCTAGACTAACACTATGTACATCACATGCCTAGACTAACACTATGTACATCACATGTCTAGACTAACACTATGTATTTCATATGTCTAGACTAAGACTATGTACATCACATGCCTAGACCAACACTATGTACATCACATGCCTAGACTAACACTATATACATCACATGCCTAGACTAACACTATGTATTTCACATGTCTAGACTAACACTATATACCGTATATACTCGAGTATAAGCCGAGTTTTTAAGCACGATTTTTCGTGCTGAAAACACCCCCCTCGGCTTATACTCGAGTGAACTCTCCACCCGCAGTGGTCTTCAACCTGCGGACCTCCAGAGGTTTCAAAACTACAACTCCCAGCAAGCCCGGGCAGCCATCGGCTGTCCAGGCTTGCTGGGAGTTGTAGTTTTGAAACCTCCGGAGGTCCGCAGGTTGAAGACCACTGCGGCCTTCGACATCATCCAGCCCCCTCTCACCCCCCTTTAGTTCTGTACAGTACTCACCTCCGCTCGGGGCTGGTCCGGTGCTGCAGGGCTGTCCGGAGAGGAGGTGGTCCGGTGGGATAGTGGTTCCGGGCTGCTATCTTCACCGGGAAGGCCTCTTCTAAGCGCTTTGGGCCCGGCCCCAGAATAGTCACGTTGCCTTGACAACGACGCAGAGGTACGTTCATTGCCAACGTACTTCTGCGTCATTGTCAAGGCAACGCCTCTATTCCGGGCCGGAAGTGCGGAGAAGAGGCGCCCCCGGTGAAGATGGCAGACCGGAACCACTATCCCACCGGACCACCTCCTCTCCGGACAGCCCTGCAGCACCGGACCAGCGCCGAGCGGAGGTGAGTACTGTACAGAACTAAAGGGGGGTGAGAGGTGGCTGGATGATGTCGAAGGCCGCAGTGGTCTTCAACCTGCGGACCTCCGGAGGTTTCAAAACTACAACTCCCAGCAAGCCCGGACAGCCGATGGCTGCCCGGGCTTGCTGGGAGTTGTAGTTTTGAAACCTCTGGAGGTCCGCAGGTTGAAGACCACTGAGGGTGGATGATGAGAAGAGGATGATGAAGGGGGGGGTGGGATGATGACAAGAGGATGATGAAGGGGGGGTGTGGGATGATGAAGGGGGGTGGGGATGATGACAAGAGGATGATGAAGGGGGGTGTGTGGGATGATGAAGGGGGGTGGGGATGATGACAAGGGGATGATGAAGGGGGGGTGTGGGATGATTACAAGGGGATGATGAAGGGGGGTGGGGATGATGACAAGGGGATGATGAAGGGGGGTGGGGATGATGACAAGGGGATGATGAAGGGGGGATGTGTGGGATGATGACAAGGGGATGATGACAGGTGATGATGATGAGGGTCTGGATGATGACAGGCGGTGATGATGATGAGGATGTTAATGACGGGTCTGGATGATGACAGGGGGGGATGATGTATTTCCCACCCTAGGCTTATACTCGAGTCAATAACTTTTCCTGGGATTTTGGGTTGAAATTAGGGGTCTCGGCTTATACTCGGGTCGGCTTATACTCGAGTATATACGGTACATCACATGTCTAGACTAACACTATGTATTTCACATGTCTAGACTAACACTATGTACATCACATGTCTAGACTAACACTATGTACATCACATGCCTAGACTAACACTATATACATCACATGCCTAGACTAACACTATGTATTTCACATGTCTAGACTAACACTATATACATCACATGCCTAGACTAACACTATGTATTTCACATGTCTAGACTAACACTATGTACATCACATGTCTAGACTAACACTATGTACATCACATGCCTAGACTAACACTATATACATCACATGCCTAGACTAACACTATGTATTTCACATGCCTAGACTAACACTATGTATATCACATGTCTAGACTAACACTATGTACATCACATGCCTAGAATAACACTATGTATTACACATGTCTAGACTAACACTATATACATCACATGTCTAGACTAACACTATATACATCACATGCCTAGACTAACACTATGTATTTCACATGTCTAGACTAACACTATATACATCACATGTCTAGACTAACACTATGTATTTCACATGTCTAGACTAACACTATGTACATCACATGTCTAGACTAACACTATGTACATCACATGTCTAGACTAACACTATATACATCACATGCCTAGACTAACACTATGTATTTCACATGCCTAGACTAACACTATGTATATCACATGTCTAGACTAACACTATGTACATCACATGCCTAGACTAACACTATGTATTTCACATGTCTAGACTAACACTATGTACATCACATGCCTAGACTAACACTATGTATTCCACATGTCTAGACTAACACTATATACATCACATGTCTAGACTAACACTATGTACATCACATGCCTAGACTAACACTATGTATATCACATGTCTAGACTAACACTATGTATATCACATGTCTAGACTAACACTATGTACATCACATGCCTAGACTAACACTATATACATCACATGTCTAGACTAACACTATGTATTTCACATGTCTAGACTAACACTATATACATCACATGTCTAGACTAACACTATGTATTTCACATGTCTAGACTAACACTATGTATTTCACATGTCTAGACTAACACTATGTATTTCACATGTCTAGACTAACGCTATGTACTTCACATGTTTAGACTAACACTATGTACATCACATGCCTAGACTAACACTATATACATCACATGTCTAGACTAACACTATGTATTTCACATGTCTAGACTAACACTATATACATCACATGTCTAGACTAACACTATGTATTTCACACGTCTAGACTAACACTATGTATTTCACATGTCTAGACTAACACTATGTATTTCACATATCTAGACTAACACTATGTATTTCACATGTCTAGACTAACACTATGTATTTCTCATGTCTAGACTAACACTATGTACATCCCATGTCCAGACTAATACTACTGTATATCCCAACGTTCTGATGTAAGATCCCTTGATCTCATTCTATATATTTATTTATTCATTTGTTATTTACTTACAAATCAGAGCATCAGGTAAATGTATCTAAGTGTAAGAACACTGAATCTGAACCAGACAAAACACATTCCTTTGTAGTATACCCCAAAATTGTTGGTACCCTTCTATTATGGAAAGTAACACTGACAATGATATTCATAATAATAATAATTATAATAATAATATATTGAAAATCAGACATTGCAACTGCATCACCGTTTCTCTACACAAGATTTAAAGGGGTATTTTGGGCAAAAACATTTTATCCCCTATCCAAAATTGTTGGTACCCTTCTATTATAGAAAGTAACACTGACAATGATATTCATAATAATAATAATAATAATTATAATAATAATATATTGAAAATCAGACATTGCAACTGCATCACCGTTTCTGTACACAAGATTTAAAGGGGTATTTTGGGCAAAAACAGTTTATCCCCTATCCAAAGGGGAAAAGATGACTGATCGTAGGGGGGGGGACGGGGGGGGGGGCGCTGCTGAGACCCCAGCAGTCTCCCTGCATAGAATGCGGGTGCTGAATCTCCAGTTTCGGAAACCTCCGGGTTTCCTGGACTGGGGATGTGACGTCACGCCACGCCCCCTCCATTCATGTCTATGGGAGGAGGCTTGACGGCCATAGAATGTGGGTGCTGCAGGGAGATTGTGGGGGTCTCAGCAGCGGGCCTCCTGCAATCAGACATCTTATCCCCTATCCTTTGGATAGGGGATAAAATGTTTTTGCCCGGAATACCCCTTTAATAAATCTCCCTTGGTTTAAGCACACCTCGTGATGTCACACCGTGCCCCCTCCATTCATGTCTATGGGAGGGGGCGTGACAGCCATCACGCCCCCTCCCATAGACATGAATGGAGGGGGCGTGGTGTGACATCACAAGGGGATGTGGCAGGACATCACGTCTCCAGTGGTTTCTGAGACTGGAGCAGCAGCATAGATTGCTGGGTGCTGCACAGAGATGGCAGGGGTCCCAGCAGTGGGCCCATCCCCCTGCCATCGGACATCTTATCTCCTATCCTTTAGATAGGGTATAAGGTGTCTATGGGCGGAATACCCCTTTAACAGGGTTAAGTGCTCATTCATATTAATGTATCTTAAATTTAGTATTTTGGAACTGTAGTATTGCCATTGTTCTGCGTTGAAAAAACAGTTTTAATGTGTGTATGTGTGGTGTTTTTTTATTCAGATTTTTTTATTTCATATTTTTTTCAATATGTAACTTGTTCTAACTGATGCATACTGGTGCTGCTTATGGGTTGAAGTTAAACAAGCATGTTGCATTTTTTCATAATCCACATGTCCATATTTGTTGTCTTTTTTAAACGATTAAACTTTACAACATATAACAAAATATGAAACGAAAAAAGTTACAATATGGAACAAGAAAGAGAGGAAATAATAAAAGGAGATTATGCATCTGTTTTTCATACATATTTTCATACAGAGGTTTGAATAAAATCTAAGGCTGTATTCACACAGGAAAGCAATGTGGATTGTGGTGTAAAAAAATGTGTGGTAGGGTGTTTTTTTTTCAAACACACTACCATGATTGACTGCACAACACACTTGCATTACTGACTGCACAACACAACACACTTCCATTACTGAGTACACAACACACCACACTTCCATTACTGACTGCACAACACAACACACTTCCATTACTGACTACACAACACACCACACTTCCATTAATGACTACACAACACAACACACTTCCATTACTGACTGCACAACACAACACACTTTCATTACTGACTACACAACACACCACACTTCCATTACTGACTGCACAACACAGCACACTTCCATTACTGACTACACAACACACCACACTTCCATTACTGACTGCATAACACAACACACTTTCATTACTGACTGCACAACACACTTGCATTACTGACTGCACAACACAACACACTTCCATTACTGAGTACACAACACACCACACTTCCATTACTGACTACACAACACACCATACTTCCATTACTGACTACACAACACACCACACTTCCATTAATGACTACACAACACAACACACTTCCATTACTGACTGCACAACACAACACACTTTCATTACTGACTACACAACACACCACACTTCCATTACTGACTGCACAACACAGCACACTTCCATTACTGACTACACAACACACCACACTTCCATTACTGACTGCACAACACAACACACTTTCATTACTGACTGCACAACACACTTGCATTACTGACTACACAACACACCACACTTCCATTACTGACTGCACAACACAACACACTTTCATTACTTACATTCGAGGCCGGATGAAGCGCATAGTGATTGCGTGAAACCGCCGGCAGTCGCCTTCTCTGAGCGCTCCACTTCTGATATGCCCGATCGTGGATTGTAGGCACCGTTTGAGTGAGGCCGGAATTGCGGTACCCTTGCGGTGAGTGCAGGTGTGGTTTTTTTCTATGTTTGCTCTTTTACTGATATCGTTCTGTTTCACCTAGCACCTCCGATGGGACCCCATGTGCAAGTACCTATCTGTTGTATACCTCCAAAGTGTATCCTTTGTTTTTAGACCCTGTGGTTACTAGCAGTGCCACTTGTTCTTCTTCTACATTGGTTTACACTTTCATTACTGACTACACAACACACCACACTTCCATTACTGACTGCACAACACAACACACTTCCATTACTGACTACACAACACACCACACTTTCATTACTGACTACACAACACAACACACTTCCATTACTGACTACACAACACACCACACTTCCATTACTGACTACACAACACACCACACTTCCATTACTGACTATACAACACACCACACTTCCATTACTGACCACAAAACACAACACACTTCCATTACTGACTACACAACACACCACACTTCCATTACTGACTGCACAACACAACACAACACACTTCCATTACTGACTGCACAACACACCACACTTCCATTACTGACTGCACAACACAACACACTTCCATTACTGACTGCACAACACACCACACTTCCATTAATGACTGCACAACACAACACACTTCCATTACTGACTGCACAACACAACACACTTTCATTACTGACTACACAACACACCACACTTCCATTACTGACTACACAACACACCACACTTCCATTACTGACTGCACAACACAACACACTTCCATTACTGACTACACAACACACCACACTTCCATTACTGACTGCACAACACAACACACTTCCATTACTGACTGCACAACACACCACACTTCCATTAATGACTGCACAACACAACACACTTCCATTACTGACTGCACAACACAACACACTTTCATTACTGACTACACAACACACCACACTTCCATTACTGACTACACAACACACCACACTTCCATTACTGACTACACAACACAACACACTTCCATTACTGACTACACAACACACCACACTTCCATTACTGACTGCACAACACGACACACTTCCATTACTGACTGCACAACACAACCCACAACCATGACTGACTGCACAACAAACACACTGCCGTAACTGACTGCACAACACACCACTAAGACTGGCTGCACAACACAACACACTACCATGACTGACTGCATAACACAACACACTACCATAACTGACTGTTCAACAAACTACCATGACTGACTGCACAACAAACACACTACCATGACTGACTGCACAACACACCACTAAGACTGGCTGCACAACACAACACACTACCATGACTGACTGCACAACACACTACCATAACTGACTGTTCAACACACTACCATGACTGACTGCACAACAAACACACTACCATGACTGACTGACTGCACAACACACCACTAAGACTGGCTGCACAACACAACACACTACCATGACTGACTGCACAACACAACACACTACCATGACTGACTGCACAACACACCACTAAGACTGGCTGCACAACACAACACACTACCATGACTGACTGCATAATACAACACACTACCATGACTGACTGCACAACAAACACACTACCATGACTGACTGCACAACAAACACACTACCATGACTGACTGACTGCACAACACACCACTAAGACTGGCTGCACAACACACTACCATGACTGACTGCATAATACAACACACTACCATGACTGACTGCATAATACAACACACTACCATGACTGACTGCACAACAAACACACTACCATGACTGACTGCACAACAAACACACTACCATGACTGACTGACTGCACAACACACCACTAAGACTGGCTGCACAACACACTACCATGACTGACTGCATAATACAACACACTACCATGACTGACTGCACAACACACAACTAAGACTGGCTGCACAACACAACACACTACCATGACTGACTGCATAATACAACACAATACCATGACTGACTGCACAACAAACACACTACCATGACTGACTGCACAACAAACACACTACCATGACTGACTGACTGCACAACACACCACTAAGACTGGCTGCACAACACACTACCATGACTGACTGCATAATACAACACACTACCATGACTGACTGCACAACAAACACACTACCATAACTGACTGTTCAACACACTACCATGACTGACTGCCCAACAAACACACTACCACACTACCATGACTGACTGCACAACACAACACACTACCACGACTGACTGCACAGATCAACACACTACCATGGCTGACTGCACAGATCAACACACTACCATGACTGACTGCACAACACACCACCATGACTGTCTGCACAAATCTACTCCGGTCCACATATCTACAGTCTAAACCTGGCGGTGTGCCCATATATTGGATCCCTAAGTGGAGAGCAGAATCAGTGTTTGTCAGCTCCTATGTCTCATACAAGCTACACAGTCTAAATCCATGTCAGTCTAAAATATAACTCAGCAAGCAAGTCCCCTAGTGCCCTGAAGCAACTGTGATCCCTGAGGCAAAAGTCAGCAAACTTTGCACTAACTGTTGAACTGTTACTGTATATTTTTGCAAGTTCCTGAGTAAAATTAAGTAGTTTCTGCAACCCTGCCTCTTTGGTCATTATTATCTCAGCACTTGGCCCAGAAAACTACTGCCCTTGGAGTGTGGAGGTCAACACTACCCTGGTGTCACAAACTTTATAACAGTCACATCACCCCACCAGTATTACACACACGCTATCACCCCAGTTAGCCACCACACTTTAACCTAAGGTTGTTTGACACTTGTGTTATATAATATTTTGTGTTTGTTTTACGGCCACAAGTCCCCTGTAAAAATGCATCAGTCTTAACAATGAGGTATACAGTCTTAACCAATGAGGATAACCCCTTTAACACAGAAATATTTCCAAGGCTATGTTCACACGATTGAATTACGCAAAGAGATTCTGAAGTCTCTGCTATGTTTTTGCAAATAGTTGTGTAATATTTTACTTAGCTGTTTTTGTGGTATATTATACTTCCTTATGCAGTTAGCACATGTTGAGTGAGGTGCACATTAGAATTTTGAACCTTGCTTTTTACGACCTGAATAAATCTGCACTGTATAGAAGAGTAGAGCATCATGCATATGGCAGAGCCATTTACACAAAGCACATAGGAGAACCATAGAAACACTGTAGGATGAATCAATACTGCACAATTTTTACAGAGTTAGTCTCTTCTAGAAGTAATGCTTTTAAGAAAGTACGAGTTGCTCTACAGGTCTGTGGTGTGACCTGGAGAGTTAAAGGGGTACTCCGGTGAAAACCTTTTTTCTTTTAAATCAACTGGTGGCAGAAAGTTAAACATATTTATAAAGTACTTCTATTAAAAAATCTTAATCCTTCCAGTACTTATTAGCTGCTGAATGCTACAGAGGAAATTCCTTTCTATTTGGAACACTGATGACATCACGAGCACAGTGCTCTCTGCTGACATCTCTGTCCATTTTAGCAACCATGCATAGCAGATGTATGCTAAGGGCAGCATGGTGGCTCAGTGGTTAGCACTGCTGCCTTACAGTGTTGGGGACTTGGGTTCAAATCCCACTAAGGACAACAATAAATAAAGCATTATTATTATTATAATAACATCAGCAGAGAGAACTGTGCTCGTGATGTCATCAGAGAGCATTTCAAAAAGAAAATAATTTCTTCTGCAGTATTCAGCCGCTAATAAGTACAGGAAGGATTAAGATTTTTTAATAGAAGTAATTTACAAATATGTTTAACTTTCTGCCACCAGTTGATTTAAAAGAAAAAAGGTTTTCACCGGAGTACCCCTTTAAGCCTGCAGCATGGCCTAAACTGTGGAGTCTGGACAATAGACCTTTTTTGTGGCAGTAGAGACTAGTGTTGAGCGGCATAGGCCATATTCGAATTCGCGAATATTCGCGAATATATGGACGAATATTCGTCATATATTCGCGAATATTCGCATATTCGTTATATTCTCGTTTTATTTTCGCATATGCGAAAATTCGTGTATGCGAAAATTAACATATGTGAAAATTAGCATATACAAAATTAACGTACGCGAAAATTCGCATATGCGCAAATTTGCATATGCAAATTTGCGCATATGTGAATTTTCGCACGCCAGTCTCACACAGTAGTATTACAGCCTTCTTTACACCACACAAGCTGGAAGCAGAGAGGGGTGACCACTGTGATGTGTACTGTGAAGAAAAAAAAAAAGAAAAAAAAGAATATTCGTAATTACGAATATATAGCGCTATATTCGCGAAATTCGCGAATTCGCGAATATGCGATATTCGCGAATAATATTTGAATTGCGAATATTCGCGAGCAACACTAGTAGAGACACAAAGACAACTGGGCAACAATTCAGCAGAAAATTACATCTGGGGAAGTATACTTGGCATCAGAGAAACAGGCACCAGACAGAAGTGGAGAACTATCTTGCTAGTAACAGTAAAACCTACTGTGAAAGTACACAAAGTACTACAAAGCTTTTCTGCCTCTACTAACATCTGCGATAACCAAGATTGGTGTATTATGTGCATATGTGAAGAAATTTGGTGACCTTACTTGTTGACATGACATTGGTCTTCTTTTAGGATAGGGTAACACACAGCACATATGCAGCATAATTTCATGCTTTGGGAAATCTGCTGGACAGCAGAAAGTATGCTATGAGCAAACACATAGGGCTTTCCCTGCCGCAGCCCTGTGTGTGCAGTAAGGTTTGTAGGCTGAGCGCACCAAGGTAACTGTGACGCGCGGGCCCGCCTCCAAACCTTATAACACACACATGGCTGCTCATAGAACATACACAGTGGATTTCCTGCTGCCCGGTAGATTTTTCGCAGTGTGAAATATGATCCCTATGCGCTGTGTGTGATCCTTCCCCTTAAAGGAAACCAAGCATATCGCTACAGATTGAATCCATCCTGACATGTGTTGCGGTGAATAACTGTACACTATGCTGCCTTCTTAGGAAGTTATTGTCTAGATAGGCCACCAATATTAGATTGGTGTGGGTCCGGCTCCCAGGACTCCTGCCAATCAGTTTGAAGAGGCTATGGCAGGTGTGCCAGTTGTCAGACCCACACCAACTTAATATTTATGGCCTATACAGAGGATAGGCCATCACTTATAGAAGACTGGATGACTCCTTTAAGGATCTTTCTAAGCAGGTTGTCGTAAGTGCATTTCACAGACAAGTATGTACACAACTTGTCAAACCATAGACAAGTGAACATGTGATTTGACACGTTGTACATCTTACTAAATGTAGTGAATGACTTACAGGGAAAGTTCCATTTTTAGGCTGCAATACACAAAGGCATTCTAATTTGTTGGTGTATTCCGCATGCCTGACCCCTGTACAGTAACACAGCTGCTGTACTTGGAGTATGAAATACCAAAATGTCATACGTGTCTTTTTGTGAGCTTGTTAGTGTTGTATTGTTAAGGCTCTATTGTGCACACACTGTTCCATTCTCGTCTCCCTAGTGTAGATATACCATCCCCAACTCTCTCCTCCCTATACCACCCCATAAAGGAATGAAACACGGGTGTATCGACACTTCTTCTGTGTTCTTGTACTTACTAAACTGATTAATGGAAACCTCAAATGGAAAGTGTACAGGATTCCTGGAAATGATTAACTCACATTATATTCTGTAAAAAATTTAATATAATGGATAATAATATATGGAAAAAAAATAATCAAATTGTGGGGGCTGCTCTGTCACTGAGCTATTCCCCCTATGGGCACTGGCATTGCAGTGGTGATAGGCACCGCCCAGCGCCACGCCATTTTATATTCGGGACCAGCTACACATAGATGACCGTGCAGTGGCTGGTGAGCTTGCACGTTATGATCATAATGTACACTATAATCTGTCAGTTTCATATGTATGCGGAGAAACACAGGATCTTTGTCCAATATGCAGATGAGCAAACATGCCTTTTTGTTTTTCTCCAATGATATTTCAGTACTCAAATGGTGTTAACTGTAACATTATAGGGCACAGTAAAAAATTATAAAAATACAATATATTGAATTTTTTGAAAAATTCCCTCTATAAGCACTGCCAAGTACACCCATCCTGCTTCATCCAACAGATATTCCTACTGATCCACAATACAGATGCACTCTCAGCCTGGCTGAGCATCCATGTGTTTTCAGTTGGGAAAGGGGAAGAAGCTGCAGTCAGACACCTCTGCCAGAGACTTATCTACAAAGAGATCTAAAGAATTGGGCATTGGAATTCAGCATGCCCAATCTTCAGCATGCCAGAAAGTGTAGGTTTGGCTGACTTCTGTCTAATGCAGTGTTTCCCAACCAGGGTGCCTCCAGCTGTTGCAAAACTACAACTCCCAGCATGCCCGGACAGCCGTTGGCTGTCCGGGCATGCTGGGAGTTGTAGTTTTGCAACAGCTGGAGGCACCCTGGTTGGGAAACACTGGTCTAATGTGTATAGGGTTTTTCATGTAAATTCTCCCATAGAGTACCCAGGGTTAACTTAAATTTCCATTCCATTTCCCTTCAGGGCATAAAGCCCTTCAGGGACTAAACCCTTAGCTAGGGTAACCCCTTTAAAAATTCACTTTTATTTAATCCTTTTAAAATTTCCCAATAATTGTGCTCAAAATAATACAAAAAGTGATGTATTAAAAGCACAACCCGGGTTAGGATACAGGTTCTATAGACCTGTTAATTAATGGAAGTATTTTATTGGTTTCATGAGTGTCACTGTTCCTGTTTGGGTTACAACTTATTCCCTTGTTATAGAACCCATATTAGCCTCCTATTTCTCCAATCCGGGTTGCTGTATTAAAATACTAAATCCCTAGCATCCCCCCGATGTTTTCCCGATAAGAACCAGCTTTATCAAGGTATGGGATACTAATGAGTACTATTAATACCCCATACCTTGATAAAGCCGGTTCTTATCGGCGAAACGTCGGGGGGATGCTAGGGATTTAGTATTTTAATACAGCAACCCGGACTGGAGAAATAGGAGGCTAATATGGGTTCTATAACAAGGGAATAAGTTGTAACCCAAACAGGAAGAGTGACACTCATGAAACCAATAAAATACCTACATTAATTAACAGGTCTGTAGAACCTGTATCCTAACCCGGGTTGTGCTTTTAATACATCACTTTTTGTATTATTTTGAGCACAATTATTGGGAAATTTTAAAAGGATTAAATAAAAGTGAATTTTTAAAGGGGTTACCCTAGCTAAGGGTTTAGTCCCTTAAGGGCTTTATGCCCTGAAGGCAATTGGAATTGAAAAGTAATGTGTATAGGGGTCTTGAGTACGAACAGCCAAGCAGAATTCAGATTTCCAGTTGTTGCCCCATATACTATAGAAACTGTGTGGCTGGGCACAATACTGTACTGCTCATGGCAACAGTAGGGTCATAGTAAATGGAATTGCTATGAGAAATACTGTGAGAGACTGGTCTAGCAGATTATTACTGGGCACAGGTCAAAGAATTAACAGGTCACAGGGGACTTACCACAATACCTCAGGGAAGTGTTTTCCAACCAGGGTGCCTTCAGCTGTTGCAAAACTACAACTTTCATCATGCCCGGACAGCCGAAGGCCATGCTGAGCAGGGCCGCTGCCAGGGGGCTCTGGGCCCCTGCTGCACCTCTATTGGGCAGCCCCAGCACAGAAGCAGAAGACCGCTGTTTAAACAGCGGTCTCCTGCTTCTGTCCGTACAGTACACAAATTGCATATGTAATGTTTATACAGCAATCTCCTTTTCCTGTACGGACATTATGCAAATAGAGTACGTAATTTACGTACAGAAGCGTAGACCTACAGAATCTGCATGCTGCGTAATGACATCATTTCATCACACGCCCTGCCAGAGAAGTTCCGCAGGCCACGTGAGTGGGATTTTTTATTTTATTTTTAAGAGGGCCTTTCTGGGGGCATTACCTACATGGGGGCATTACCTACCCGGGGGGCACTTTCTACCTAGGGGACACTATCTAACTAGGGGGTACTATCTACTGGGGGCATTACCTACCTGGGGAGACTATCTACCTAGAGGGTATGACCTACTGAGGGTACTATTTATTGGGGGCATTACCCACCTGGGGGCACTACCTACTGGGAGCATTACCTAACTGGGGGCACTATCTACTGAGGGCATTACCTATTATCTACCTACTGGGTGATCTTGAGCTGTATAAAGGGCCTCAAAATTTCTGATGGCAGCCCTGATGGTGGGAGTTCTAGTTTTGCAACAGCTGGAGGCACCCTGGTTGAGAAACACTACCTCAGAGTCAGAAGGGACAGATCATAACACCATTACTACATTAGACTGTACAAAAGTGGGTGAACAGTGTGACTAATAGTAGTAATGGGCATCAGTTACTGGATGATCATTGGTTACTTTGCTGGATCACTAGATTGCATGGTCATCGAGAACTGGACCATTGGTGTGGGACAGCTCTATTCACCACCATTTTTACTTTTCGTATTTGCAGTTTAATGGTATTATAGTCCAGGAAACACCGGCAGCACTCCGGGGGCCTTAACAGTAATTCACACTAAGGTACAGAGCTGTAATCTTCACGAGAGCTTTAAATGCATTAGATGTAATTCCTTTCACTGCTGCAGAAATAAGAGAAATTCTTGAACTGTGGAGGTAAATTCATGAAAACATTTACGCTCTGTGGATCCAGGCTCACTTTACGTGATGACACACAGGTATTATTCTCAATTGTGGAAATGAAAAATTCCAAATCCGAACTAGTTATGCCTTCAGAATAGAGTATAGATACTATAGACTGACTCCAGCTCTCCGCCTACACACAGGTTCACAATGCAAGGCTGCTCTTTACTCGGAAAGTAAGTAATACGTCGCACAAAAGATGATAATGGAGGGTGTGTCAGGAGTTCCTGTTATCATTTCAAAATTTATAGAGCAAACGGAGGGGGTGTGTAGACTTTGGCCAGTATAGCTTTACTAAGGCTTTATAGAAGACCCAGTGTATATTACTACATCACAAAGGGGGGATTTGTACGACAGGTCACCTGGGAGTAGGAACACAGCGTATGTCTTACAGGAAAGGCTCATCATAAGACAATGGACTTCTTTTCACAATAACTAATGTAAATGTATTAAATGGTAACATTTAATGAGTTCACATGGTAGCAAAGGAAATGTATAAACTGTGATACATGTTAAGAGAAAGATAAGAATGTGAACAAGAAGCTGTGTTTGGTAGAAGGAGGACCTTGACCATTATCTTTCTGCACAGATGTAGGTGAAGTCTTAGGTTACTATTCTTTGCTTTTTGAAATCCTGTATTTTCAGCCATTCAGGAACGTATGAAGAAACTCTTGTCCTCAAATCCCATCCTCATATCCCAGGCTCAAATGCCCTTCTCATATCCTGTCCTCATTTCTTGTCCACATATGCCCTTCTCATATCCTGTCCTCATATCTTGTCCTCATTTGCCCTTCTCATATCCCAACCTAATAATCCATCCTCAAATGCCCTTCTCATATCCTGTCCTCATATCTCGACCTCATATCCTGTCCTCATATCTCGGCCTCATATCCTGTTCTCATATCCCATCCTCATATCTCATCTTCTTATGACTTGACTTTGTGTTAGGGGTGTGGCTTTGTGAGATGGGCTTGGCTTGCAGGAGGGGTATGGCTTGCAAGCCGGACTGAAGCACTAACCTGGAGATGAAGAGCTTATGGAATAAAGTACTGCAAGTCCCATGGACTTCCATGGGACTTTTGACAAACCCCCCCACTGTCAAGTAAGGGGGTAGGTTACGGTTAATTTAACTATCATATATTTTTATTTGACATGTAAGTAGCATGTGTACTAAGTATTATTGAAATATCTCCATCCATTTGGAAGTTATACTGGAACAGACATTTCTTATAGACTTGAATAAGACTTCAATTGGAGTGCAAATTGGAGCGGATAAGGGTTAATTTGACTATCCTATATTCTTATTAACATATAAGTAATATGTGTACCAAGTTTCATCGAAATCTCTGTAGCCATTTGGAAGGTATGCTGGAACATACACAGACACATATTGGCCCTGATTTACTAAGAGTGTTGTGTAGTTTTCTTTGTTGGGTTTAATTCCCTACAATTTTTTTCCATGGTATTTACTAAGGTTTCCCTACATTTTCCACTTCCCCTATATTTTGCTTTTATTTTTACACATGCTCTGATCTGTAGGGTTTTTCCTCAGCTGAAATCCACCACATTTTCTATGGAAACCTTATTTTCTATGGAAACCTTATAAGTAAATATGTTGGGTTTTTGTGAAAATGTTTGGGGCATGCCCCATTTTGGTGACCACGCCCCCTTTTCCCTAGGGCCACAACACTTTTTCGGGATTTCTTAGTAAAAAGGAGAGTTAGTCTGGCGCACAACCTGACAAAACATGTCGGGTTTGCATTAGTAAATGAGGGTCTTTGAGTTTTATATACAGTATATAGATATGAGGTTTCCTCTTTATATGACATTTGTACTTCTTACTTCGTTACATAAAATGTTGCTTGTAAACGTTGTGGACTGATCTGCTAGATATCATGTACTGACATCTTATTCATGAGATATATGATGATTTCGGACATGCAGTACAAAGTCCTATGACTCTTGTCCATACACAATCAGAGTATGTGGCCCCATGCCATGTGACTGCTGTAAAACACTGCAGCTTGACATCATTTTTGTGCAATGCAGTACAACCCCATGGAACACACAGGAAAGTTCTACTGACTTCCCTAGTGTAAAATGACAGATCCAAAGTGTAAAGAGAGATAGTACAGACAACATTATCTGTTCGACACAATCAATACTTCTATTATTGCTCTATTCTGTTAGATATAATACTTTTCGATATCCAAATAATCACATAAACTGATGCCCCATGTACACTATCAGCCATATCATAGTCTTGATAAGATCTCTAAACAGGGGTGTAACAAGGAACTATAGTAAAGACCCATTCCATTATGACAGAACTCACCCACTGCTGTGTTGCTGTTCCTCTATTCCTTGCTTTCCCATTAACCAAATAAATACAATTTTCCACTGTCCCTTTCACGCACCTATTTTATTATCCACAGTGATCACTAACAGACACTTACCTGTGAGTGGAGGTGAGTCCTCTTCACTGCTGGGCCTCCTTAGCAGCTGCTAAGTCTTTTTATTGGGACATTAAAGAGGTACTCTGCTGGAAAACATTTTTTTTTTAAATCAACTGGTGCCAGAAAGTAAAACAGATTTGTAAATTACTTCTATTAAAAAAAATATTTACCCTTCCAGTACTTTTTAGCAGCTGTATGCTACAGAGGAAATTCTTTTCTTTTTGAATTTCTTTTTTGTCTTGTCCACAGTGCTCTCTTCTGACACCTCTGTCCATGTCAGGAACTGTCCAGAGCAGCATAGGTTTGCTGTGGGGATTTGCTTCTACTCTGGACAGTTCCTAAAATGGACAGAGCTGTCAGCAGAGAGCACTATGGTCAGACAGAAAGGAAATACAAAAAAAAAAAAAAACTTCCTATGGAGCCTATAACAGCTGATAAGTACTGGAAGGATTAAGATTTTTAAATAGAAGTAATTTACAAATCTGCAACAACAAAAAAAGTATGCACTCACCGCTGGTAAGCTGCTACGGGCTCCGAGTCCGGGATCACCACGGCATGAATGTAGACGGTAAGGGGCGCTCAGAGGCTACGCCGGTTGTTTCGGACGTAGGAACGTCCTTCTTCCGGCCTCCGAAACAGCCGGCGTAGCCTCTGAGCGCCCCTTACCGTCTACATTCATGCCGTGGTGATCCCGGACTCGGAGCCCGTAGCAGCTTACCAGCGGTGAGTGCATACTTTTTTTTATTGTTGCATATAGCGATACTTTACCTAGTGTGTGCACCCCGCAAGTGCTGCGTATATATAGAAGTTAGTCCGGACGCTCCTAGCGGTTACCTTGTATGTTTGCTTTTTCCACCTATTTGGTTTGCTACCTGGTGTGCTCTCTCCTTCTTGGATTTTCTAATTTACAAATCTGTTTAACTTTCTGGCACTAGTTGATTTAGAAAAAAATGTTTTCCAGTGGAGTACCCCTTTAAGCATTTCTGAATTCAGTTCTCGGAAATGTTTGGTGGTCTCATAGACAGTAAATGGAGCAGTGACCCCACAGGCATGATCCATACTGTTGATTTTGCGGTCCATTATGTCCCTGTTATGGGGGTCCCAGCAGTTGGACCCTAATGATATGCGTGTTATATTACCTATGCCCTGTGGATAGGAGATGACTTAATGAGATAGGTAGCAACTTTCAAAGGTCTGCTGCTAGTATCTTGATGTCAAAAGGTTCCTTCAGAGGCAGAAGTGTAACTACAGTAGTAGCCAACCAGAACCAAAAAGGTTTTTTGTAGGGGGTATGTGCCAAAGTTACATCTACAGTATATGAACTCCAGGACTCAGGTTTTCCCCAAGTTTTCCCAGAAGGAAATTGTCCAGAAGATCACAGTGTCTCTGCCAGTTTGTCATGTTTCCATAGTGCTTTCTGGTGCCATCACCTGGCCATCTAAATCGGTAATGTAATACTACATGGGGCCACTACAATGAATATGGAATCATGTTATACATGGCACATTTGCAGTAATGACATGATTGTCTTTGTTTCATAGATCTATACACTTGCGATCAGAGATGTTTTTTTGTGTAGCGAAAATTTCCACAAAGTTCTCTAGGCAAAAAATGACTTATTAGAGAGAAATGCCTTATATACTCAGGCTACTTTCTTCATCTCCCCCTACTTCTTAAACTAATCGTTAGCACTGTTCCCGTAAAGTTTATCCTGCCTAGTGTGTCCTGGTACACAGGTACTAAAAGAGGTAGCATTCAAGAGAAAGACAAATTCCAAAGGGCCTGATTGCAAAAGGAAAACCAGGTGAATTATTCCTATGAACCTGACCTGGATATGCTCAGGAAGCTGTGTCTCAGTGACCTGAAACCATATGTGGGGGATAGGATCCTTGCAACAGTTTTTTACTGACTACCCCTGTGAAGATCCCCGATAGCTTGCTCAGAAAAACTGGAATTTCAGCTAATGCAGGGTTCCAGTCAAAAGTCAAGGTCAAATTTAGCAACAAAGTCACATCCCAAGCAAAGTGCAAGAACAAGCCAGACTACACCAATAGGGAACAGATAACCCCCAGGTAGAAACATAACTAAATCTCAGTAGAACTACAAGCATCAGCAAAACAAGTGTCTCAAAGAACTGTGTTACAAATCTGAAGTATTCCACAGCGTTGTTTTTGCATTGGATTGCACCAGAAGTAAAGTCATGTACCAGGTTGTTATCCATAAACCTTGGCTCTGAAGTAGTGGTAAGTGGGAAACTGCATTGAGATACAGTTGCACACCTCTAGCCACATGATACTACAACACTCATCATCCACCTATATTACAGTCATCCACAACCTTATTTCTGGTATTGTGAACTTGACACTTTTGCGTACCTTAGCCAAAATACAGAGCCTATTGGATTGCCACGCATGCCATATCTACTGTTCACTTGGAGGGCACCACACACTTACAAAAGCTTATCCTGAAAAGTTTGATGAAAGGTTAGTGACCATTTTAATTACCATGTGCACTTTTCGAGAGTGTCGCATGGTAAACATTTCATGGAAATATCATGGAAATATGGTGATGCAATAAGCTGCTGCCTTTAAATATTTATATATCTTCAAGCTTGACATAGATGCAGAACGTAGCTGTGCATGGGTGTTGGATGTAGCTGTCCTGTGCTCTTCTGTGGATTGGATCTCCTGCATGCTGCCTTGAATACCACTTCATGTGTGTCCATCCAGGGGAACATCATTAATGTTAGAGGACGGTGCTGCACCTTACTTCCTAGCATGGATATATGCATTGGGACTATAGGTTCCACATAACTGGCAGGGCAAAGCGAGGAACGTGCAGGGGTGTGCACTCGGTGGTGTGCTTTATGCAATTTAAACTGTCATTATGTACAAGATGCATGAAATATGAGCCTATATAAATATTTAAAAGCAGAAGCATATTGGATCAGAGTGTTTTTTACATGATATATGCAAAGACTGTGGGGGAGATATTAAAAAACTATTGTAATTTCCGTTCCAGCGATATTAATTAGACTTTTTTTAAATTCCCCTCACATTTTCAAAGGTCTCTCATGCTACTTTGAAAATACGTGAGAGTTCATTTTCGTGGCACTTTGTTTTTTTTTTGCTCCGTTTTTATTTTTTTTGCAACAAAATTGCCTAGTTTGTTGTTAAAATCTGCAATTTTGGCACCAAAATAGCAGATTTTCACGCCAGATTTTACATCCCGGAATATTGGAATATTACATGAGATGCTTCTGCTGGAAAACTTTGGCAGAAGCATCTCAGGTAATATTCCATTAATACTAGTGCCCAGACAAGCGATAACTTATAAATAAAACATTTCTAGGGCTTAAATGGGCAATCTCATTAAAACTAATTTTTGCTATTGCACTCCTTATGGTAAATAAAACATCTTTTTAATGTATTTTGCTTAAAAAAATGAAGTTTTCTATGTTTTATTTGTGTTAAAAAAAAGCTGTCACTAGGTGCCTCCATACTTGTCCAGAGCACATTTTCTGGCCTGCCAGAAGTCTAAACACAGGAAATGCAGCCTAGAGTTCTGAGGGGTGTGTGCCCAGCTTTATCCAATCATAGCTCCTCTCATACTAAACTACACACTGGCAGTTGGTAGCAGAATAAGGGAAGAAGTTCTCCCCTGTATGGCTTCAGATGATGTCACACCTGCTGGGGAACGCCCCTTCCCAGTCTATGAACCTGAACCAGAGGCTGAACAGAATATACAGAGCAATATCAAGGTAGAAAACTAAAAAAGAATAACAATAAAATCAGGGGGTGGTTTATCAAGATGGGGCAGTGAACTGGGAGAATTATAACATTTATGTCACGATGCCGGCTGGCAGGAGGTGGATCCTCTGTGCCAGAGAGGGATTGGCGTGGACCGTGCTAGTGGACCGGTTCTAAGTCACTACTGGTATTCACCAGAGCCCGCCGCAAAGCGGGATGGTCTTGCTGCGGCGGTAGTGACCAGGTCGTATCCACTAGCAACGGCTCAACCTCTCTGACTGCTGAAGATAGGCGCGGTACAAGGGAGTAGACAGAAGCAAGGTCGGACGTAGCAGAAGGTCGGGGCAGGCAGCAAGGATCGTAGTCAGGGGCAACGGCAGGAGGTCTGGAACACAGGCTAGGAACACACAAGGGAACGCTTTCACTGGCACAATGGCAACAAGATCCGGCGAGGGAGTGCAGGGGAAGTGAGGTATACATAGGGAGTGCACAGGTGAAAACACTAATTGGAACCACTGCGCCAATCAATGGCGCAGTGGCCCTTTAAATCACAGAGACCCGGCGCGCGCGCGCCCTAGGGAGCGGGGCCACGCGCGCCGGGACAGGAACGAGGGAGAGCGAGTCAGGTACGGAAGCCGGGGTGCGCATCGCGAGCGGGCGCCACCCGCATCGCGAATCGCATCCCGGCTGGAGGCGGTATCGCAGCGCACCCGGTCAGTGGATCTGACCGGGGCGCTGCCGTAGCGAAGATGTTGCGAGCGCTCCGGGGAGGAGCGGGGACCCGGAGCGCTCGGCGTAACAGTACCCCCCCCCTTGGGTCTCCCCCTCTTCTTAGAGCCTGAGAACCTGAGGACCAGACTTTTATCTAGGATATTGTCCTCAGGTTCCCAGGATCTCTCTTCAGGACCACAGCCCTCCCAGTCCACTAAAAAAAAAGTTTTACCTCTGACCTTTTTGGAGGCCAGTATCTCCTTAACGGTGAAGATATCAGAAGAACCGGAGACAGGAGTAGGAGAAATGAGTTTGGGAGAGAAGCGGTTGAAGATGAGTGGTTTAAGAATAGAGACATGGAAGGCATTAGGAATACGAAGAGAAGGAGGAAGAAGAAGTTTGTAAGAGACAGGATTAATCTGGCACAAAATTTTGAAAGGACCAAGATAGCGTGGTCCCAATTTGTAGCTGGGAACACGGAAGCGGACATATTTAGCGGAGAGCCATACCTTGTCTCCGGGAGAAAAAATGGGGGGAGCTCTTCTTTTCTTATCAGCAAACTTCTTCATGCGTGATGAAGCCTGTAAGAGAGAATTTTGGGTCTCTTTCCATATGGTGGAAAGATCACGAGTTATTTCATCCACAGCGGGCAAACCAGAGGGCAAGGGAGTAGGGAGGGGGAGGGGAGAGAGGGTGACGGCCGTACACCACGAAAAATGGGGATTTGGAAGAAGATTCAGAGACTCTGAAGTTGTACGAGAATTCGGCCCATGGAAGAAGATCTGCCCAGTCATCCTGGCGGGAGGACACAAAATGCCGTAAATAATCACCCAGGACCTGGTTAATTCTTTCTACTTGCCCATTGGATTGAGGATGATAAGCGAAAGAAAAGTTTAATTTAATCTTGAGTTGTTTACAGAGAGCCCTCCAGAATTTTGACACGAATTGGACGCCTCTATCCGAGACGATCTGCGTGGGCAACCCGTGAAGACGAAAAATGTGTACAAAAAATTGTTTTGCCAACTGAGGCGCTGAAGGAAGACCAGGAAGAGGAATAAAATGTGCCATCTTGGAAAATCGATCAACGACCACCCAAACAACAGTGTTGCCACGGGATGGGGGTAAGTCTGTAATAAAGTCCATACCAATCAGAGACCAAGGCTGTTCGGGGACAGGCAGAGGATGAAGAAGACCAGCGGGCTTCTGGCGAGGAGTCTTATCCCGGGCACAGACAGTGCAGGCCCGCCCAAAATCAACAACATCCGTCTCCAGAGTCGGCCACCAATAGAAACGAGAGATGAGTTGCACGGATTTCTTGATGCCCGCATGGCCTGCGAGATGGGAGGAGTGACCCCATTTGAGGATTCCGAGGCGTTGGCGTGGAGAGACGAAGGTCTTCCCTGGAGGAGTTTGCCTGATGGAGGCTGGAGAAGTGGAGATCAGGCAGTCAGGAGGAATGATGTGTTGCGGAGAGAGCTCTACTTCCAAGGCATCCGAGGAACGAGAGAGAGCATCGGCCCTAATGTTCTTATCGGCAGGGCGAAAGTGAATTTCAAAATTAAACCGGGCAAAGAACAGAGACCACCTGGCCTGGCGAGGGTTCAGCCGTTGGGCAGACTGGAGATAGGAGAGATTCTTGTGATCGGTGTAAATAATAACTGGAAATTTTGATCCCTCCAGCAGATGCCTCCATTCCTCAAGTGCTAATTTAATGGCCAGTAGCTCTCGATCCCCGATGGAGTAGTTCCTCTCCGCCGGAGAGAAGGTCCTAGAAAAAAAACCACAGGTAACAGCATGCCCGGAAGAATTTTTTTGTAGAAGAACCGCTCCAGCTCCTACTGAGGAGGCATCAACCTCCAATAGGAAGGGTTTAGATGGGTCAGGTCTGGAGAGCACGGGAGCAGAAGAAAAGGCAGACTTGAGCCGTTTAAAGGCGTCTTCCGCTTGAGGAGGCCATGACTTAGGATTGGCATTCTTTTTGGTTAAAGCCACGATAGGAGCCACAATGGTGGAAAAATGTGGAATAAATTGTCTGTAATAATTGGCGAACCCCAAAAAACGTTGGATAGCACGGAGTCCGGAGGGGCGTGGCCAATCTAAGACGGCAGAGAGTTTGTCTGGATCCATTTGTAGTCCCTGGCCAGAGACCAAGTATCCTAGGAAAGGAAGAGATTGACATTCAAACAGACATTTCTCCATTTTGGCATAAAGTTGATTGTCACGAAGTCTCTGAAGAACCATGCGGACATGCTGGCGGTGTTCTTCTAGGTTGGCAGAAAAAATCAGAATATTGTCCAGATACACAACAACACAGGAATATAAGAGATCACGAAAAATTTCATTAACAAAGTCTTGGAAGACAGCCGGGGCGTTGCACAGGCCAAAGGGCATGACCAGATACTCAAAGTGTCCATCTCTAGTGTTAAATGCCGTTTTCCATTCATCCCCCTCCCTGATGCGGATGAGATTATAAGCACCTCTTAAGTCCAGTTTGGTAAAGATGTGGGCACCTTGGAGGCGATCAAAGAGTTCAGAGATAAGAGGTAGAGGGTAGCGGTTCTTTACCGTGATTTTATTAAGACCGCGGTAGTCAATGCAAGGACGTAGGGAGCCATCTTTCTTGGACACAAAGAAAAATCCAGCTCCGGCAGGAGAGGAGGATTTGCGGATAAACCCCTTTTTTAAATTTTCCTGGATGTACTCAGACATAGCAAGAGTCTCTGGGGCGGACAGAGGATAAATTCTTCCCCGGGGTGGAGTAGTGCCCGGGAGGAGGTCAATAGGACAGTCATAAGGCCTGTGAGGAGGTAGAATCTCAGCTTGTTTTTTGCAAAACACATCAGCAAAGTCCATATAGGCCTTAGGGAGACCGGTTACAGGGGGAACCACAGGGTCACGGCAGGGAGTACTGGGAACCGGTTTAAGGCAGTCCTTGAAACAAGAGATACCCCAGCTCTTGATCTCCCCTGTGGACCAATCCAGGGTTGGGGAATGGCGTTGGAGCCACGGTAGTCCAAGGAGAATTTCGGAAGTGCAATTGGGGAGGACCAAGAACTCAATTTTTTCTTGATGAGGTCCGATGCACATTAGAAGGGGCTCCGTGCGGTAACGCACGGTACAGTCCAATCTTTCATTGTTAACACAATTGATGTAGAGGGGTCTGGCGAGACTGGTTACCGGGATGTTGAACCTGTTGATGAGAGAGGCCAAAATAAAGTTTCCTGCAGATCCGGAATCCAAGAAGGCCATAGTAGAGAAGGAGAAGGTAGATGCAGATATCCGCAAAGGCACAGTAAGACGTGGAGAAGCAGAGTTGACATCAAGGACTGTCTCACTTTTGTGCGGAGTCAGCGTACGTCTTTCCAGGCGGGGAGGACGGATAGGACAATCCTTCAGGAAGTGAGGTGTCAGGCGAGACCGGTCAACTTGCATAGCCTCCACGGCGGGAGGCACAGGAACGGATTGCAGAGGACCAGAGGAGAGAGGAGCCGGGGAGAAAAAACGCCTCGTGCGAACAAAGTCCATATCCTGGCGGTGCTCCTGACGCCTTTCGGAAAAACGCATGTCAATGCGAGTGGCTAGATGAATAAGTTCATGCAGGTTGGCAGAATTTCTCGTGCGGCCAGCACATCTTTAATGTTGCTGGATAGGCCTTTTTTAAAGGTCGCGCAGAGGGCCTCATTATTCCAGGATAGTTCAGAAGCAAGAGTACGGAATTGTATGGCGTACTCGCCAACGGAAGAATTACCCTGGACCAGGTTCAGCAGGGCAGTCTCAGCAGAAGAGGCTCGGGCAGGTTCCTCAAAGACACTACGAATTTCCGAGAAGAAGGAGTGTACAGAGGCAGTGACGGGGTCATCGCGGTCCCAGAGCGGTGTGGCCCATGACAGAGCTTTTCCAGACAGAAGGCTGACTACGAAAGCCACCTTAGACCTTTCAGTAGGAAACTGGTCCGACATCATCTCCAAGTGCAGGGAACATTGTGAAAGAAAGCCACGGCAAAACTTAGAGTCCCTATCAAATTTATCCGGCAAGGATAGTCGTAGGCCGGAAGCGGCCACTCGCTGCGGAGGAGGTGCAGGAGCTGGCGGAGGAGATGATTGCTGAAGCTGTGGTAGTAGCTGCTGTAGCATCACGGTCAGTTGAGACAGCTGGTGGCCTTGTTGCGCTATCTGTCGTGACTGCTGGGCGACCACCGTGGAGAGGTCGGCGACAACTGGCAGCGGGACTTCAGCGGGATCCATGGCCGGATCTACTGTCACGATGCCGGCTGGCAGGAGGTGGATCTTCTGTGCCAGAGAAGGATTGGAGTGGACCGTGCTAGTGGACCGGTTCTAAGTCACTACTGGTATTCACCAGAGCCCGCCGCAAAGCGGGATGGTCTTGCTGCGGCGGTAGTGACCAGGTCGTATCCACTAGCAATGGCTCAACCTCTCTGACTGCTGAAGATAGGCGCGGTACAAGGGAGTAGACAGAAGCAAGGTCGGACGTAGCAGAAGGTCGGGGCAGGCAGCAAGGATCGTAGTCAGGGGCAACGGCAGGAGGTCTGGAACACAGGCTAGGAACACACAAGGGAACGCTTTCACTGGCACAATGGCAACAAGATCCGGCGAGGGAGTGCAGGGGAAGTGAGGTATACATAGGGAGTGCACAGGTGAAAACACTAATTGGAACCACTGCGCCAATCAGTGGCGCAGTGGCCCTTTAAATCGCAGAGACCCGGCGCGCGCGCGCCCTAGGGAGCGGGGCCGCGTGCGCCGGGACAGGAACGAGGGAGAGCGAGTCAGGTACGGAAGCCGGGGTGCGCATCGCGAGCGGGCGCCACCCGCATCGCGAATCGCATCCCGGCTGGAGGCGGTATCGCAGCGCACCCGGTCAGTGGATCTGACCGGGGCGCTGCCGTAGCGAAGATGTTGCGAGCGCTCCGGGGAGGAGCGGGGACCCGGAGCGCTCGGCGTAACAATTTATCAAGTTAAAGAGAGGTACTATTTAAATGTAAGTTCAGGTGCAGTGATCATGAAAAAAAATATATATTTTTTTAAATAACATTTTCCAATAATTATTTATTTTTCAAAAATGTATTAGCTATTATAGCTAGCAAAAAGCTAATGTGAATTTTTTTATGTAAAATAGACTCTCACCCCTTTGAAGATATCATGTAAAACATGAAAATTACATAGCCACGCCCACTTTTGAAAGACTGATGTGACTAGTGTAAACCTTGGATAATTCTCATGTAAAAAACTTTGATAATCTGATGGATCTGGCGCGAAACACAACATTTATGATGTGAAGAGTTTTGAATACGACCCCCTGTGTTGTTTGGGAAACACTGACACACACAAAGCACCCAGAGTAATATCAGGTCATCTGTTTGCATTTTGGAGACATTTCATGAAGCTACGGCCATATACAGACCATTATATTATATTATTATTATATACTTGCTTAAAATATAATAAAATGTAAAAAAAAAAAAATAATAATAATAATTAGTATTAATTATTTTCTCTAACAAGACAAAGAAAGATACCCCGCCAACACCATATACTTGATGACAGTATGTCAAATAGTAGTTAGTTGGCGCTAGTTTAGTCACATCCTCAGCACCAGTACATCTGTGTCACTTCAAAGAGTCCCAGCTAGAAAATGTCAGATGCGAGCGAACAATTAATGAACACATTTCCCAGTATTACTCAATCCAGTGCAGCTTATGAACATCTGCAGTAAAACCTGCCTAAAAGATCTTACGGTCTTATTATAGGACAGGATCATCCTTTATACATGGAACTAGTTCAATGTCGGGATTCAGTACAGATGTTCCACTGCGGCGACACAGCAAAGTGCTATTAAATGGAGCCAGCTGAATCAATACTGTGCAAGAATACAGAATATTAGAAATTCATATACGGTCCATTGGAAACATATATCAGCAGAGGGAAAACCAACATGGAAAATTACTGCTACTTTCTAGGCTTTGATGTTGTATAAGATCCTTATATAAATTATGATCAAACAACCTGCACTATTTAGAGTGTTAGGAAGGAAAACACCAAGGAATTAATCAGTGTTCTGTCTAATCCTTCCCAGGGAATTAATGAACATGTGAAAGGGTCCTCGGGCTCCCAGTCCCTACAATGTCTAGTATTGCAGTAAGCAGCCTGACATGGCCTTACCACTGAATGTGATAATTCTCCGATTTTTTTTCCGGTCTGTATCTTTGATCACTCGACGATGTGTTACAGTAGGAATTATACTTCTTACACTACGTTCACAATGCCACTGGGCTCCACTAAATGAAGCTATGTCTCTCAATCCATTGGAAGGATGGGTGTTGAGTACAGATAAAAATACTTCATTCACAATCTTTTTTTCTCAGCCCAACTCCTGTTAAAAAAAATGGACATTCAAGTCAATGGGATATGTAGGAACCCGTTGGGGTCAGTTGTGCTCTGACCCGTTCGAGTTTTATTCAGCGCCATAAAAAAGATTTGAATGGCAGTGTGAACCTAGCCTTAGAACCCAGGAACTTCAAGTTGTGCTTCTACTCATATAATAGTCCATAGAACTTCAGGATAATATCAATAATGGTTTCACTGTCTAGTACATTTTAAAGAGGATTTCCAAATGTTAAAGATTTGTCCAGGATTTATAAAAAATTGCATAAGAGCTGGATCTGGCATAAAGTGAGAAAAAAAACCTGAAACAAAACAACAACAACAAATAAAAAAAAAACTACATTTACTTACTCCAAATCTGCCAACAATTCAATGACAGTCCACCAGTCATTGCAGCAACCAGGGGAATACCAGAATGATTGCAAAATAAGGGGTGAATAGAGGATTTTCTTTCTTCTTCACATATGCTATTTCAAGCCTTTACCCAATTTTCTAAACCCCTTTAATAAACCTTTTTATTGTTGCAGCTACTTTGTCAGCAACAATTGTATGGATCTTCTAGTGAGTGCCAATGCTTGAAAACCACAAGAAAAAAACCTTACTCTGACACAGAAACCCACCGACAGCTAGAAAGCTAGAACCAAGGGGCTACAGATCCTCAATGAGAATGGACTGCGGATAAGGGAATATAGTTTAAAGTGGAGTATCCCTTTAATAGCCATATAATCTGATATACCAGGATCCGAGGTACAGTATTAGATAGATATAACCTATTGACGTCCACATAGCACAACAACATTTTCTTTTTCAGTACATATGAAGAGAGAGATAGATACTGGTTAGAATGTAAGTCATATAAGTACACAAAAGGATCTAATCAGAAATGGGTACAACTTATCAAATAAGCCCATAAGAAGGAGTGTTATATTTGTAATGGTCCATATATGGGTAAACATGAATGATTTGTGTTACTTAATTATAATAAACACACACATGATTAAAGTATATCAGTTTAGACATGAAAACACTTGAGGAGCCACCATCTTGGAAGGAGAAGATGTACCAGGTGTTTCACAAGAAGAGATCAGGAGAAGTACACTTGGACCAACAACATTTTGATGATTAAATTGGGAGACTGCCAAATAGTGTTCTCTTTGAAGTACGGACGCACCAGGTCCAGTGTGGGCCAGTATATTGTGCAATATTGTGGCTAAGAAATGTCAGTAAATGATATGTATAAACCACAAAACCATCAGATCAATCCCTGAACTACACTTTGCTTTGTACAATATACTGATGTCAATATGAGATCATGAAAAGCATCAGATTTCCAATGTTTCTCATTTTTATTTACCCACATCTATTTTCAGACAATCTCCTCTCACAATACAATTAGACTTGTGATAAATATATATGGAGAGACCTGTTAAGTCTTTTCTGAGGATGAAGGAAAGACGAGGAGAACACAGCAGCTTGGGTGCCATAATCTGTGGTTGTAGGGTTCCCTGCTGTGCATCTGGAATGGAGCTATCTGTAACCATTAAAGGGGTTGTGCGCTGCCCTGCAGTTAGGAGCTCCGCTCACAGCGTCCGGAAGTTCATTACTCCGAACGCAGTGTGCGGGCTTCCGTGTTCGCGGCCGCCGGGCACGACGTCACGCCCGTCCCCTTTGTGACGTCTCGCCCACCCCCTCGTGATGTCTCGCCCGCCCCCTCGTGATGTCACGCCCGCCCCCTCAACGGAAGTCTATGGGAAGTCTTCCAATAGACTTTCGTTGTGGGGGCGGGCGTGACGTCACGAGGGGGTGGGCGAGACGTCACAAAGGGGCCGGGCGTGATGTCACGCCCGGCGGCCGCGAACACGGAAGCCCGCACACAGTGTTCGAAGTAATGAACTTCCAGACGCTGTGAGCGGAGCTCCAAACTGCAGGGCAGCGCACAACCCCTTTAAATGCTTTCCTACTATAAGACACAACATAGTGCACAAAGGGGAACTTTGTGGAAAGTAGTGATGATTTTATACATTCTATCATAGTTAATGGCTCTACAAACCACTGGTAAAATAAGTTTCATAATCCATCTGACCCATGTTACCTGGTCTTTAGTTTTCTGAATTGCAGAGGTGCAACCTGGGGACCTTCTCATCACAGATTGGATTCTTGGTTTTGGATAAATGGGAAAAGTAGTCCCAATAAGGTTATGGTTAGCTTAGTCAACTATGGGAGAAGTGAAGTTGATGGAAATGTGTTAGTTGTAATGGATGTGTTATGATGATAACCATGTATAAGGAATGTTACGATAAACTGAAGATGCAGAAGAAAATAGTAGAAGTACAAAAAAATCTGTACTAGAAGACATAGTTCAATGTACATAGTGGTCAGATTATGGATGATTCTTGCTGCTACATAATTGTAGATGATGCATTAATACAGTAAATGGCCCAAAGACTCCACCATGCCCCCTCCCATAAACTTGCATTAAGGGGGCGTGTTGCAACATCATGAGGGGCATAGCCAAGACGTCACGACCCCTGCCGCCCCCACCCAGCGTTCTAAATGAACGCCGGGTGCTGCAAAGAGATCGCGGGGGTCCCAGCTGTGGGACTCCATGATCAGACATTTTATGGAGTACCCCTTTAAGCATACTTGTCTCGCTAAATGACTAGTAGTGTACATTAGGTTCTTGCTATGGACGGACTGTGGGCCTACAAGAGTACATAGCAATAAAGTTCTTACACTCTGGGCCTGTACAGAACTGGTGATCATTGTACATGGGGAAAAGTACTCTAAGAGAAGCAAAGACAGCTGTGACAATTTCCCCTACCTATATATGTAATAGGGTTAAATCCTGTAAGGCCAACTGCAAGGTCTTCACAAATGTACAATGTTAACAGTTTCACTTCCTCTAGGTCCAAAAGTATTTGGGCATTATTGGCCATAAATCCTCCAAAGGCTTTGTTTGGGTCCAAAGGTATTTGATGCCCCTTTGTCCATGGTTATGCTTGTAGGCAGGGATGGGTAAATGAGATGTTTTATACCGGTCAGTCTACCATAAAACCCCACAACAACAGGAAGCATAAAATGACAGTATAGGGGCGTATACAACATAGCACTGCCTGCTTTCCATACCTGTATGAAGAGCCGCATCTTATTGATAACTTGGTTGATGATGACGTTGGACCCTCGGACTTTTACTTCTGGATTGTTTACTTGATCTTTAAAATCACTGGAAACAACGAGGTTGGTGTAACTATGGGAAAAAAAGAGGAAATTGGTGACCCTGATTTAAAAGTAGTCAGAAGTTAGGCAGTCATGACATGACTTATACATATCCTTATAAAATATTTTCCATTCAGATTTCATATAAAATAGCTTACAAAACTGACCAAATAGTGAGTTTTTAGGACAGGAAAGAGAAGTAATGCAATGGCATGGACTCAATACAACATCAAGCCAAGTTGATAAAGGAATAATAAAGTGAAACACCTACGGAGTACGGACCCCTATGTAACTGCAGGAGTGTTCATATAAAGAGCATAACTAGAAGTCAAAAACCCAAAGCAACAAATAGAATGGGGCTGCCTTCTTATCCTCTTATTGGACAGGCATTTTAGGCATAATGATCGCTACACCAGGTATCACTTTCCTGGTTCCTTTCAATTACAGAACACAAGAGATGCCAGACCAGTTTGCTTTAATATCAAATAGATATGCTGTAAAACTAGATGGCAAAGCCTGACCATTGGGAGTGTCACTAGTCCAGAGATCTTGGTATTCAATCTTGTTGGAGAAGTAGACATGCATGGGCAATCATTCTCTATTATATTATTGGGAGATGCAGAAACAGTCAGGTAGGTTCACTGGTTGTACAAGTGTTTTGTACGAAAGATCCTTTAAAGGGGTACTCCGCCCCTAGACATCTTATCCCATATCCAAAGGATAGGGGATAAGATGTCAGATCGCCGCGGTCCCGCTGCTGGGGACCCTCGGGATTGCCGTTGCGGCACGCCGCTGTTATAACTGCACAGAGCGAGTTCGCTCTGTGCGTAATGACGGGCGATACAGGGGATGGAGCAATGTGACATCATGGCTCCGCCCCTCGTGACATCATGGCCCGCCCTCTTAATACAAGTCTATGGCAGGGGCGTGACGACCTCCACGCCCCCTCCCATAGACTAGTATTGAGGGGGCGGGCCATGATGTCACGAGGGGCGGAGCCGTGCCGTAACGATGCTCCGGCCCCTGTACTGCCCGTCATTACGTGCAGAGCGAACTCGCTCTGTGCAGTAATGACAGCGGGGTGCCGCAGCGGCAATCCCAGGGGTCCCCAGCAGCGGGACTGCGGCGATCTGACATTGGATAGGGGATAAGATTTCTAGGGGCGGAGTACCCCTTTAAGACCAGAAGTCAATCTAGAAATAAGATTCCATTCATGACTAGGATGACGTAAGCTGATCTGATTTCTGCCAGTGATGAAGGTTACATAACCACCGTGTACTAGTAGATCCATAACACCTCTTAGTATTAGAGTAGCATGAAAACAAGTCACCACTGAGCCACCAAGGCTAAGAACCCAATTTCTTTGTGTTCCTAGGACTTTCATTCTATCTCCTCATAATGCTAAATAATGTAAATCTTAATACAGCATCATCAGGGACTACCACCATTCATCACTGGTAAGTCACTCAACTGTTTCCTACTTGTTCAACACAGACTTTGTCCACCATTGCTGGGTAACTACAGTAGGCAGTGAAAATAACCAAACCATTTGAGTGTTTTACAATGAATAACAGTGAATCCCATTATTATGCAATGTTGATAAGTAAGAAATTGACAGTAAAAATCATTATAATCAATACAAGGCATAAAGATGGAGTATTTCATAAATCAGTATACGTGCAGCACATGACTACTTCTGCTATGTAAACACCACCCCATCATTATATACAATAGGTGTATAAGGCAATCAATCATTCACCCATTTTGCCGACATACTGTATAATATATAGTCAGTCAGTTATTCAGAAAGTTTTCAGACTTAGTTTTCCCCCATAATTCTGCACTCAGTACCCAATAATGGCAAAGTGACAACAGAATGTAAGAAACCTTTGCTAATTTATTAAAAAAAAAAAAAAATGGTAATATTGCATTGACATAAGTACTCAGACCCTTTACTAAGTTGAAGTCCCTTTGGCAGGGATTACAGCTTCCAGTCTTCTTGGGTATAAGGCCACATGGTTTGCACACCTGAATTTGGGAATTATCTGCCATTTTTCTCTGCAGATTCTGTAAAGCTCTGTCAGGTTGGATGGGGCTGTCAGTGGAAGCCATTTTATAAGCCAGAAACATATTTGTCCCTAAGCCATTTCTGTGTTGTCCTCCTCTTAGACACTTAGAATTACGCTTAGGAAGCTTAGAATTAAGGCCATAAACCTCAGTCTTGGTTTCATCAGACCACAGAATCTTGTTTCTCGCAGTATGAGAGTCTTTTAGGTGTTTTGTTGTTGTTGTTTTTTTATTTATTTATTTATTTTTGCAAAGTCCAGATGAGCTTTAATGTGTCTTTTACAGTTTCTTTTTGGCCACACTACCATAAAGCCCAGATTGGTGGAGTGCTGCAGTGATGTGGACCTTATGGAAGTTTCTTCCATCTGAAAACAGGATCTTTGGAGCTCAGCTAGACTGACCATTAGGCCCTTGGTTACCTATCTTACTAAGGCCCTTGTCCCCTGATAACTTAGTTTGGTAAGGGTGGCCAGTTCTAGGAATAGTCCTGGCTGTTCCAAATTTCTTCAATTTAAGAATTATGGAAGCCATTGTGCCCTTGGGAGCTTTTAGTGCAGCATACATTTGTTTGTACTCTTCTCAAGATATGTGCCTCCAGGTAATGCTATCTCTGAGCTCAACATGCAGGTCTTTCCTCCTCATGGCTTCATTTTCTTTCTGATATGTATTGTCAGCTATGAGACCTTATATAGACAGGGGTGTGTCTTGGTGTGTCTTTCCGACTTTTGTCCAAACAACTGAATTTACAACAGTGAAGGTGTAGAAACATCTCAAAGATGATCCAGAAAAATGGGAGGAGCCAGAGCTGAACTACAGGTGTCATAGCAAAGGGTCTGAATACGTATGTCCATGTAAAATTTTAGTTTTTCTTGTTTAAGAAAGTTGTAAACATGTGTAAAATTCTATTTGCTAATTCTCGTTCTGGGCTATTTAATCCAGAATGAATGGAAAAAAATTTTACATAACAAAATGTGAAAAGAATTAAAAGGGTCTGAAAACCTTTTGAATGCATTGTATAACAGCCTGCCGATAGTTAATGTTTTCTTTAGTTTACATTCTTTTTGTTTCAATGATAAATGTACAATGACTAAGGCAATGCACGGTGACTTCTTGTCATATATGTGAGGTCATCTGGAGGTAAGCACAAGTACAGTAAGTGGACATCACGTCGCCGGTGTAGTCAGGAAGATATTGTCTGCACACATCGGGGGAGATTTATCAAAACCTGTGCAGAGGAAGAGTGGTGCAGTTGCCCATAGCAACCAATCAGATTGCTTCTTTCATTTTCCACAGGCCTCTTAAGAGGCCTGTGGAAAATGAAAGAAGCAATCTGATTGGTTGCTATGGGCAACTGCACCACTCTTCCTCTGCACAGGTTTTGATAAATCTCCCCCATCATCTCTAAATGTGATTCCATGTGTATTCCCATCATGCACGCACGCGTATGTGAAGTGCCACTGTGGCCCTTGAAGGGCCTGTTGCGGTTAGTGACCATTTTTCTCCTGCTTTGATGAAAAGGATGTGACATTTGGGTTTCAGCTGCAGTACAGTGTTTGCTTTGTCTCGAGCAGCTGCTCTTTGTGCTCTGTCTGTAATGGACTAATATAGATACTTGGGTCATTTATTACGGAAAAACCCACAGTCAGCAGTATCCAGACAGGAGGTTCATTCACCTGTTCTCTTCATCTGTAGTGGATAGGATCATACATACCGTAATGTGTACAGAGTTCAACTAGGACCAAACGGAGCTTGAGGCAGAGGATACATTTACACCCATTTCTTGCTTTCACTGCCTGTACTGGCTGTTCCTTTAACCCCTTCTGGTCATGGTGATTTAAATTTGCTTAAAGGGGTACTCCGCCCCTAGACATCTTATCCCCTTTTCAAAGGATAGGGGATAAGATGTCTGATCGCGATCTTTGCTGCAGCACCCAAGACATCCAGTGCACAGAGCGAACTTCGCTCCGTGCCGGATGACTGGCCAAGTGGGGCGGAGGCATGTGACATAACGGCCATGCCCCCTCAATGCAAGTCTATGGGAGGGGGCGTGACAAGTGCCATGCCCCCTCCCATAGACTTGCATTGAAAGGGCATGGTCATGATGTCACGAGTGGGGCGTGGCCGAGACATCATGAGCCACTGGCGCTGCACCTGACACTCTAAACGAACGCCGGGTGCAGCAGTGAGATCACGGTGATCCCCAGTGGCGGGACCCCTGCGATCAAACATCTTATCCCCTATCCTTTGGATAGGGGATAAGATGTCTAGGGGCAGAGTACCCCTTTAAAGGCCATCTGTGGCCAAAAACATCTGAGATAGGGGATAAGTATTTGATCGCGGGGGTCCGAACGCTGGGGCCCCTTGGAATAAGAACATACAGATGCATTTATATATATATATATATATATATATATATATATATATATTCATTTATTTAAAGGGGTACTCCAGTGGGAAACATTTTTTTTAGGTCTTTATAAGTCAACTGGTGCCAGAAAGGTAAACAGATTTGTAAATTACTTCTATTAAAAAATCTTTACCCTTCTTGTACTTTTTAGCAGCTGTATGCTACAGAGGAAATTCTGTTATTTTTTTTATTTCTTTTTTGTCTTGTCCACAGTGCTCTCTACTGACACCTCTGTCCATGTCAGGAACTGGCCAGAGCAGCATAGGTTTGCTATGGGGATTTTCTCCTGCTCTGGACAGTTCCTGATACGGACAGGGGTGTCAGTAGAGAGCACTGTGGATAAGAAAATCACTCAGACACAAACTTCAGCAAATGACACTTCCCTCTGAAGGTGTTCCTCCTCCAGTGCATGGGTCTTATCATCTTGGGTGTAGCTCTCTCTGGAGGCGCCATCTTATACACATTGTATCAAACACAATGGGGGAGATTTATCAAAGCCTGTGCAGAGGTAAAGTTGTCCAGTTGCCCATAGCAACCAATCAGATTCCTTCTTTCATTTTTCACAGGCCTTCCTAAAAATGAAAGAAGCGATCTGATTGGTTGCTATGGGCAACTGGGCAAGTTTTACTCTGCACAAATTTTGATAAATCTCCCCCAATGGGAGGGGGAGCGAGCTAGTGAGTGGCCTTTTTAGCTAGCATATTCTAAATAGGCATTTTAGCTTATCCATTACACATTTATCTATAACCTGCAAGCTCTATAATGTGCTGACACTATTTTTACCCCGCAGAGCTTACACTCTACACCCCTCCCTGTCAAGTGTTTCAGTTTCTCTGTGTTCCAGGGAATCGCATGCCCCCCACAGTATGAGGCTGTCAGTTTCTGGCCTGACCATATGCATCATTGGCTGTAATGTGTCAGTTGTAGCTCACGGCTCAGCGATAACACCAGCAGCACAGCATGCAGCGGTGGCATCTTTTAGGCAACCTTGAGGGAACATTCATCATCCATGCACTAATTGTTAGAGGCAGGTCCTTTCTTCATTAAGACATGAGCTGCGAAAACTGTATCCACTGCTCCCCGAGCCCCTGGCCCTCCCAGACGTTGCTTCTGTAGCAGTATGCCGTCTATGTTTCCAGAGCATATTTATTGATTGGGGAGAAGCAGTTTCTTAATGTGCACTAATTTCCCTCAATCAGCTGGCCTGTTTCTGCTGAGTGCAGCACTCATCCAAAATAGCAGCACATCTAGAGCCCTGGTGCATCTGTAGGACCTTCAGGAGTCGATGTTTGTCCTTTAAGCCACTAGAGCAGCAGAAATGGCATGACCTGGGACTAAGGGGTTAATAGTCATATGGAAGGAAATGGCCTTAGGATCAGTAAGGGTCATATTATTAACCATCTCATTAAATTGTTGTCAATATAAGCTGCTGAAAAGTATAAAGGTGGATGACTATAGCTTTCTTCAGGCATATTCTGTCTGGCTTACAAACACCATCTTCAAATAGTTTGCTAGTTAAAGGGTACTCTGGTGACATATATATATTTTTTTTTATCAACTGGTGCCAGAAAGTTACTCCACTGCTCAGCATTTGGACTTGCATTGAGGGGGGTGGGGCTATGACGTCAAGAGCTCCCAGCGCCGGCTCCAGCATTCGGAACAGTTTGTTCCAAACCCTGAGAAGCGGAGTACCCCTTTAACAAGAAATGCAAACTGCGCTCATTCCTGTTCAGCACATGTGAATGCACAGATCAAAGTAAAATCTACATCCATGCGTCAGGTTTCGAGCATCCTCTCTTTATTACAACAGTTTATCATGCTGTGCTAAAGAGTCGATGCTCGAAAAGTGTTTCATGGATGTTGCTATTACTCTGCCATACCTTTAAGATGGAATAATATATACTGATGTTTTGTTTGCACCAACATTTGGATACTGGATTCCTTTTTTTCATGTTATTAGGTCCCTTACTCCTAGACAGGCTGAAAAACATTCTCATGCATATTTGTACACATGAGACTGAATGTCATACTAAAGGATAGAGGACTGCCACAGCAATGAGCCAGTAGTAGTAGTAGTAGTAGTAGTAGTAGTAGTAGTAGTAGTAGTAGAAGTAGTAGTAGTAGTAGTAGTAGTAGTAGTAGTAGTAGTAGTAGTAGAAGTAGTAGTAGAAGTAGTAGTAGTAGAAGTAGTAGTAGAAGTAGTAGTAGAAGTAGTAGAAGTAGTAGTAGTAGAAGTAGTAGTAGTAGAAGTAGTAGTAGTAGTAGAAGTAGTAGAAGTAGTAGTAGTAGTAGTAGAAGTAGTAGTAGTAGAAGTAGTAGTAGAAGTAGTAGAAGTAGTAGTAGAAGTAGTAGAAGTAGTAGTAGAAGTAGTAGTAGTAGAAGTAGTAGTAGAAGTAGTAGTAGAAGTAGTAGTAGAAGTAGTAGTAGAAGTAGTAGTAGTAGAAGTAGTAGTAGTAGAAGTAGTAGTAGAAGTAGTAGTAGTAGAAGTAGTAGTAGTAGAAGTAGTAGTAGTAGTAGTAGTAGTAGTAGTAGTAGAAGTAGTTGTAGAAGTAGTAGTAGTAGTAGTAGTAGTAGTAGTAGTAGTTGTAGTAGTAGTAGTAGTAGTAGTAGTAGTAGTAGTAGTAGTAGAAGTAGTAGTAGTAGTAGTAGTTCTTTACTCACAGCCAATGGCAGGTGTCTGTAAATAAGTAGTTTTCTTTTTGACAAACAGCCAATTGGTAAGCTGGTGTCTCTTCTACTGCAGTCTTGCCACCACTTTACTCAGAGATCCGTTCCCCTACCTGCAGCCCCCCGCCCCCCTCGCATCATGCCACAAATTGCCAGCCTAGAAGAGAGCCAACTCTATTGCCAGAGTTCCTGCCCAAGCCCTGTCTCCTTCTCTGGCTCTTGCTGTTGACACCAAGTTTATCTGATAGTCCAGCGTCCACCTTCATAATCCAGCCACCGCCTTAGCAATGGACTGTGGCATCTGGTGCTGCAGAGAGGTATTTGGTTCTGTAATTTGCTATCTAGTGCTGTGGAGAGGTATTTAGTACTTCCCTGTAATATTTGGTGCTGCTGGAGAGATATTTTGTGCGACACTGAGGTATTGGTATTTGGCACTGCTGGCTTCACTGTGGTATTGGTTTGGCACTGATGGAGAGGTATTATTCCTGAAGTGAGGTATTTGGTACTGCTAGGAAGGTATGTTGTGCTGCACTACTGTATAAATTTAGTTCTGTGTAGTGTTCTGTGCTGCTAGAGGGTACTATATGTCACCAAAGATATATATATAACCCTACATATATAGTAGGTAAGGGTATGTATTTGCACTTATGACACCAAAAAGAGAACCATACCACAAATTAAACAGAAAAGTAATAGAATGTAGAAAATAAACTTTATTAATACAATTTAGTAATAAAAAATAGATATTAGAATTAAAACAAAAATAGATAGGCACTAGTGGACATACAAAGATATAGGACAATGGTAGGACCCAAATACATCAAAATATACAAGTATAAGGAGTAAATGCCACAGTAGCTGGTAGGATACAAGAATAATATCTGCCAAAAGTATACAATAAAGGGTGCCAAACCATACCTACACCTGAACCCCAACGATCGTTTCGCTATTATGCCGCTTCTTCAGGGGGCGTGACGCCCCCTGAAGAAGCGGCATAATAGCGAAACGATCGTTGGGGTTCAGGTGTAGGTATGGTTTGGCACCCTTTATTGTATACTTTTGGCAGGTATTATTCTTGTATCCTACCAGCTACTGTGGCATTTACTCCTTATACTTGTATATTTTGATGTATTTGGGTCCTACCATTGTCCTATATCTTTGTATGTCCACTAGTGCCTATCTATTTTTGTTTTAATTCTAATATCTATTTTTTATTACTAAATTGTATTAATAAAGTTTATTTTCTACATTCTATTACTTTTCTGTTTAATTTGTGGTATGGTTCTCTTTTTGGTGTCGTCAAGGGTACTATATGTGCTACAATTTCTTTTATAGCTACTGCACCAGTAATACAGTTTCTGGATAGTAGCATTTGTTAACTGGTAAGACATTAACATCACCATGGATTGGCTAGTGAGACCCAAGCAAAATTAGTTTGAGAAGGCCTGGACTACATCAGAGTCACAGTAAAGATTGATTTGATGTTTTCACTTATGGCATTGTCATCCAAAATGACACTCTACACACCACAACTATGAATGACAAGAAAATGAGCATCTAAAACCCACTAATGCATGGCCAGGTTTAGACCACCAAGGAGGAAATGATTACAAGAAGATGGTGTAATGGCATTAATATTGCATAGTTATATAAGAGCATCTTAAATGGGCACTGTCAGATTTAAACATTTTTTACATGTTGCACATCTTGGTAAAACATTCATCTTTAAAATATACTTCATAAGAAAATTAAGACATTTTTACAGAAATCACGGCTTATTTGAAAGACCACTTAGGGGCCCCCATACTATCCAGAACATAATCCTGTCTGGCTGCAACATAATCTTTGTCTGAGCTGAAGAACAGGTTGGGAAAAAGTTCAGGGAGGTAGGGCAGAACTGGAACCCCTTACTCCTGTTCTGTCTGAAAACAGAGAGGAGGGGGTTACAGAGCAGCCTGCAGTGATTGGATAAAGAGATTCAGCACAGCACAGCAGACTCAGGGAGGAAGTGAATGCATGGTGAGTGAGGGCTCAGTGTTTGCCTCAGCCACGCCCCTTCCTGAGCAGTGGATGCCAAAATGAGTGAGCAGCTGAACAGAGGGATTTGTGAGCCAAATATAGAAGCTAAACACATAAAAATATATATGTAAAGCATCTGCATGACTTAGTGAGTAATATAAATAAATAAGCATTATTTTTTTTTGTGATATGACAGGTACGTTTTAAAGAGTAATAGATGCTTGGAACAAACTTCCAGCAGGGGTGGCGGGTCAATCCACAGTAAGTAAATATAAACCTGCCTGGGATAAACATATATCTATTCGAGGATAAATATAAAAAGAGAATAATATTAGAGCAGACTTAGAGTGTGTTCACATGGCGATTTTTCTGCAATTCGGCAGAAATTGCAGAATTCCTATTATCTTGTTATCTAAACACAGATTTCCACTGACATTCAGGTCCCATTGATTTTAATAGGATTCTGCTACAGAATTCCACAAATATTATATTTTGACGGAATGTGGAAAGTAGAATTTCCGTGACAAAATGCCGGCCACAGAAATTCTGCGTTCTAAATGGGACGGTGGAATCTCATTCAAATCAATTTGCAGTAAATTGAATCATTCTTAATTTAATAATTCATAATTCTTCTGCAGAATTCTGCATGGAAATTCCACTGTGTGAACATACCTTAACCGGTTAACGAAGATGGACGTCTATACTTGTCCGTGTACTGTTAACCGGGTATGGCGCGGGCTCCCGACTCGAGCCCGCGTCATACCGGCCGGCCCCTAGCTGATTCCTGTAGCTAAGGCTGACATTAATAGTTGACATGCGGCGATCGCCACGACCGGCTATTAACCCTTTAGAACGCCGCTGTCAAAGCTTACAGCAGCATCTAAAGGTGCCTCTATGCCGTCTCTGGTGGTCCAGTGGGGTGGATCGCCCCCCCGCAGCATGATCGCGGGAGGGGCGATCCACTGTGGAGGTAGCAGGAGGGCTTAACTCTCTCCTTCCACGGCGGCTCCTGCACTCTGAATGATAAAGCCTAGCAGGGCCAGGCGTATCAATATAGCGCAGAGCACACAGATCAATGTAGTTTTATGGAACCACATTGATCTGTATGAGGAATCAAATGATTCCTCCTAAAAGTCCCCTTAGGGGACTAAAAGTGTAAAAAAAATAAATAAATAACATTTAAAAAAAGTTTAAAAACACACACATTAACCCCTTCCTTATTAAAAGTTTAAATCACCCCCTTTTCCCAAATGCCATATAAAAAATATATAAAAATTATAAAAATAAAAAATATATAAAAATTATAAAAATAAACATATGTGGTATTGCCGCGTACGTAAATGTCTGAACTATAAAAATATACTGTTAATTAAACCGCACGGTCAATGGCGTATGTGCAAAAAAATTCAAAAATCCAAAATTGTGTATTTTTGCTCACTTTTATACCATAAAAAAATGAATAAAATGCGATCAAAAAGTCTGATCAAAACAAAACATGGTACCGATAAAAACTTCAGATCACGGTGCAAAATATGAGCCCTCATACAGCCCTATATGCGAAAAAATTAAAAAGTTATAGGGGTCAGAAGAGGAAAATTTTTAAATGTATTCATTTTCATGCTTTTTTTAAAGGATTTTTTTCCAAAAGTACGACAAAATCAAACCTATATAAGTAGGGTATCATTTTAATCGCATGGGCCTACAAAATAAAGATAAAACATCATTTTTACTGAAAAATATACTGCGTAGAAACGGAAGCCCCCAAAATGTACTAATTCGCCGTAGATTTTTTGGGTAAAATGACTAATGTCATTACAAAGTAGAATTGGCGGTGCAAAAAAAAAAAAAAAAAGCCATCATATGGATTGTTAGGTGCAAAATTGAAAGGGTTATGATTTTTAAAAGGTAAGGAGGAAAAAATTTAAGTGCAAAAATGGAAAAATGCTTGGTCCCTAAGGGGTTAAATGATCTTTTTCTGCAGACAATCTTTTGATGCTATATGGAGCATTCTCCATGCAAAGTAATCTCAGGTCTTAGGTTGGCACACTCCAGCAATGACAGCTGTATGGGTTGCAGAAGGGCACTGTTACTGGGTACCGTCATCTATGGGAAACATGGCGTACAGACTCATAGAAGATTTATGGTCTGTAAATGGACACAGACTAATAGATGGAGCTGTTCATCAGTCTATCCTGTCCCTTTATGTGCAGCAAAAGAAAATACCATTTACCAATGCAGTGAAGATCGTCTTTGTATGATTTGTGATATGAGTGCCCTCTGCTGGAAATATGGGAGAATTGAAAACCTTGGACACAGGCTCAGAAGGAGGGTGTGGCACAATAGCTATACCATAAGCTGAGTTCACATGTTTCATCTGAACTTGCCCCCAAAGTAGCCACATGTGGATTTACAGTGCACATTACATATAAACCCAGCCTATAAGGCAGTGTTTCCCAACCAGGGTGCCTCCAGCTGTTGCAAAACTACAACTCCCAGTATGACCGGACAGCCAAAGGCTGTCCGGGCATGCTGGGAGTTGTAGTTTTGCAACAGCTGGAGGCACCCAGATTGGGGAACACGGCTATAAAGGCTCATTCATACTTCTGGATAGTGATTCTGCATTTTGTTTTATGTTTTTTTTTTTCTTTTATTGAGAAAAAATTGTCAGCACATTTTTCTTTTTTATGTAAAAAGAAATTGATACAATAATGGATACAACATAGAATAAAATAATAGAGCAAATTAAAAACAAAAGTTCCTAAAATGGACAGAGATGTCAGCAGAGAGCACTGTGCTCGTGATTCAGCAGAGAGCTCTGTGTTCCAAAAAGAAAAGAATTTCCCCTGTAGTATTCAGCAGCCAATAATTACTGGAAGGATTAACATTATTTAATAGAAGTAATATACAAATCTGTTTAACTTTCTGTCACCAGTCAATTTAAGAAAAAAAAAAAGTTTTTCACTGGAGTACCCCTTTAACGACGCAGGACGTAAATGTACGTCCTGGTGATGTGGTACTTAACGCACCAGGACATACATTTACGTCCTGAGCATAACCGCCGGCATCGGAGCGATGCCGGCATCATGCGCGGCAGGTCCCGGCTGTGGATCGCAGCCAGGGATCCGCCAGTAATGGCGGACACCCGCGATCCCGCGGATGTCCGCCATTGACCCCTCAGATACCGTGATCAATACAGATCACGGCATCTGCAGCATCGCGGTCACTTAACAGGATGATCGGATCGCCCGCAGCGCTGCCGCGGCGATCCGATCATCCTGAACAGCAGACGGAGGTCCCCTCACCTGCCTCCGCTGCCTTCCGGGAGTCTTCTGCTCTGATCTGCCTTCCACAGACCAGAGCAGAAGATGACCGATAACCCTGATCAGTGCTATGTCCTATACATAGCACTGAACAGGATTAGCAATCGAATGGTTGCTATAAATAGTCCCCTATGGGGACTATAAGAGTGTAAAAATAAAATTAAAAGTAAAAAAAATGTGAAAAACCCCCTCCCCCAATAAAAACGTAAATTGTCCCATTTTCCCTATTTTACCCCCAAAAAGTGTAAAAAAATTATTTTATACACATATTTGGTATCGCCGCGTGCGTAAATTTTCGAACTATTAAAATAAAATGTAAATGATCCCATACGGTGAACGACGTGAATGTAAAAAAAAAAAGTCCAAAATTGCTTTTTTCTAACATTTTATTCCCAAAAAAATTTATAAAAAATGTAATAAAAGTTTTGTATAAGCAAATATGGTATCAATAAGAGTACAGTACAGATCACAGCACAAAAAATGAGCCCTCATACCGCTGCTTATACGGAAAAATGAAAAAGTTATAGGTCTTCAAAATAGGGGGATTTTAAACGTACTAATTTGGTTAAAAAGTAAGCGATTTTTTTTTTAAGCGCAACAGTAATAGAACAGTGTATAATCATGGGTATCATTTTAATCGTATTGACCCAGAAAATAAAAAACACATGTCATTTTTACCATAAATTGTACGGCGTGAAAACAAAACCTTCAAAAAATTAGCAAAATTGCCTTTTTCTAATTTCCCCACACAAATAGTATTTTTTGGGTTGCGCCATACATTTTATGCTAAAGTGAGTGATGGCATTATGACGGACAACTGGTCACGCAAAAAACAAGCCCTCATACTAGTCTGTGGATGAAGATTTTTTGAAGGGGAGGAGTAAAAAACGAAAGCGTAAAAATAAAATTGTCTGAGTCCTTAAGGTCCAAATGGGCCGAGTCCTTAAGGGGTTAAAGAAGTACTCCGGTGCAGGAACACTTATCCCCTGTCCAAAATGCCAAGTGACCATTCTTTAAGTTAATGTGTTAATACCAGGAACATTTTTAAAGTTAAAGTTTTTTTTTTTTTTTTTTTATCATCTGGTGTCAGAAAGTTAAACAAATTTGTAAATTACTTCTATTTAAAAACCGTAATCCTTCCAGTACTTATCAGCTGCTGTATACTACAGAGGAAGTTGTGTAGTTCTTTTCTGTCTTACCACAGTACTCTCTGCTGACACCTCTGATCTTCTTCTAATTATTCCTAGCCTCGGAAGAATTAAAGGGGTATTCCAGGCCAAAACTTTTTTTTATATATCAACTGGCTCCGGAAAGTTAAACAGATTTGGAAATTACTTTGATTAAAAAATCTTAATCCTTGCAATAGTTATTAGCTTCTGAAGTTGAGTTGTTTTTTTCTGTCTAACTGCTTTCTGATGACTCACGTCCTGGGAGCTGTGCAGTTCCTATGGGGATATTCTCCCATCATGCACAGCTCCCGGGATGTGACATCATCATTGAGCAGTTAGACAGAAAACTTCAGAAGCTAATAACTATTGAAAGGATTAAGATTTTTTAATAGAAGTAATTTACAAATCCGTTTAACTTTCCGGAGCCAGTTGATATATAAAAAAAAGTTTTTGCCTGGAATACCCCTTTAAGGTTCTCATCCTATTGCAGCCCAGGTGTGGCTTTAAAACCCTAGCTCTTCTGCACTCCGGTTGCTGGTGATTTGTGCAATTCGGACCATGTCTGCTTTATCATGCACCTTGTATTTATATTGTGATATTTCTGAGTTTTTAACCATGGTTAATAATCTTGTTTATTGTAAATTTTTGTCTGAAGTACAATTGTCTGTTTTTAGGATTATTGTATGTCCGTTCTGCTTGTACCTTGTTTCTGTGTTCACACTGTTAGAATCCTGACCTGTGTCTCTCCATGTTGTGGTTTGATTTTCTTGTGTCAATTTTTATGGAGTTCATGATTGCTGATCTTTAGAGTTTTTAGTACATGCACTGATTATAGAGTACATGATCACTGATCTAGTGTTTCCTCTGTGCTTTACCATTGGTCTATAGTGTCCTCTGTGCATACTCACTGATCTGTGTCCTCTGAACTTAATCTGTTTATGTTAGTGTTAGTGGATTCCGGTTTATGAACTGTTTGTTAGTATACTATATTCTGCACTGTTTGCTTGTATACATTCTGTCTTGTATGTCTGCTTGTTTGGTAGGTTTCCCCTTATGTTCTGGCCTGTGACTTAGCTTTGTTCATTATTATTTGTTTTTACACCTACTGCACTATAGCTCAGGTAGGGACCGGCACCATGGTTGTCGATTCGCTGTGTAGGGCGGATGGGCAAGTAGGCAGGGAGAGTGTTTCTAGGGACAGCTTATGGCTCACTCTCCCTGTCTCCCCCAGTCGGTCATGACAATAAGGTCTTCAAAATAGCAGATCTTGCAGGATGTTCCCTGTATGCAGTGGTTTGCACCTACAAAAATTGCCCAAAGAAGGACAACTTGTTAACAAACTATAGGGTTAAGGACCGTCAAGGTCCAATGACTGGTGGGGGGATGTAAAGCCACATCTAGTCATCCCATCCTTAGAAAGAATTATTAAAGTGGAGCTGTCAGCAGATTTTTAGTGTACACAGTAAATGCATGGCTGTGTAAGGCTTCTGACCCTGAATCCGTAAAAAGCTCTCAGTTATTTAACCTCTTCAGCACCAAGATATCAGAGTTTAAAAGGAAATGCAAATTAGGCTTTAGAGCCCACTGGACTTTCCCACAGCTCCTAGTGCCCAGCACAGTCTTTCCTTTCACCAGCTAGTCACTCCCCTTTGTGCGCTGGTCACCTCCTTTATCCCCTGTAATTTACCAGCCCCTGGGGGAAGAGACGCCGAGTGGGCTCCAAAGTCTAAACCACTTTTAAACTCTGATATCTCTTCATACCCTAATAACCCTGTAGGTCCCCTTTAACAACGCATTGTAGCTTGTTGTATAGCTGCAGATCAGTCAGTGTGTCCATACTGACCCCTGCTGACAATGATCATGTGAGCATCTGAACTGGACTATAGAACAATGGAAGAAGGTGGCCTGGTCTGATAAGTTACGCTTTCTTTTACACCATGAGAATGAGTGGCTGCGTGTATCTCACTTATCTGGGGACCAAATACAACCAGGATGCACTATGGGAAGAAGACAAGCCAGAGGAGGCAGTGTAATTGTGATGTCCCAATACAGGATGCCGTCCTGTCGGCTAAAAGCTGCCTAAGGGCGTCTCAGGCGTCTCAGGTGTTCTGGGACTATTCTGGGCCCACTACTCATAGGTTATGTTCATTGTGATAAATGTCATTTCATGTTATGTGATGATTGATGTTACTATTTTCTTAAGGGAATGCTGCAGAGTGAACCAGGTGACCCCGATGCCCGAATGGGATACCCCCTAATCAATGACTTAAATAGTGTATGGGAGGAGGAGTTCATTGGAGTTCGGTTAAGTTCAGCGGAGTGGTCGGTCCAGCTCAGGTCTAGTGGGCTGAGGTACAGTGTGAGGAGAAGTCTGAAGGGATCTTAGAAGGCCTTGGGAGGAAAAGAAGTTCACAGCCTTCAGCCACATCATTTTCAGGAACCCCATTGCTCAGAAGAAGTTCAAGCCTGGCGGTAAACACAAAGCTCTGGGGGAAAAATAGTCCTCAGTCATTCAGTCAGCATAAAGTCTCCAATTCAGCGTGGGCTGCCATTAATCACAAGTCGGTAGTGTCAGCGACTACAAGTCCCAGCAAAGCGACAGACCTCTCGATTTCACTCTGCACTTCCCCTGCACAACCCTGTACTGTAAAGGATATAATATTCCTGCCTCAGTAAAGATAGTTTTCCATAACCTTGCATCATGGTCATTATTGACCCCCCCCCCCCCCCCCACAATTGTCCCAGGAGAGCTATTTCAACCTTGGAACATGGAGGTCAGTGTTACCCTGGTGTCACAAACTGTACATTACACCCTGCATACAGTTAGGCACCACATGATACTTTGAGTAATGTTCTGCTGGGGATCCTTGGGTCCTGGCATCTACATGATGCTACAAACCCCCTTCCTAAACATTGTACAGACCAAGCCCCTTCTTCGTGGTAACTGTATTTCCTAAAGGCCACGGAACAGTGCAAAATTCTTCAGAAATTGTTTGAGAAACAAAGAGTTCAAGTTGTTGCCTTGGTCTCAAAATCCCCAATATTTTAATCTGATCGAGCATCTGTGGGATGTGCTGGGAAAACAAGATCTATCCATGGAGGTCTGAATAAGACTTAAAGGCTGAGCTGATAACATCTTGGTGCCAGAGTTTGGGGGGAACATAGTGAGCAGATCAGCAGGAAAGGGGTTTGCTCAAAATTTTTTGAAATTTTGGCAATCTGTGCCGTGTTTGCCAAGTTAGCAGGACTTGTCACAGAGGGGTGTGGTCTCATTGCCCCTGTGCCACAAATGTACAACAATTTATGCTCCAAGTTGCTTCATCGGCAGCCTCAGATGCCCTGGATTTACCAAGTGTATGTGCTTCTTGATAAATCTAGTAACAAGTGACCTGATTTGGTGGCACAAGGGGGAACCTCTGGGAACCCCCCCCCCTCCATGATCGCCAGTACAGGGCCCCGATTCTCCTGCTGCATTAAGCAATGGGGTAGGTATGTGCTCTATGGATTCTCTATGGAAGCGCCTGAGATAAAAGAACACTGTAATCGTGCATCTCTGGCACTCCGATAATATCATACAAGAGACAAGAAATACAACAGCAATTACAAGATAGAAAAAAGATCTACACATTTAACTTATGAATAGGGGTAAAGGTTCGGCAAGGTGATCCCTGAATGAGCAGGTAATATTATAGCCACAGACAGTTTTCTAGGAGGAGTATACTCACTTCAGGTGTCTAGTTTGCAGCAATATTAGAGATGTTTACATAGACTTCCATCCATTATTATGAGAGGGGGGATTATACAGTCAGGGGGTGTGTATTAGGCATACAAGCCCCCTCAATAGACAAAATTCACACACCCCAACTCTATAATCCTGCCCCCCATCACCTGATATTCACTCCCATTATTAAAATTAAATTCACGCCCATCTGACGGATTCCCAATTGTCAGAAAAGCTATAAACCATCATATCTCAGGAATGGGAGGACGTATCAAGAAACTTATCACAAAACTATAAAAAAGTGAATGATCATTACACCCTAAGATATTTAAAGGGTAGCTCCCACCATCCTATTTTTTTTTTTTGCTAGCCCGTCCCCCCCCCCCCTGCTACGGCACTAGCCCGTCCCCCCCGCTGCGGCGATGTGCGGGAGGAGTGGCCTTCCAGCCAGTGGCCGGGGAGCCAATGCTCTCGCTCCCGCCTGTCTGATTGACAGGCAGGGAGCGAGTGCAGCCTAAATGAAAAAGGACTGATTGCCACTCCAAAATCAGTCCTTTTTCAGTGGCCGGTTTTTAAATGTAAATTAAACCTTTTTAATGAAAAAAAATAATAATAAAAGTATATTAGAGATATGTTGTAGTACATAAGTACTACAACATATCAAAAAATAAAGTTGGTGACAGTGCCCATTTAAGATATTTAAAGGGGTACTCCGGTAGAAACCTTTTTTTTTTTTTAAATCAACTGGTGCCAGAAAGTTAAACAGATTTGTAAATTACTTCATCCTTCCAGTACTGCTGTATACTACAGAGGAAGTTAAGTTGTTATTTCCTGTCTGACTACAGTGCTCTCTGCTGACACTCTTTTTTATTATAAAAGTACAAAACACAAAACAAGTTCATTTCACTGTAACAAAATTAACAAAACTGAACATAACAACAAACTATTCATCTCAAAATAACAACTTAAACCGGCCAGCCCAGATAAACCAAAAATAAATAAATAAATCATTACCTACTATAGTCCAACACACACACACACACACACATACCTAATGAACATAAATAAAGCTTTCCTCGCTGGGATCAAAAACTAAAAATATCCAAACTAGGAAACATAACCACACTGCCCCCCCCCCTAATAACAAGACAAAAAAAAATAAAAAATAAAAAAAATAAAAAATAAAAAAAAATAAAAAAAATGGCTAGCTGCCGTAACAAAAATAATCCAACTTGGATAACAAAATATATATTATTTTTTTTTTATACATCTATATTTTTTTTCCCCTTTTTTTATATACTATATATATATATATACATATATATATATATATATACATACATACATACACATATCCACATACATACACATACACACATACACACATTTTTCTTTTTTTTTCCTTTTTTGTTTTTTTAACTTCCCCTACCCTCCAACCCCCCCCCCCCCACCCCCCCACCCCCACCCAAACACACATACATATACCCACAAACTAAAACTAATCCACACTGGGACACAAACATAAACACAGACATAAATATAGTGTACTCTTAACACAATGCTATAATAACTGAAAACTGGTCCGACTGCCTTTCTCACAAAATAATTATGACATTATATTAAAAAAAAAAAAAAAAAAAAAAAAAAAAAAATTATACATAAAATCATACAGAATATACATAACAAACAACTTAACACAGAAAAACAACCAACCTATACTAAACTATCCCATCACCCACCACTCCCTCTGGACATGAGTCAGAGTCCATAGGTCACAGTTTTTGTCCACAACTGACCCATACCGGACCCCCAAAATAGTACCCACTGCAACAGTCCAGTCCTGGGTACACACCACCACCACCCCCCAAAAACCCCCCACCCAACCTAAAATACACCCCTACCCACCTAATGTAAACAGACCAATATATACAAAACAATATATACATATTCTACAACAAAGCAATATTAACAATACAATACACAAAAACCACAAGGCCCAAGTTTGGTTGCCTGCAAGCCCTTTACAATCCATCCATAGAAAACAAAACAAAAGGCTAAGGTGACATGCATAGCCCCCCACCAGGAAGAAGGATGGCAATCCTGATAAAATTAAATTGAAATTTCTCTCCCTTTCAACCTCTAACCCTATCACTATCCCTTCATGAAACTGACCCTATACTCACCCTAAGATATATACACTATCCCTGGCCAAAATAAGGTACTTCACCTTAAGGGCCTAGTACCTAGGGCACATCAAAAGAAAACCCTCTCCACAGGAGAGAAGCCCTACTGGTACCAAGACTGCCATACTCCAAAGACCTAATCTTCCCAAGGTCACCGGTGATATTCCTACAGACCTCAACCTCGGAGAGGATTTTCTGTTGGGTTGACACTAAACACCGTGCGTTCCACGTGTAGTACCTAACCACTAAACTAACTAAGAATAAAGTGCCCCGGTCTCGGCCACCCAGGGACCTGAATGCCCCATAAGCCCACTCCGGATAGGTAAGGCCGGCAAGTTGACTCCAGCCAATGGAAGCGCCCACCCGGTTGTAAACCCCTATATTAAAGGGACAATGAAGCAGGAAGTGGTCCATGCTTTCCAGCGTATCCCCGCACTCTTCTCGGGGACATCCCCGGTCATCAGAGTTCCTACACTTCAGGTTGTCCCTTACATATAGCTTCCCCTGAAAGCAGCGCCAGGCCAAGTCCCAAAACTTCTGGGGGATCCTTTTCATGTTCAAAAGATACAACCCCACCCTCAGATCCCGACCTGGGCAGTCCCTGAGCGCCAGAGGCTTCTGGAAGTGGGTCAACAGAACCCGTTTGTCAAGGAACTGCCTTGACTGGGTCCTGATCTCCCACACTCCCAGACCCCACCGACGTATCGCCTTCAGAGTCGGGGTAGCGTAAGCCGGAAGATATCCATGGGGCGTACGGAGGTCCTTCACTCGCCCTCCTCTCTCCCATTCCTGGAAGAAAGGCCGAAACCATTCCCTGCAGGAGAGTACCCACGGAGAAGCCCTCTCTGACCAGAGGTTTGCGATGTTGGCTTTCAAGAAGGTGTTCGTAAAGAACACCACAGGGTTTACCATAGATAAACCCCCTAGTCTCCTCGTGCGGTACGTAACCTCCCTCTTGACTAGGTTCATCCTGTTCCCCCATAACAGTTGGAAAAACAGGCTGTAGATCCTAGTGTAGTAAGCCTCTGGCAAGATACATACGCTGCCCAGATAGATAAACAAGGGGAGCAGGTACGATTTGATCAGGTGTACCCTTTCCCTGAGGGTCATAGACCAACCCTTCCACTGGTCCACCTTCTGAGCGGCATCCTGGAGCTTACCATCCCAGTTTTTGGTGGGATAATCATCCTGGCCGAATGTGATGCCTAAGACTTTTGCTGATTCTTGGGGCCCTGAGAGGGTGTCCGGGAGATCAAACGTGGGATCCCCCCCTCCCAGCCAGAGACTCTCACACTTATCCCGGTTGATCTTAGACCCGGATGCCTCCGAGTAGCAGTCCACCTCCGACATCACCACATCGACCTCCTCTCTCGAGGAGACGAAAATGGTGACATCATCAGCGTACGCCACCACTCTCTGGGCGACATCCAGCTCCGCCAGACTCATCCCGACTCCCGCCAACGGCCCACAATCTACCCTCCGGACGAAGGGATCGATTGCAAACACGTATAAAAGCGGGCTCAAAGGACAACCCTGACGGACTCCGGATCCCACCTCAAAAGAGCGGCCAGACCACCCGTTCACCAGCGGGAAACTCTCTGCCCCTGCATACAAGATCTTAAGCCAATTAACAAAAGTAGTTGGTAAGCCATATCTCAGGAGGACGGACCAGAGGTACTCGTGGTTCACCCGATCAAATGCTTTGGACTGATCCAAGGACAGCAAGTACCCCTTCCAAAGACCTGCACTACTCCGCTCCACTGCCTCCCTGACACTAAGGACAGCACTTAAGGTGCTTCGGCCTGGAACAGAGCAGTGCTGGGCCCCCGAAAGGAGCCGGGGTGCAAACTTCACCAGCCGATTAAACACTATCTTAGCCAGAAGCTTCCTGTCCACATTGAGAAGAGCTATGGGCCTCCAATTCTCAATACGGCTAGGATCTTTACCCTTTGACAGAAGAATCAGGGATGACCTCCTCATTGACTTTGGCAGAGTGCCCGAGGAGAAACACTCATTGAATACCTCAGTCAAGAGGGGAGCTAAAGACTCCTTAAAGGTCCTGTACCACTCGGATGTTAAGCCATCCGGACCTGGCGACTTCTTAGGGGCGAGCCCCTCGATCGCCAGTCTCACTTCCTCTTCCCTGATTTCTTCTGCCAAAACATCAAGAGAAGGGTCTACCCCTGGCTCAGGAATGGTTTCAGCCAGGAAAGCCGACATCCTGTCTCGATCTAGATCCTTCCCCCCCAAGAGGTGCGAGTAGAAGGATCTGACGACCTCCAAGATCCCTGATCTGGACCGATTCAGAGATCCTGTACTATCAATCAGTCCTGAAATGACTTTACTACTCACTGACATCTTACAGTTTCTGTAAGGGTCGGGCGAGCGGTACTTCCCGAAATCCCTCTCAAAAACCAAAGATGCGTGCCTATCGTACTGACACCTCATCAGCAAGGATTTCACTCTGGAGATATCCTCCCGGCTACCTCCAGTCGAGACAAGGAGCTCGAGTTTCCTCCTCAGACCCTGATACAGGCGGTACCTGTTTAGGGACCTGAGGCTCGAGAGCTGGCGGAAGAACCTCGCAACCCGCTTCTTGAATATCTCCCACCACTCTGACTTACTACTACAAAGGCCCAGTAAAGGTACCTGACTCTGAAGAAAATCCTCAAAGGACTGTCTTATCTCCGCTTCCTCCAGGAGGGACGAATTCAGCTTCCAATAACCTTTTCCCATCCGGGGGGTCTCTGAAACATTCAGGGAAAACAAAATCATACAGTGATCGGAGAACTCCACCTCAACCACGGTCACTGCGGAAGAAACGGCTTCCTCCTTTAAATAAAACCTATCTATCCTAGACCTGCGACTACCTTGATGATAGGTGAAACCCGCGTGGCCCGAGGGGCTCCGGATGTGGGCGTCCTCTAAGCGAGCTTCTCTAGTTATGCTAATCAGTGCCACACTATCACAAGTCAGCGGACTATTGGAGCCTCTCCTATCTTGGGACCTCGTGACATTATTGAAGTCCCCTCCAAAGATCACTTGCCGACTTGTAAAAAGAAAGGGCTTAATCCTCATAAAGAGATCTTTACGGCCCCGCTTAGTTTGCGGGGCGTAGATGTTAATGAGCCGAAGCTCTTGTCCCTTCATGAAGACATCTAAGATCAGGCACCTCCCCATTTCTAATTCAATAACCCGTCGGCATTCAACAGGAGCGGTAAAAAGGACCGCCACCCCACTATACGGCTCAGCCGCAAGAGACCAGTGGGAGGGACCGCGCCTCCACTCTCTTCTGGCTTTTACCAGAGAGGCTAGATCTGACAACCTGGTCTCTTGTAAAAAGAAAATATCGGCTTCAATACGGCCGAGAAAATCAAAGGCTGCGAATTTAGCCGTATCTGACTTTATGCTGGCACAGTTAATAGATGCCAGCGTCAATGGGGTGAGTGCCGCCATACAGGGTGATTAAATTAGACGGCCACACCCTTTACTTTTTCTTTCCCTTCTTTTTAGCCCCCTCATCCCCCGAAGAAGATGAGAGGGCCGGACCACTCTTAGTTCTTTTTTTTGATTCAGTTTGGTCCATTTGATCCCCGTCTACGTCTGGCCCTGGTCTAGCCCTGCCCTCCAAGGAAGAAGCCTTAATAGGACAGGGCCCAGTTCCCCCCAGAGGCTCCTTCTCCCTAGGCACCCCGCCCTCACCTTCCCCCTCCAAGGAGGGGGAGGAGATGGTATCGAGGACGAGGTACGGGTTTGACAGGTCAATCAGAGGGGGGGGCAATCAGGCTTCCGTTTTGGACCTGGCCCGTAGTACAGGGAACAGAGGGCTCTGACCTCTTCTTTCTCCCTTTCCTTTTGCCCTTGTCTTTCTTTTTAGGCCTCTCTCCACTCTCCTCATCCACACTTTCATAGTGGGAGGAATCGGAAGTGTCGGCCATATTGCCCTCCTTTTTGCGCAGTCTCCTGACCTCCTCATCCAGCACGTCCTCCTCCAGGGCTTCAGTGGTTACAGGGCCAGCTTCAGGAGCAGGGGCCGGAGCTACCCCCGCCACCTGGGCACTCTCCAGCTCCCTACTCCTCCTCCGATTTTCCTCCCGCCTTAGTTTGGCGGGGCCCTTTTTCCTCCTCACTAGCCCTGTTGCGCCCCCATCCCTGCCCGTGCCCTCCCCAGCTGAGGCAACTTCACAGCTCTCCCCAGCCGGAGCGGCCGCTGCACGGGCGAAGGCGCTAGGACAACGGCTGAAAGGGTGTCCGAGGACACCACACAGATGGCAGCGGATCTGCCTACAGGATGCTGCCAGATGACCCACCCCACCACACAAAGCACAGACCTGCACAGTACAGGCTGCGCTAAAGTGGGTGGGGCTGCCACACCTGTGACAGACCTTAGGCTGCCCCTGGTAGAAGACCTGGATCCTATCACGTCCAAGGAAGGCGGCTGACGGAATGTGGGCAACTGTACTCCCTGAACGCTTGAGTTTGACGGAAAACGTCCAAGCCCCGGACCAGATCCCGTGCTCATCTAAGTTTTTCTTGGGCATGTCCGTCACATCCCCATACCGACCAAGCCAGGTCATGATGTCATAACAAGAAAGCGACTCGTTACGGGTCAAAACGGTCACTTTCTTGACAGAGTTCTGACGGGAAATCGCCTTTACGGCGAAATCCCGCCAGCCGGGCTCGTTCTTCGCCACTTCGTAGTTCGACCAGAAGAGTTCAAGACCCTCTGGCCGAACGAAACTGACGTCAAACTCAGACGAACCATAGGGGTGAATCAGGGCAAAGATGTCATTCGCCCTGAATTCCATCTGAAGGAGGAGCTCAACCACTTTTGCGCGAGGTGGGCACGCATCCTCGCCCCTCCAAATCAGACGGACCACATTCCTACGGTTATTGTCCTGCCCGGGTGTCGGGAGGGACCAGACCACCTCCCCATTTCTCTCTCGAAAAGCCCCCAAACCATGCCTCTCTATCCAGAAAGACAGGTCGACCTCACCCCTTCCCTCTACCTGGATCGACCTGTCACCCCTGCGTAGAGCCTCCAGGAGGCGCTGTTGCAAATGGCCCCCAGGGCCGGACGGAGACGGGGACCCCCCTGAACCCCCGGCAGCGACATTAGCATAGCTCCTGGGAGCAGTCACTGCCGGGGGGGCAGCCGGACCAGACCCAGAGCCAGAACCACTTACAACACCATTCACACCACAACTCTCAACCTCTTTATTTCCAGCCATACTATTACCACTCCCATCAACATTCACTCCACTGACACTCCCACATACACTCCTCTCACCCACAACACTACTACACCCATCAATATCACATCCTACATTCTTGTCCTGACTAACAAATTCTGGGCTGGCTGGGACTTGTAGTATGGCTGGCTTTAGTAAAGCCCTTTGTGCTGGCTTAGCCGCTGCTGGGGTCGACGCCGATGGCTTCTCCTTCATGGCTGCTATCACATCCTGATTCTGGGACTGCCCCACCGGGCGCACCCCAGCTCCTCCCACAGCGCCAGCAGCTGCTTCACCCGACTTCACAGGCTCTGTGGATAATCCCGGCGCCCGGACACTCCCCCCCCTCACAGGGGAGTGCCCTGCAGTGCCGGTAATGCCCACAGTACTCGGGGAACCGCCCCCCGAGCACCCAGGGGCATAACTCGCGCTGCCCACCATGAGCCCATCCTGCCCCTCCCTACCGGCAGGATGGGTGGGCTTCACATCTATTGCGTCTGCAGCTTTTACTGACGCCATGCTGTATCCCCCATGCTGGCTCCGTTCCACCACAGAAACGGAGTCTGGCAGTTTAGAGGACCCAGCAGCCTGAACCAGCTTTGCAGCTGGCCCAGACTGCTGGAAAGGACGGAACACATAATGCACAGTTTCCTGGGTCTTCTGTTTTTTTGCCTTTCTTTTTACTAATGTGTCATCACACTGGTCATCACCAAATGTAAAATTCTGGAGGTGGGCTGGGGACTCCTGCATCACTATAGCCCTCAGCAATCCCCCAGCCTCACTCTCCACATCATCATCCTCACTATCGCTTAGCGGTAGTGCCACCTGAGCCGGCTCTATGTAGCTGTCCTGAGTCTTAGTGGTCTGGGTGTCACAGGGAGTAGGGTCAGGCAATACATCATCCTCCACAACCTGTACACTTTCCTCCAACTTCTTCTCCTCCACCTCCTCCTCCTTTACACCAACACCACCATCCTCTCTTTCTTCACCGCCACTACTCTCCCCATCATCCACCTCCACCTTACCTGGGGATTTCATGGCGGCAAACCGATCCCGGTTCTCCATCTTCTCCCTGAAGAGACCGCTTCCCTCCAGGATCTCTGCTCTCCTCTCCTCCATCTTTGCAATGTCTTTCTTCAGGGCTGCAATCCTCTTTTTCAGTTCCAGTTTATTCTTTTTGGACCCAGAGCATGCCAGATTCTGGGCTCCACGCAGGTCCTCTCTCATCAACCTAAGCTCCCTACCGCAGCGGTCGTATTCCGCAAACCGTGCGGTCATGCGGGAGCAGTAGGTCTCGCTGGACTCTTCGGGCCCTCTCTCAGCCCACAACTCAATACTTTGCCTCCTCGCCTTCCTTCCACTGGATCTCTGGCTGGCACCCATTGCCGGAGGAGCCGAGCCTGCATTGCTGCAGACTCTGCCAGATCTTCTTCCTCCGGCCGGAAAAATGGCTGTCGCTGTTTTCTCTCCACCCCCCGCCAGCCTGGAAGAACGGGGAGTGGAGGCCAGGGGCTCCATGCAGGGAAAACTCTCCCAAGGAGCCTGCCACACCCCTGGGAAAGGTTGGTGAATCACCTGCTCTGCCTCTGGAACTCTGGAGAAACACAAAAAGGGACACACCCAAAGCTGCTTCACACACAACTGCTCCTGGCTACTGTGTTCCACAGGAAGCGCTCCCTGCTGACACCTCTGTCCATGTCAGGAACTGTCCAGAGTACAAGCAAATCCCTATTGCAAATTTATCCTGCTCTAGGCAGTTCCTGACACGGACAGAGGTGTCAGCAGAGAGCACTGTGGTCAGACTGAAAATACATTTTAAATGTTTCACTTTCTGGCACCAGTTGAAAAAAGTTTTTTCCACTGGAGTACCCCTTTAGTGGGAATAAAATCCAATTCTTATTTGGTTGGTCACAGGTTCTCTTTAAACTAAATACATGGTACATTTCTTTTAAAGGGGTTGTTATATGGCCCCAAAAGCTGAACATTTTTTGCATTTACTAATAAATGCTGATATCATCAGATATATCAGAAATAATGTTTAATATAGCGCCACCTGCAGTTTCCTTTTAATAGCTTTATTGTGTACTGTAAATGTATCAAGGTGGACACGCATGCTTAGTCTTGCTTTTCTGCTTTCTTCATCAGGTATGTGGAGGGATTCATGTTATGGTGAGCAGGATGCCTCTGATGCCATGTTCACACGGCGGAATTTCCGCGCAGAATTCCGTGGAAAAATTCTGACGGAAATTCCACCAAAATTTTCTGCCTATTGATTTCAATGGGATTCCGCAGTCCCATTCAGACTCCCCCCCTCACACACAATTCTGCCTCAATGCTGCTTGAATTCTGGCAGAGTTCTGCAATTCCGTTTAGCAAACTTTGTAAATGGAATTAATACGAAATTGTGGAAATTCCACCGTGTGAACATAGCCTTAAATCGGGAGCATCATCTATTAGCTAAAGCTAAAAGTATTTTGCTCTGGAGATACTGGTATGCTTGTGCTTTACATGGACCACTCACTATGTGATCAGTGGGGTTACTGGGTTACTGCAGTTCAGCTTCCATTCACTTCAATTGGAGATGGGCTGCAGTAACCCAGCATGGCCACTGGATGGAGCTGTCTGTTTTTGGTTGTCTTCTCTATGTATGCAAGGGCCACGGCGGGTGCCTGACAAAACCCCAACTGATCTGATATCAATGACCTACAGAATCCTGAGGATAGGCCATCAACAAAAAGTCCTGGAATGCCTTTAATGGGAACTATGTAATGCTTAAAGGGGTACTCCGCCCCTAGACATCTTATCCTCTATACAAAGGATAGGGGATAAGATGTCTGGTCCCAGTGGTCCTGCTGCTTGGGACCCCCGCAATCTCGGTTGCGGCACTCCAGACATCCGGTGCACGGAGCGAACTTCGCTCATTGCCGGATGAGTAGCGATGCGGGGCGGAGGCTCATTACGTCACGGGTACGCCCCACTCGTGACTTCACAGCCATGCCCCCTCAATGCAAGTTTATGGGAGGGGGTGTGATGGCTATCATGCCCCCTCCCATAGACTTGCATTGAAGGGCATGGCCGTGACATCACGAGCGGGGTGTGGCTGTGATGTCACAAGCCACTGGCGCTGCACCCGATGCTCTAAACCGATGCAGGTAGATCGGGGAGGGGGGTCCCCAGCAGTGGGACCACTGCGATCAGACATCTTATCCTTTGCAAATAGAAAAGTATCCCAGCTCACCTCCTCTATATCCAATGCGCCCGGACTGGTGTGGGCTACGCCTGGAATGGATAGCTGAAGAAAGTAGAAGGCCAGCGCGAATAGATCCAACGGAGCAATTTATTGAAAAGTAAAACCTCAGTACATGGACAACATGGACACAGGTGATGAGTTTCGGCCCACCTAATGGGCCTAAGGCCCATTAGGTGGGCCGAAACGTGTCATCTGTGTCCATGTTGTCCGTGTACTGAGGTTTTACTTTTCAATAAATTGCTCCGTTGGATCTATTCGCGCTGGCCTTCTACTTTCTTCATCTTATCCTTTGGATATGGGATAAGATGTCTAGGGGCGGAGTACCTCTTTAACTTTTCATCTTGTAGCACTAACTGGGAAATAAAATAAGAAAACTTGCTGCTAGATCCCACCACAGATTACAGCTGATCACTGAGGATCTTAGCACCTCTTTTTTACCCACAGTGATACTGGACTTGCAATGTACAAAGGCAAAAAGAAGTTCAGCATTACCCTATTGATCTTTACTATGTACAGACAGAAATACCGTAAATTGTTGCATTGCATTGAACAAACAAAAATTAGAACTACTGTAAGTGTTCTTTAGCGCAAGGGCTGTTCTCCTGGGAAGCTATACAGGATCTTTAAAGGGGTGTTCTGGAGTAAACTGTGTAGGGTCCCAACACCACTTACTTGACCCACCTGTGAAGCATTAGGGTACGTTCACATGAGCAGATTTACAGCATATTTAATGCTGCGGATCTGCTGGTGAAGGCCCGCTCTATGCTCACTTTACATGTTCCTGCTCGTAGCGGCAATAAACCGCAACAATCAGACACACTGCAACTAGGCAGAGAGCTCCAGCGATGTGCGAGAATGCTGCGACTCGCACATCGCTGTGTTTCTGCTGGTAGTGGCGTATTGCCGCTACGAGCAGGCACATGTAAAGACAGCATAGAGCGGGCCTTCACCAGCGGATCCACAGCTTAATCCGCTGCAAAAATCAGCTCGTGTGAACGCACCCTAATACTTGGTGGATCCAGGAGAGTTGTTTTTCCACGGAGAGTAAACTATACCAGGACAGTAAGCCAGTGTATCCCAGTCTTTGTGCAATTGCTCCCACAGAATCTCTCTCTCCAATGCTGCCACTTTCTTCTATCCTGTTAGCGGGTCTTGGCTAGGTAAAATGCAGCTTGCAATCCTCTCTGTGTCTTTCTGACTCGCTCTGTCTCTCTTAGACTGAAATATAGGACTTTTATAACCTCTGACTAACTCTTTTCTAGAACATTCTAAGGCTTCCTTCTATGGTCCTTAATGGAGGCATCACACCCCCTCCCATAGACTTACATTGAGGGGGTGTGGCCGTGACATCAATAGTGGGGTGTGGCCGTGATGTCAGGAGCCTCCGCCCACATTGCCAGTCATCCGGCACGGAGCGAACTTTGCTCCGTGCACCGGATGTCTGGAGTGCCGCAGCCGAGATCGCGGGGGTATCCTTTGGATAGGGGATAAGATGTCTAGGGGAGGAATACCCCTTTAAAGGGGTACTTCGGTAGAAAACTTGTTTTTTTAAATCAACTGGCTCAAAAAAATTAAACAGATTTGTAAATTACTTCTATGAAATAATCTTACTCCTTCCAGCACTTATTAGCTGCTGAATACTACAGAGGAAATTATTTTCCATTTGGAACACAGAGCTCTCTGCTGACATCTCTGTCCATTTTAGGAACTGTCCAGAGCAGCATCTGTTTGCTATAGAGATTTTCTCCTACTCTGGACAGTTCTTAAAATGGACAGATATGTCAGCAGAGAGCACTGTGGTCATGATGTCATCAGAGAGCACTGTGCTCGTGATGTCAGCAGAGTGTTCCAAAAAGAAAATAATTTCCTCTGTAGTATTCAGCAGCTGATAAGTACTGGAAGGATGAAGATTTTTAATTGAAGTAATTTACAAATCTGTTTAACTTTCTGGCACCAGTTGATATAAAAAAATAACATAAAAAAGTTTTCCACTGGAGTACCCCTTTAATGTCAATTTTCTTGAAGTGACCTAAGTAATCCAATAGTCAACCCCTAAACCTGTAGTGGGGCATTACATACCCTATAAAGCACAGAAGATTTGGGTATGTGCAGACGTGACATCTATAGGCTCCATCGGACTCTATGCGAGACATTCTCCCCCAGAATCAATGCTGTACATATGGAGTCTTAAAGGGGACCTCTCATCAAATAAACTTTCGATATATTTTAGATTAATGAATGTTGAATGACTTTCCAATAGCATGTTAATGAAAAATATGCTTCTTTCTATTGTATTTTTCCCGATCAGTCCTGTCAGCAAGCATTTCTGACTCATGCTGGAGTCCTAAACACTCAGAGCTGCCAGCCTGCTTTGTTCACAGCCAAACAGGCTGTGAACAAAGCAGGCTGGCAGCTCTGAGTGTTCTCCTTTGTGAACAAAGCAGGCTGGCAGCTCTGAGTGTTCTCCTTTGTGAACAAAGCAGACTGGCAGCTCGTAGTGTTTAGGACTCCAGCATGAGTCAGAAATGCTTGCTGTCAGGACTGGTAGGGAGACCCCTAGTGGTCATTTCTTCAAAGTGGAAAATTAAATAGAAAGAAGCATATTTTTTAATAACATGCAAATGTAAAGTTATTCTGCATACATTAATCTATAATATATCAAAAGTTTTTTTGATGAGAGGTACCCTTTAAGGAGCATAATTTCATAAATGCTATATTTCCTTTTCTATTCCACTCTAATAAATTCCATATTATAGGAATGTGTGAAAGCCGGGTTATATCTCCTTGTACAGTGGTCCCTCAAGTTAAAATATGAATCAGTTCCAGGACGACCATTGTATGTTGAAACCATTGTATGTTGAGACCATAACTCTATGGCAACCTGGTAATTGGTTCTGAAGCCACCAAAATGTCATCCAAAAAATAGGAAAAAGTGAGGAATAAAGAAAAATAAGTAGATAACTAATACAGATAAAGCAAATCCTTACATATAAAAGTAAGAAAGAGCTGCTGGGAGCTGTAAATCACTGTCTATGTCAGTGTTTCCCAACCAGGGTGCCTCCAGCTGTTGCAAAACTACAACTCCCAGCATGCCCGGACAGCCGTTGGCTGTCCGGGCATGCTGGGAGTTGTAGTTTTGCAACAGCTGGAGGCACCCTGGTTGGGAAACAATGGAGCTTCTTTAGGGTCCTATACAGTACACACAGTGGGGGACATGTATCAATAATGGTGTAGCAATGTGTGATTTTATGTATGTTTTTTTGCGTCAAGTGGAGCATGTTTGCGCCAAAATTATCAATTGTCGTACGCAAGTTTGTAATTTTGGCACAAATGTAGCCCTACAAAAGGCGCAGACCCCAGAATTCCAGGCAGTAAATCTGACTTTGGGACATTCTATTGTTGTAGCTATTTTCTCTGTCACTTTATTCATGGTGTAGATTTGCGCCTAAATGAAGGTATTTGCACCTAAACTTGCGCCAAATCGAAAAGTCGCAATGAATGAATTCCAGACCAAAGAATGATTGTAACTGAAATCACGACTAACAAAGTGAAATCAGTGATTTTGTTCTAAACCATTCGGCGCAATTGTTTGTGGCAAAAAGTGACATAAAAGGAAATTTGAGACAAATCACAGTAAAAAAAACACAGGGTAAAATCCTTCATACCTACCCCCCCCCCCCCCCAGTGTCCCAAATGGAGCCGCCCTTACTTGGTGTCCAAAGGAGCAGCTAACCCTGGCACAGGTAAGGAGTAGTACAGGACTTGTAGTTCCTCCTTGTACTGTAGGGGGCGCTACCAGACAGCCAGTCAGTGCATGTACTTCAGTAATACAGGTGATTTACCAGTAAAATGTCCATTCTGATTGGTCAGTTCCTCCAGTTGTGACACGTTTCACAGATCTGGACTGTCTGTACATTGTATGTTGAGTCTGGTTTCAAGTTACAATGGTCCAGAAAAAAACATTGTATGTTGAAACAATTGTATGTTGAGGCCATTGTAAGTTGAGGGATCACTGTATGTCTCTATTCTGTGACACATTCATGTATTCACAACATATTTTAAGCAGGATACCATACATTACGTACTGACACAACATGGTGATATATAATACCGCCATACACAAAAGAGTGACAGAACTGTCCTCTAATGTGTAGGAATTCTCCGGAATATTGTCGTCTCCCACCCAGCGCACATCCTCCCACAGTTGTGCCCCGTCGTTCCCTAGCGTGCTCCTCGGCCATGATTGCCCTTTTTCTCAAGCTTTTGCATTTAAATGACTGTTGCTTCAATTTGCACAACAATGCAGCCGAGATGGGAAACAAGTCCTGGTTGAACAGTTAGTAGGCCAAGAATCTGGATTCCATGGTAACCACGGGAACACAAAGTTGTGTTGTAAGGGACAGTGATGTGGTTCATGAGCATGTTAATGGGATCCCCATGAAAAAAATCGAACAATACGGCACTTTATACAACAACTCAATTCACTCCAGCAAAGCTCATTTGCGCTAAATAAGCTAAGGCCGGAGGACATATTATCACCGGTTTTATCTCACATTTTATGTGACCATCCAGGCTCTACTCCTGTGAAGATTTAGGCTATAAAGTCACCATATGTTCTAGTACTGATTATAAGCGCCCTGTCAGTAATATTAAGGGCCCCTCAAGTTAAATGTTTAGATTTCCCAAACTCTGTTTAACATTCTCCATCTTAAAGGGGCACTCCACTGGCCAGCGTTTGGAAATAAATATTCCGAATGCTGTTTTCTCGCTGCGGGGGTCGTGCCACGCTCCTCATGACATCACGCCCATGTCCCCTCAATGCAAGTCTATGCAAGTGTATGGGAGGGGGCGTGACAGCCATCACGCCCCCTACCACAGACTTTAATTGAGGGGGCGGGGCGTGACATTATGAGTGGTGGGGCTATGATGTCACGAGCTCCCGACGCCGGCTCCAACGTTCGGAACAATTTGTTCCAAACACTGAGCAGTGGAGTACCCTTTTAAAGGGGTACTCCGGTGAAAACCTTTTTTCTTTTAAATCAACTGGTGGCAGAAAGTTAAACATATTTGCAAATTACTTCTATTAAAAAATCTTAATCCTTCCAGTACTTATTAGCTTCTGAATGCCACAGAGGAAATTCCTTTCTTTTTGGAACACTGATGACATCACGAGCACAGTGCTCTCTGCTGACATCTCTGTCCATTTTAGCAACCGTGCATAGCAGATGTATGCTAAGGGCAGCATGGGGGCTCAGTGGTTAGCACTGCTGCCTTGCAGTGCTGGGGACTTGGGTTCAAATCTCACTAAGGACAACAATAAATAAAGTGTTATTATTATTATTATTATTATAACGTCAGCAGAGAGAACTGTTTTCGTGATGTCATAAGAGAGCATTCCAAAAAGAAAAGAATCTCCTCTGTTGTATTCAGCAGCTAATAAGTACAGGAAGGATTAAGATTTTTTAATAGAAGTAATTTACAAATATGTTTAACTTTCTGCCACCAGTTGATTTAAAAGAAAAAAGGTTTTCACCGGAGTACCCCTTTAAGCTTCATCCTTTCCTCTTTGGACTCTAATGAACTACTATTATTTTATTAATAATCTATTATTTCAGAGATAATGATCTTTAAATAAAATAATCAAATTGTAAATTGAATCCTTTTTACCAAAAACAGTCAGTCATTCACGTCAGGGTTGGTAACGAGTCGGAGTCGGGACATGGTTGTCTCCTCACTGGTTTACAGCCCCATCCCCCATCAGGGGTGGCCAACTGGGGCAAAAATATTATTATTATTTTTTTAATTGTGGGGAGAGAGCTAGTCCAATAATGCTCATAGAAGCGAAACCTCAGTAACACCTACAGGACAGCAGCTCAATGCATAGTCAAGGAGCACCTTACCGTCACACACATGAGATTTTGTATCCTATGAGGAGAGTCGCTATCAGCATTAGCCAATGTTAGCTGTCAACCTCCTCATTGGGTGATGCTGATCTGGGGGTGATGCTCAGGATGTTATGAATCCTTCGTATGTGAGAGTAAGGTGTCTCTGTCTTGCGATAAGACCGCCCCCTTCCCAGAGAAGTACCGCCCTAGACTCATCCGGCGGCAGTTGACCTGTTCCATTATTGCTGTCTATGGGACACAGTTGTTAATTAATTTATACATTTCCAGGAAGAATAATAGTGCTGCTCACGAATATTCACAATGCGAATTTTATTCACGAATATCGCATATTCGCAAATTCGTGAATATTTGCGAATATAGTACTATATATTCGCAATTACGAATATTCATATATATTTTTTCACAGTACACATCACAGTGATCATCCCTCTCTGCTTCCAGCTTATGTGGTGTAAAGAAGATTCTAATACTACTGTGTGAGACTGGCGTGCCAATTTTCGCATATGTGAAAATTTGCATATGCAAATTTGCGCATATGCAAATTTTTGTATATGCTAATTTTCGCATACGCGAAAATAAAACGCGAATATTACGAATATGCGAATTTAGCGAATATATGACGAATATTCGTCCATGTATTCGCGAAATATTGTGAATTTGAATATGGCCTATGCCGCTCAACACTAAAGAATAATAGAGGACCAGCACAACACAGAGTTCTAAGAAAATATGCTCATGAGGAATGTAATATTTAGAGATTGCCCAGGACTTTTAAATGTCCTGCTGACTGTCCAGCAGGCATGTGGAGAAAATAGTGCAGGGAACAAAATATGAGGATGGATTATTAGGATGGGATGTAAGTTTGGGAAATGAGGCCGGAATATGAGAACAGGATAGCAGATCGGGATATAAGGATCGGATATAAGGTTGGGATATGAGGTCAGGATATAAGGTTGGGATATGAGGTCAGGATATAAGGTTGGGATATGAGGTCAGGAGATGAGGTTGGGATATGAGGTCAGGATATCAGATCAGGATATAAGGATTGCATATAAGGTTGGGATATGAGGTCAGGATATCGGGTTGGGATATGAGGTCAGGATATCAGGTTGGGATATGAGGTCAGGATATCAGGTTGGGATATGAGGTCAGGATATCAGATAGGGATATAAGGATCGGATATAAGGTTGGGATATGAGGTCAGGATATCAGGCTGGGATATGAGGTCAGGATATCAGATAGGGATATAAGGATCGGATATAAGGTTGGGATATGAGGTCAGGATATCAAGCTGGGATATGAGGTCAGGATATCGGATAGGCATATAAGGATCGGATATAAGGTTGGGATATGAGGTCAGGATATCAGGTTGGGATATGAGGTCAGGATATCAGGTTGGGATATGAGGTCAGGATATCAAGCTGGGATATGAGGTCAGGATATCAGATAGGGATACAAGAATCAGATATAAGGTTGGGACATGATCAGGGCCGGCCTTAGGTGTTCAAGCGCCCTGTGCGAGCTAACCTTGTGCCCCCCCCCCCCGCCCCCATTAATATACACAGTATAGTTCCCCCACATTAGGTGCAGTATGCAGTAGTCCCCCACATTAGGTGCAGTATAGTTCCCCACATTAGGTGCAGTATAGCTCTCCACATTAGGTGCGGTATAGTTCCCCCACATTAGGTACTGTATAGCTCCCCCACATTATGTGCAGTATAGTTCCCCCACATTATGTGCAGTATAGTTCTCCACATTAGGTGCAGTATAGTTCTCCACATTAGGTGCAGTATAGTTCTCCACATTAGGTTGGCAGTATAGCTCTCCACATTAGGTGCAGTATAGCTCCCCACATTAGGTGCAGTATAGTTCCCCCACATTAGGTGCAGTATAGTTCCTCACAATTAGGTGCAGTATATCCCCACATTAGGTGCAGCATAGCTCTCCACATTAGGTGCAGTATAGCCCCACATTAGGTGCAGTATAGCTCCCCACATTAGGTGCAGTATAGCTCCCCACATTAGGTGCAGTATAGCTCCCCACATTAGGTGCAGTATAGCCCCACATTAGGTGCAGTGTAGTTCTCCACATTAGGTGCAGTATATCCCCACATTAGGTGCAGCATAGTTCCCCACATTAGGTGCAGTATAGCCCCCCACATTAGGTGCAGTATAGCTCCCCACATTAGGTGCAGTATAGACCCACATTAGGTGCAGTATAGCTCCCCACATTAGTTGCAGTATAGCCCCACATTAGGTGCAGTATAGCTCCCCACATTAGTTGCAGTATAGCCCCACATTAGGTGCAGTATAGCTCCCCCACATTAGGTGCAGTATAGCCCCACATTAGGAAGAAGCAGGTTCCCTTCCCCAAATTTGGTAGCATTGTCGATCCCCCATCCCCTGCGTCCCTGTGCGGAGGGTCACATTCCACTACAGGAAACAGTTTTCTTCATTACACCGGTATTTAGCGCTGCTTGCAGGTGGTGAATCCCCTGTGGGCATAGGGGCCCTAAGGGGGGATAGGTCTCTCCGAAATTGGTGCTCCTGGGCCTGGAGACAGACGGCTAGGGGTAAAATAGGAGGCCTCGGTAGTTTCGGTGCCTTCAAGTCCTTCTCCTGCCAGGTTTAAAATGTTAAAGCAATGTGAAGTTATATTATATTATTTGTATTGGTTACTGGGGGGTGTATGATGTTCATACTAAAAGGAGGTTTATTGTGACAATGTTTCAATTGTTATTGTTAAATAAAAGTGGTCTGCTGTGGCCTTGTACCAGCAACGGTGTGAGTTTCGTTATTTGGTATGGGTATGGTTGTTGGTAGATAAAGGGCATAGCAGTAGGATATTCCCTAATCATGTAGACTTATAATAAAACTATTAACATGGCAATCACAGCCCAGCATGTCCACACTGTAAGTATTACTTAGAGCAGTGGTCTTTGACCTGCGGACTTCCAGATGTTGCAAAACTACAACTCCCAGCATGCCCGGACAGCCATCGGCTGTCCGGGCATGCTGGGAGTTGTAGTTTTGAAACCTCTGGAGGTCCGCAGGTTGAAGACTACTGACTTAGAGCACAGAGTTACATGACAAGATATCCTCTCCATGGAATGTTAGATACATGTTTTCATTTCTCTTCTACTTTGTTACGCTGTCACGTCCTGAATGTAGAAAATTATGACTTTGCATGACACATTCCTGACTTCACAGATCATTTATCCGAGATCTAGAGGAGTTAATACAAACAGTGTTTTGTGCAGGAATTTCTCACCCAGGGCAAAAGATAAACATGATAGCAATTTCTGACCTTCAGGCATGTGATGACCACCACAGCAATACCTGACATTGGGGTCAATGGAATATTCTGAGAAGGGAGCCACAATCTAATGACATATTGAACTGTTCACAATAAAAGCAGTCCAGGGTTATAATAGTCAGGTTCTTAAAATGACACATATGAGGGTAATTAAAGGGGTAGTCCAGTGGTTGGGTGCCTATGGCGATCTCTCTGTACGGGGGCCAGGCTCTCCGGCCAGATAGCGGGTGTCGACCGCAGCGGCCGACACGCCCCCTCAATACATCTCTATGGCAGAGCCGGAGATTGCCGGGGCTCCGTACAGGAGATCGCAGGGGGCCCCAGCGGTCGGACGCCCCGCGATCTCAAACTTATCCCCTATCCTTAGGATAGGGGATAAGTTGTTCACCACTGGGTTCACCATTGGATTAGTCCTTTAAATATTTATCCTAAGGGCTCATTCATACTATGGAATCTCCTATCCTGTGGACAGGGAATAAGTTAATTTTGGCTGCAGTACCCCTTTAATGGGCCCTAAGATACTATTGATAATCTATGGTTTTTAAAGGGGTACTCCGGTGGAAAACTTTTTTTTTTAAATCAACTGGTGCCAGAAAGTTAAAGGAGTTCTCCAACTGAAATCTTTTATCCCCCGCTGTGCCCGGGCTGTTAAACTATACATAATAAACTTTCACTTACCTGCCTACAAACCGCCGTTGTTCCGATATCGCCGCCCGTGCTCCGGTCCCTCTCAGCTTCCTCTTCCTGCGAGTTGGTGACTTGACTCTGCGCTCAGCCTATCAGCGGCCACGACGGGACATTGCTGCGGCCGCCAATAGGCTGAGCGCAGAGTGAAGTCACCCACCCGCAGGAAGTGGAAGAGACCAGGACCGGAGAACGGGACGGCGATATCGGGACAACGGGGGATCGTAGGCAGGTAAGTGAAAGTTTATTATGTATAGTTTTACAGCCCGGGCACAGCGGGGGTTAAAAGTTTTAGCTTAGAGAACTCCTTTAAACAGATTTGTAAATTACTCCTATTAAAAAATCTTAATCCTTCCAGTACTTATTAGTACTTATTAGCTGTTGAATACTACAGAGGAAATTATTTCTTTTTGGAACACAGAGCTCTCTGCTGATATCATGACCACAGTGCTCTCTTCTGACATCTCTGTCCATTTTAGGAACTTTCCAGAGCAGCATATGTTTGCTATAGGGATTTTCACCTACTCTGGACAGTTCTTAAAATGGACAGAGATGTCAGCAGAGAGCACTGTGCTCGTGATTCAGCAGAGAGCTCTGTGTTCCAAAAAGAAAAGAATTTCCTCTGTAGTATTTTGCAGCTAATAAGTACTGGAAGGATTAAGATTTTTTAATAGAAATAATTTACAAATCTGTTTAACTTTCTGGCACCATTGATTTAAAAAAAATAAAAATAAAAAAATAAAAAGTTTGCCACTGGAGTACCCCTTTAAAAAGTGAAGGAGCAAAATGTAGAGAGCAACTCGGAGGCAGCAATAAGAGATGGGGGGATGGAATCAGAAGAAGTACATGATGGAGCAGCTAGAAGGCCCTGCACTGAGAATCTGTAGATAGAGGATAAGTTACTTAAAAGGGTACTCCAGTACTTTAAAAGAGACAGTCCATCTGACAGCAGTCATCAAGGTGTAAGGGGGGGGGGGGGGGGGGGACACATTCTGAACCCACTGCCTGGCACCAAGAAAGCTAGTAGGTAGTCTGTGCCAACTTATTTCATTTTTTAACAATATACTTTACAATCTGGGAGAGATTTAAATATTCCTATTCAGATAAATTGAACAAATTTTGAATGGCAGAAATTTCTGCAACAAATCTTCCCAGTGTAAATGCGCCCTTATTACAGATTGCATTACTTTCATTATATTTTATAATATTTTCTACTGTTCATAACACTGTAACTGTGATGTAAAACTAGAAATCTTCCATAGGGAGGGGAAAAGCATTGATCTGGACTAGTCTCTCTGCAGAGAGGAACAGGAAGTGTACTAGTATTCTAAAGTAGAATGTGGTGTTGAGAGGAGCGTAATAGCTTTTCCTCTTACTTACTGCAATTTCCTGTAGAACTCATTAAAGAAAATTAAGATCAAGATATGGATTTGCTAACAAACAACTTTAGAATTTTTAGTCTACTATGAGACACAGACCCTAAATACAGTGACCCCCTCGACCTACGATGGCCCTGACATATGATCATTTCAGCATACGATCACTCTCAGAGGCCATCGATGATTTTGTATGTAGGGGCCATCACATAAACGGCTATCCGGCAGCGCAGACTGCTTCAGTGATGTCTCTTACCTATCCTCAGGGCTCCGGCGCGTCCTCTTCGGGATCCTTTGCATCGTCAGTGCTCTCCATCGTCGTCATCACGTCGCTGCGCACGCCGTCCCGTCATCCAATAGGAGCGGCGTGCGTAACGATGTGATGGTGGCGACGGAGAGCGAGGATCCCGGGGGAGCAGAGGCCTTGCTGGATAGTGGGGGGACACCTCGGAGACGTGGCGACAGCGATGGACAGCGACATCCAGGGCAGCGGTGACCGTCCGGAGCAGCGTGGACAGGTGAGTACAACTTCCTCTAATAGTGGCCGTTGGCTGTCCGGGCATGCTGGGTGTTGTAGTTTTGCAACATCTGGAGGTCCGCAGGTTGTAGACCACTATCCTATACTTTATATTGCACGGATCCCTCAACATACGATGGTTTCAACAAACGATGGTTCATTTGGAACGGATATAACCATCGTATGTTGAGGGACCACTGTACTAGTGTTTAAGTCTCTGGAAATATACTTTAAACTCAGCGTCTGCACAGCTTACAGCCATGTGCGATCAGACATAACTTTAGGTTGCATATAAAATATAACAGATGACATCTGCCTGCTTATGAGAAGCCCCTAACTATAACAATAAAGCCTTCCTTTGTTCTCACATGTGGCCTATAGAATTCCTAACAGAATTCATTATATATGCAGTTCTGATAAAAGCATATGCACAGGGAAGGTGGAAGTACTTAGACTTCAAGCAGCAACATATTCTATATTAAAGTAAATATTTTAGCTTATATTTTCATTTCAAATACGTTTCAATATTGCTTCGCCTTAGGACTAAAATCCTACAACTCCCATGATGTGCTCCAAATCCCTTAATGTACAGATTGGTGAAGTCACAAATATTACAGATGGTTAAGGAGGAGAAAATGTGTTACAGCCAATGAGTGTGGATTCACTGTGTCACCTAACCACTCATGAGGGCATTGTCTAGGTGGCCTCCGAGTGTTCATCATGTATAGGGATCTGGATGTTGTTTTTATGAACACCCAGGTTGCTATCTTTAGCAGGTGGTCTAGTGAAGGTGACAGCTGGCTTTGCGGGCCAAGAGACACATATCTGAAGCACCAAGGGCCAGGGATGTATTCACGTATGTAACTGCCCTAGGCAGTAAGCTTGAATATACCCCCAGTAAAGGCCCACGCTAGCCAATTATTGTAAAGACTTACTTATTATTGAGCAATGGTAAAGATAATTGTTCAGTGAGATTCTGTATACATAAAATAGACTTACCTACCCACAATTAAAGAGTTTGTGCCATTGTGATGTCCCAGTACAGGTACATGTTCCTGTACTACCTGTAGGCTCTGTCAGGTTGAGTCCCTCAGTGACCTGGGGGCTCCCCTGCAGGGTCTCCCCCGTTGTCTTCCTGTTTTATATGGTGTGTATATAACTTAAATGCATCGACAGGATCCCTATGTAAAGATAGTATAAAGGACCTGCGGAGGTCTCAAGGACCTGTGAATAAGCCTGTCACATGTAATGTTATGCAGTCACATGGTTTGTTGTCACATGTTCTCCCAGAGAGCACCAGCTTAACCTATGACCCACAGCTAGACCAATGGGCTTTAGTCCAGCCCCCCACTATATAAAGGGGTGGCCATTTGCAATTCTAGCTCTTAGACCCTACTGTCACGATTCGGCTTACAGGTTGTGGATCCACTGTGTCAGCGAGGGATTGGCGTGGACCGTGCTGGTGGACCCTTTCTAAGAGGCTACTGGTGTTCACCAGAGCCCGCCGCAAAGCGGGATGGTCTTGCTGCGGCAGTAGCAACCAGGTCGTATCCACTAGCAACGGCTCAACCTCGTTGACTGCTGAGAAGGCGTGGGACAGAAGGACTAGGCAGAGGCAAGGTCAGACGTAGCAGAAGGTCGGGGCAGGCGGCAAGGTTCGTAGTCAAGATGGATAGCAAGAGTTCAGGTAACACAGGCTTGGACAACACTAAACGCTTTCACTGGCACAAGGCAACAAGATCCGGCCAGGGAGTGCAGGGGCAGTGAGCAGATATAGCCAGGGAGCAGGTGGAAGCCAATTAAGCTAATTGGGCCAGGCACCAATCATTGGTGCACTGGCCCTTTAAGTCTCAGAGAGCTGGCGCGCGCGCGCCCTAGAGAGCGGAGCCGCGCGCGCCAGCACATGACAGCAGGGGACCGGGACGGGTAAGTGACTTGGGATGCGATTCGCGAGCGGGCGCGTCCCGCTGTGCGAATCGCATCCCCGACGGCCATGTCAGTGCAGCGCTCCCGGTCAGCGGGACTGACCGGGGCACTGCAGGGAGAGAGACGCCGTGAGCGCTCCGGGGAGGAGCAGGGACCCGGAGCGCTCGGCGTAACACCTACCATCTGCTCTGAGAACAAGTCTTTGCTGGGGCAGCAACCACCAGAGAGCTCAGGAAAAGTGATCAGCATCTGGAACGCCACAAAAGCTACTGTCTCTCCAGTAAGTCTCCAGTCTATGTCTGCTGTCGCTGAAACTAGCCAAGTCCTGCACATAGTCAAGTCAAGTATAATTACAAGTCATGTTTATTACAAGTATTGGTCCAGCAAGCTGCAAGGTCCTCTGGGTACTGGTCACCTCTCTGGGAATTCTGGCCTTAGCTGTGAAGATAATTACACCTGTCTTCTACTCAGTAAAGCCTCCATTTAACCATAACTGGTTGTGGACTCTTTATTCACCACTAGCCTGTGGGATAACGGAGAATCTGGGCATGTGGTGTTCTGGAACCCGAAAACCACACTAGTGTCATGAACACATAGGGGTTAATACTATCCGAGTCCTGGGGTTAATAACATCAGATCCCACCACTCTCACTGCAACACCTGTGGTCCCGCCATTCACCCGGTGGTTCACCACACAATCTTGTAAAGTTAAATCTTATCTACATGGTATGATTAATTGACCAAAGGGGGGATCCAACCACTGGGGCACCCTGCACTCACAAAAATGGGAACCCTACTCTCATGCCAATACCACCATACTAAAAAATAATTAAATACTGATCAAATGCAGTAAAAAGCAGAATACACACTTACATCCAGTGACTCACAGGTGACGTCTTCTCTGTTTAGAGTTGTTCTTTTTCTCTATTTGTCCCTCATGTCTCTGAAAGCATATTGTTACGAGCTATAGATGGCATTGTAAGGATTAGCTGTTCTCCAGTAAGCAGTAGGGGGTTGGGCTGCAGAGTTCTGTCGTTGGTAATATGGAGGCTTTATGATAGACACTATTCACTATGGCTATATAGGAGCAATGTGGAAGACACTAAGAGGTATTGTAGGTACATTTTGCAGATCATGGTATGGACAATGGGGGCTGTTGTGGCTGGAAATATTGGAACAATATAGTATACGGTGGATAAGGAGGAGCGGAGGGGTTTTGTGGCTTGCAATATGCAGAAAATGTTGCAGGACCTGGGGATATTATGACTGGCATTATGGAAACAATGTAATGTATACTCAGGGGACACAGACTGACAATTTGGGTTGATGTAAGGGCGCTGTGGCTCACACTATGAGGGCAGTTTGGAGCTGGTGAATGGCTGCTGTACTGATTCTACCCTGCTGACAAGGTCACAATTCCAGGCACACCTTCCTGCCTGATCCTTATCTCTACAGAATGTGGCCACCATCAGGGCACAATAGGGTCTCCGTGGGTGGGATTAGCACGCAAAGAGTACGCAAAGTAGCAGCAGACCAAGACAAGATTATGTAAGAAGCCAGGCTCAAATACAGGGATGCATCAGGATTCAGCTTTCAATGCTTATGGTGCCAGCGCTCTATCAGACTCCATCACAGTCCATCCGTAGCATAAGAACCAGTAAATGGCGCAGCACTCTCAAATAAAGGTGATTTATTGTCTCATGTGAAGCAATACAGCGTTTCAGCTCCTCCTGGAGCAATTTACAAGCATCGGTGATACACACAGTAGGAGGGTCTTATATACCCATACAATCAAGTGCAATTAATTCATCATCAATTATATAAAAGTATATCAAAATTACATAAATATTATAATAACAATAAAAAAGTGATAAGTGCGAAAAGTGCATACATAATATCTTAATATATAAAACTGTGCAGAAAGTGTCATCAAGTGTATAATATCTTATCATATCTTAATAGTTTCCATTATACACCTGTTAAGCATACTAATTTGTATAAAAAACTAATGTACAAGGCACAAACAAAATAAAGGCAGGGAAGGGACGTTCAGGCTAAGTTCACACTACGGAATTTCCGCCTGCAATTCTGCTTTGAAATTGCAGGCAGAAATTCCGCTTGCTAAAATGTATAGTGTAGTGAATGGGTTTCCGTTCACAAATTCACGGAAAATCCGCTTGGAAATTTCCACCTGAAGAATGGCGTTGCTCATTCTTCAGGCGGAAATATTCACGGAACACATTGCAGTCTATTGGATACTGCAGTGTCCGCATGGTCCTAGCGCCGACTGATTCTGCAGTGTAAACCTAGCCTCACTGGCTCTGGACATCTATCATGGTGATGTAAACGTGGGTAAAAACCTAATGCGCCTGCGCCCTCCTACTGTGTGTACCACTGATGCTTGAAAATGGCTCCAGGAGAAGCTGAAACGTTGTATTGCTTCACATGAGAAAATAAATCACCTTTATTTGAGAGTGCTGCGCCATTTAATGATATATATATATATATATATATATATATATATACACATATATTTATATATATATATATATATATATATATATATATATATATATATATATGTGTGTGTGTATAAAAGAGCATTTTTAATTAAACCCTTTAACGGGTAATTTTTAAAATAAACATTTAATAAATATTATTATGATAAAAAATTTATGATATTACTGTATATTATATAAAATTATATTAAACAAAATTACTCCAGCTGATGTCATTAAGCTTCAGTAATATATTTAACATTTAATATTGGAAAAAGCTTTAAACATTGTAATAACTTGCTATTGTAATGTCTAAATTTTTAGACTGCTTATAGCACCTTTTTTTTTGCACTAATTTCATTAATAAATGTGTATAACTTCTTGACACTTTCTCCTCCACGCCCCATTTCTCACCTATTTCAATTTCATGTGGCGCATATAAATCTAATGAATTTGATGCACCTGCAAGGAAATATGAAGACTGAAAAACGGACCAAGAAAATGCTAAAAGAAAAAATGTACATCATTACTACTGTAAGGATGAGTATGCTAGATGGGTTAAATATAAGGAAAAACCGGTGTGCTTCTTTAATATCACCAATAGGAAAGGAAATAATATTATAAATATCAATCAAAGAATTTGGAGGCCAAGTCAACACCATGAAAGCTTTGTCATGTTCCCCAGATCATTCCTGAACACTTTTTGCAGTGTGGCAGGTGGCATTGGGTTACTACAACAATATTTCGGCAGGTGGTTTAGGTAGGCGTCAGGACCCAAGGTTTCCATGCAGAACATTGCCCAGAACATCACAAGTCTTCATTGTGCGTCCTCTTCTACAGTGCGGCAAAGCATGAGCATGCAGATGTCCACACGATGACCTCCTTCTTCCATAGCTCCATGGTCCAGTTCTGATTTTCATATGCACATTGTAGGCGTTCAGTGGTGGATGGACTCACCGTAGGCCCCATCCTGCAGCACGCTGTGTGCTCCACCATCTTTTTATTATAGCTAGCAGTAAGCTTTTCAGCAATATGTCCTACAGTAAACTCTTCAGTTCACCTGGACCAGACAGGTTAACTTTTGTTCCTCACATGGATCATTAAACCTTAGGTGTCCATGACTGTGTAACCATTTCTCCAGTTGTCCTTCCTTGGATTACTCAGACACTTGCCCATTTATCCCGCTTTCTACCCATCAACTTTCCAAACTGACTGTTTACTTACAACCTTATATATGCCACCCCTTAAAGGGGTACTCCACTGCTCAGCGTTTGGAACAAACTGTTCTGAACACTGGAGCCGGCGCCGGGAGCTCCTGATGTCATATCACCGCCCCCTCATGATGTCACTGTCACTCCTCCTCCCAAAGACTTACATTGAGGGGGCGGGGTTATGACATCACGCAGGCTCCAGCTTTCAGAATAGTTTGTTCCAAACACTGAGCAGCAGAGTACCCCTTTAACAGGAGCCCTTGTAACTAAATAATTAATGTAATTCCCCATATTCTATTGCTATCGTAAGCTTGTTATGAGCTTTTTACAGTTTAATTGCAGCTATATTGAGCAAAATTCCCTTTAATCGTAGGGGTGTCTAAGTCACAATTTCAGCATATGTTTGTGGAATAAGTTGGCTTGCCTTTTTGAAAGGATTTCTTCCAACATATCCCACAGTGCACTGGCAGTGGCTCTCTTCACTTTAAATGCCTGAATGTAGTCAACTAGTGATCATGTTTGGACCATTTCTAACATGTAAACATATTATTTAGTAACTGCTTGAATGGGGCCGCTGCCAGGTATATGTCAGCATTTCAGAGCATTTTTCAGAAAAGCAATTTTCTTTTAAATCAACTGGTGCCAGAATGTTAAACAGATTTGTAAATCACTTCTATTTAAAAATCTTAACCCTTCCAGTACTTATCAGCTGCTGTATGTATTTCTTTATAAATTAATTTTCTGTCTGACCACATTGCTCTCTGCTGACACCTCTGTCCATGTCCGGAACTGTCCAGAGCAGGAGCAAATACCCATAGCAAACCTCTCCTGCCCTGGACCGTTCCTGATATGAACAGAGGTGTCAGCAGAGAGCACTTTGGTTAGACAGAAAAGAAATGCAAAAAGAAAAGAACTTCCTGTGGAGCATACAGCAGCTGCTAAGTACTGGAAGGGTTAAGATTTTTAAATTGAAGTAATTTACAAATCTGTTACACTTTCTGGCACCAGTTGATTTAAAGAAAATTGTTTTTCAACGGAGTACCCATTTAAATCTGCTCAAAAGAAGTATTTTGTGATCTTGCCCAGATTGGTCCGCAGTTGGCAGACATCACTGGTGTTACTGTGTTACCTTCGTAGTAGTAGGTACCAATCATTTAATAAAGCCGTGGCCTCCTCCACTTAACCAAAACATTCTATTCATATATATTTAATAGGAATAGTGGTATACAATATACTGGTTGTGTGATCAAGCAGCAAACATTTCTATCCCTGCCATCATTTTTCTTTAGGGTAGGGTCACATTTGCCGTATTTTGCTGCATATTTGCTGCTGTATATTTTCCTATCCAATGGGTAGCAAAATCAGCTTCAATGGGTAAGAAAAAACGCAGCAGTAAATACGCACTAAAATACGACACGTGTCCCCCTAATCTTAAAGTGTCCTTTTTGACATATCATAGAGACATGTCAAAAGATTTGATGGTCTGGGTCCCAGTGCTGAGACCCCAAACATTTATTGGAATACAAAGATTTGCGCATTACCGTATTTTTCGCCGTATAAGACGCACTTTTTCTTCCCCAAAACTGGTGCGTCTTATACGGCGAATACACATTAAAACCGGCGGTCCCTGTGGCCATCAACGGCCGGGACCCGCGGCTAATACAGGACATCACCGATCGCGGTGATGCCCTGTATTATCCCTTCGGACGCGGCGATCAAGGCTGACCGCCGTGTCTGAAGCGAAAGTCGGGCTGTTCTGGACCGCCGCGGCATCCCGAACAGCTTACAGGACACCGGGAGGGACCTTACCTGCCTCCTCAGTGTCTGCTCCGTGTCGGGATCCCCTGCATGGCGGCGCTCTCCTTCGACATCATCACATCGTCGTGCACGCCGTCCTGTCATCCAATAGGAGCGGCATGCATAGCGACATGATGACAGCGACGTGATGACGGCGACGGAGAGCGTGGATCCCGGGGAAGAAGACGTCCGGAGCGTTGGGGACACCCTGGGGACGCGGCGACAGCGATGGAGTGACATCCAGGGCAGCGGTGACAGGTCCGGAGCAGCAGGGGCACGTGAGTACTACCTCCTATCCAGTGGTCTTCAACCTGCGGACCTCCAGATGTTGCTAAACTACAACTCCCAGCATGCCCGGAGAGCCAACGGCTGTCCGGGCATGCTGGGAGTTGTAGTTTGGCAACATCTGGAGGTCCGCAGGTTGAAGATCACTGTTGGGTGCGGAATCTTTTTTTTCCAGATTTTGCACCTTTAAAATTGGGTGCGTCTTCACTGGGATTCCACTGTCCTTTTCACACAAAGTTTTTGCAGCGGACATTCCGCCACGGAAATTCTACTTTCCGCATTCCACAGAAATATAAGATCAGTCCTTTATTTTGCGGAATTCCAATTGAAGTCAATTGGACTTGAATTTCGGCAGAATTCTGTGTTCTGAGGAGGCAGAAAATTCCACCGCAAGCTTTGCAGAACTGAATTTTTGCGGAATTGCAGAAATTCCGGCGTGTGAACATACCTTGATAATGGAGTCTGTCTAGTGAACCTGGACAGAGATCACACCGAACATGCGCATAACCACACGCTGCGCTTGTCTCGTTCTAATGATTGTTCTCCATGATATGCCAAACAGGTACTGCAGCCAAAATGTACTTTTCCTCTATGCATAGGTTACGGAATCAGTAGGTGGGGTCCCCGCAGTTGGACCCCCAGCGATTTCCGGAATGGGACCCCGTCTCGTTTAGTGAGGAGCGCGTGTAGTCTACCGCTAAACGCCACGTGCTCCATTCATTTCTATGGGAGCGCTGATGATGCCCGAGTGCTGGACTCAGGTTTTTTCGGCACTCCCATAGAAGTCAATGGAACATGTGCTGTCTATGGCAGGTGCTCCTCACTCCGTTCCAGAGATCACCGGGGGTCCCAGCGATCTGACCCCCCCCCCCCCCCCCCCCCCCGTGATCAGCTACTTATCTCTTATCCTGTGGATAGGGGATAAGTTATTTTGGCTACAGTTCCCCTTTAACATAGAGCCACTTAATCCACTGCTTCCAATATTTAAAGGAATACTCCACTGGAAAATATTTTCTTTTAAATCAACTGGTGTCAGAAAATTAAGCAGATTTGTAAATTACGTCTATTAAAAAAATCTTAATCCTTCCAGTACTTTTCAGCTGCTGAATGCTCCAAAGGAAGTTCTTTTTGAATTTCCTTTCTGTCTGACCACATTGCTCTCTGCTGACATCTCTGTCCATTTCAGGAACTGTCCAGAGCAGGATGGGTTTACTCTGGGGATTTTCTCCTACTCTGAACAGTTCCTAAAATAGACAGAGGTGCCAGCAGAGAGCACTGTGGTCAGACAGAAAGTAAATTCAAAAAGAAAAGTACTTCCTGTGTAGCATACAACAGCTGATAAGTACTGGAAGGGTTAGGATTTTTTAATAGAAGTAAATAGGAAATCTGTTTAACTTTCTGACACCAGTTGTTTTAAAAGAAAATGTTTTCCACCAGAGTACCCCTTTAATAAAGACATTCCTAGGATGAGTTCTTACCTCTCCACCACATCTTCTCCGTTCCAGCATGTCGAACCATCTCTTCCAGCCAGGTCCCCATCACACAGCCGTTCTGCCAAGGTGGTATAAAATGCCCGTGATGGCTTCATGTACTTGATGAAATCACTGAAACAAATTGAGATGGATCAACTAGTGCAACTCTAAGGTAATGGAGATGAGGTCAGAAGGACACAACACACACAGGCATAGCTGTAATGTGCCAGCAATGTTAGACTACACAGCAGGGGGCAATTTTTTTTAATTTAAAGGGGTATTCCAGGCAAAAACTTTTTTTTTATATATATATCAAATGGCTCCGGAAAGTTAAACAGATTTGTAAATTACTTCTATTAAAAAATCTTAATCCTTCCAATAGTTATTAGCTTCTGAAGTTTTCTGTCTAACTGCTCAATGATGATGTCACGTCACTCACGGGAGCTGTACATGATGGGAGAATATCCCTTGCATGATGGGAGAATATCCCCATAGGAGCTGAACAGCTCCCGGGACGTGAGTCATCAGAAAACAGACAGAAAACAGCAACTCAACTTCAGAAGCTAATAACTATTGGAAGGATTAAGATTTTTTAATAGAAGTAATTTACAAATCTGTTTAACTTTCCGGAGCCAGTTGATATATATATATATATATATATATATATATATATATATATATATAAAAAAAGTTTTTGCCTGGAATACCCCTTTAAGTCTGGTATTATTTTTCTCAAAAGCCTATTCTATTCTATTTTTGCTGCTGCCATAAAATCAAATAAAAAAAATAATAAAATAAAAAAAAATTTTAAAAGCAGAAAAAAAGGATAAGTAGAAAAAAATAATAATAAAGAGTTAGAAAAATACTAAGGCTTTATATACAAGGAGACACACAGCATCTCTGTGGCTCAGTACTACATGTATGGTATATGGGCATACAAGCCAGTAATCAGGGGCTTAGCTATAGAGGTAGCAGTCGCATCTGGGCCTTGGTGCCTACGGGGGCCCCAAAGCTAATCTTCCCCATAAGAGACCAGTATTATAATTGGAATATGGGGCCCTTTTGCAGATTTTGCATCGGGGCCCAGAAGCTACAAGTTATACCTTTGCCCGTAATAAAGTCATGCATACAAAATGTTCAAGTATTCTATCTACAACAGAGATATATTTTATGTCTAAATTTAAGAATGTGTGACATCTTTACATACTGCGTTATATAATGGCGTTATTGACATTATTTGTTCAGTTAGCATATGACAGGGGGCTGAACTCTATAAGGTTAGAGGAAAAAATCCCAGTTATTTAAAGGGCCGAATAATCTACAAATGTAACCTTCCCTAATACCTCCAGCAGAGGGCAGCACTAGGCAAAGGCTCCATCTGGCAAGTATCAGTGTAAAGCAGTGTTTCTCAACCAGAGTGCCTACAGCTGTTGCAAAACTACAACTTCCAGCATGCCCGGACAGCCAAAGGCTGTCCGGGCATGCTGGAAGTTGTAGTTTTGTAACAGCTGGGGGAATCCCGGTTGGGAAACATGTATTGACATGTGATAATCCTCTATTTCTAAGGAGAAAGGAAAATGGCTGACATAGATACACTCTTGCACACCACCAAATTGTTCAAAGTCAAATAAACTTTATTAATCACATAGAATACACAGATATTTTAAACCACATAAAACCATAAACATGCAAAGAAAAAACAAATCCACTCACCCCTATGGGAATGTATATGGCAAACGATGGTCCCCAAATCACAGATATAAATAGTCAGCTCCCACAATACAGAAAACGGAACTATGCGCAAAAATATCTATCTTACATGTATATGGTCGTAAAATACTGACTTTAATAATATATATATGTATATATATATATATATATATATATATATATATATATATATATAACTCAATGTGTGTGTATATGTTCCAGCATTACATCCAAACGGCTAAAGATATTAAAGGGGTATTCCCGGCAAAAACATTTTATCCCCTATCAAAAGGATAGGGGATAAGATGTCTGATCGCGGGGGGCCCGCTGCTGAGACCCCCGGTGATCTCCCTGCAGCAGCCCACATTCTATGCGTAGCTGCGTCTGAAGTTTTGGAAACCGCCGGGCTTCCGAGACGGGGACGTGATGTCACACCACGCCCCCTCCATTCATTTCTATGGGAGGGGGCTTAACGGCTGCAACGCCCCCCTCCCATAGACTTGAATGGAGGGGGAGTGGCATGATGTCACAACCCCGTCTCAGAAGCCCAGCGGTTTCCAAAACTTCAGACGCAGCTACGCATAGAATGGGGACTGCTGCAGAGAGATCACGGGGGTCTCAGCAGTGGGCCCCCGCGATGAGACATCTTATCCCCTATTCTTTCGATAGGGGATAGGATGTTTTTGCCTGGAATTCCCCTTTAACATGAAACTTGGCCACACGTTACTTATATGTCAACAACAAACATAGGATAGGTGATTTAACCCTTACTCACCCCCATTTGCAAAGGTCGGGGTTTTTGTTTAAAGTCCCATACAAGTCAATGGGAAATATATGTTACTGCATAACTTCCAAATGGCTGGTGATATTTCGATAAAACTTGGTCACATGTTACTTATATGTCCAATTATAATATAGGATAGTTAATTTAACCCTTAACTGCCCCCATTTGTGAGGGTCGGTATTTTTGTTTAAAGTCCCATGCAAATCAATGGCAAATGTATGTTCCCACATAACTTCCGTACGCCTGGAGATATTTCAATACCTGGTACACATATTACGGGTTGGGATAGGAGGTCGGGATAGGAGGACGGGATAGGAGGACGGGATAGGAGGACAGGATAGGAGGTTGGGATAGGAGGTCTGGATAGGAGGACGGCATAGGAGGATGGCATAGGAGAACGGCATAGGAGATCATGATAGCAGATCGGGGTATTAGGTCAGGGAAGGAGTTTGGGATAGGAGGTTGAGAAAGGAGGTCGAGATAGGAGGTCGAGATAGGAGGACGAAATAGGAGGTTGGGATAGGAGGTCGGGGTAGGAATACGGTATAGGAAGTTGGGGTAGGAATACGGGATAGGAGGATGGGATAGGAGGACGGGATAGGAGGACGGGATAGGAGGACGGGATAGGAGGTAGGGATAGGAGGTCGGGATAGGAGGTCGGGATAGGAGGTCGGGATAGGAGGTCGGGATATGACAACAATATATGAGGACTGGATATGAACTCAAAAGCTTCCTCTGTTGATTTTCCTCCACAACAAGGATTAGGAAGGAAAAACCGGGCAACGGTTCAGCTAGTATATATATGTGAGTGTGTGTATGTGTGTGTGTATATATCTGTGTGTATGTATGTGTGTATGTTCTAGCATCAGGTCCAAACATAGGATAGGTGATTTAACCCTTACTCACCCTCATTTGCCAGGCTCGGCGTTTTTGTTTAAAGGGGTAGTCCAGTGGTGAAAAACTTATCCCCAGCGGTCGGACCCCCCGCGATCTCTCTGTACGGGGCCCCGGCTCTCCGCCGAGATAGCGGATGTCGACCCCCGCACGAGGCGGCGGCCGACACGCCCCCTCAATACATCTCAATGGCAGAGCCGGAGATTGCCGAAGGCAGCGCTTCGGCTCTGCCATAGAGTTGTATTGAGCGGGCGTGTCGGCCGCCGCTTCGTGCGGAGGTCGACACGCCCCCTTCCCGCGGGCTGTCGGGGCTCCGTACAGGAGATCGCGGGGGGCCCCAGGGGTCGGACCCCCCGCGATCTGCAACTTATCCCCTATCCTTAAGATAGGGGATAAGTTGTAAACCACTGAGTCACCACTGGACTATTCCTTTAAAGTCCTAAACAAGTCTATGGGAAATATATGTTACTGCATAACTTCCAAACGGCTGGAGATATTTCAATAATACTTGGTCACGTTACTTATATGTCCACTTAAAATATAGAATACTTAATTTAACCCTTAACTACCCCCATTTGTGAGGGTTAGGGTTTTTGTTTAAAGTCCCGTGCAAATTTATGTGAAATGTATGTTCCCACATAACTTCCGTACGGCTGGAGATATTTCAATACCTGGTACACATATTACTTATGTCAAACAAAAAGATATGATAGGTAAATTAACCCTTACCTACACCCTTATATAAAAGATGGGTATATGGGACTTCCAGTACCTTACTCCACAAGCCCCGCTCTGCATCTCCTGGTGAATGTGCAGTCCAGCTTGCAAGCTACACCCCATCTCACAAACACACACCCACTGTTTAAGCCCCACCCCTTTTATTATCTACCCTTTTTGTTCATCGGTCTGGCTTGCAAATCCCTCCCAGTCCCATAAAGCCATTTCCCCTTCTATTTTCAGCTTACAATAACTTCATTACAAATCAGTCCCACCTGAGGACGGGATAGGAAGACGGGATAGGAAGTCGGGATATGAGGATGGGACATAGGGACGGGATATGAAGATGGGACATGAGGACAAGATATGAGGTTGAGATATGAGGATGGGATAAGAGGACGGGATATGAGTACATGATATGAGGATGAGATATGAGGACAGGATATGAGGACTGGACATAAAGAGAGGATATGAGGTCGGGATATGAGGACGGAATATGAGGACGGGATATGGGGTTGGGATATGACAACAATATATGAGGATGGGATATGAAGTCAAAAGCTTCCGCCTTTGTTGATTTTCCTCCCCAACAAGGATTAGGAAGGAAAAACCAGGCAACGTCAGGTATTCAGCTAGTAATTATAATAAAGTCCATTGTACTGTGCAAGACTTTAATAAACAATATCTTAAGAAAGTGTCATAGCATATGGCTAAATGCCAGATGCCATGCGAACAAAAACAAATAGTGCAGCAAAACAGAAAAATGTGCACTATAAGTGAAGCATACTCACTACCTATACAGAAAGGAGCAAAGCAATAATAAACCTATGTAAGTACAGGGACACCATCAAATGCCCACATGGTAATGAACCCAGGCGTTCTGCTACCGCTTCCTCAGAAGTTGTATTGGGTGGCTGGTAGTAAGCCACTTGCATAGACAGAGAAAATACCTGTATAGTTAGTGCTGGACAAGCTGGATTTATTTAGTGTTTGTGTGAAAGCATTATTTGTTTTGTAACTGAAAAATAAAGACAGGAATAACCATTTAAAGAGTTAATTTTGAGGGGAAAATAATGCTATAAATAGAACTGGTGACAGAAAGTTAATCAGATTTGTATATTCTATATAAAAAAAAATCTTATTCCTTCCAGTACTTATCAGCTGCTGTATGCTCCTGAGGAAGTTGTGTAGTTGTTTCCGGTCAGACCACAGTGCTCTCTGCTGACACCTCTGTCCATGTCACCTCTGTCCAGAGCAGTAGAGAGGTTTGCAATGGAGATTTGCTCCTGCTCCAGACAAGTCTTGACACAGACAGAGGTAGCAGCAGAGGGCACTGTGGTCAAACTAGAAATAACTTCACAACTTCCTGGAATGGATAATATTTTTAAATAGAAGTAATTTACAAATCTTTATAACTTTCTGTCACCAATTGATTTATTAAATGTTTCCCCCTCCTGGAGTACCCCTTTAAACGTCATTTCTATGTGCCTGTCTCTGACTGCTCTTTTGCCGCTGTTTGATGGGTGCTACAGAGCTAATCACCCACAGCTGAAAGATGTGTTGAGAATTGGAAATATAAACAAAAACGTGTGCATTTTCCTTGGGGTCTGTCCCCCCAAATCTTGATGGACAAAGCACTGTCTGATTATTCCAAAATATATGTTATGCTACATATCTGTTATAGGTATATATGACTGCTGGGCATTTGGAGTCTAGGACAGTTTTGAGTCACTGGACATGGCCAATGCTTTATATTGTGTGACTTGCTACAGCACTTCACATGCGCACACACAGACAAGCATACGTCTACATTGGGCATGCTAGGGGCCCGGAGCCCTAAGTGAAGGGCCACATGGGAGGTGCCTCCATCCCTGGGAGTAGTTGGGGAGTAAGGGTTAAATAAAAAAATAAAAATAAATAAAAATAAAATAAAATGGTTTTGTTTGAATACAGGTGGGTGCTGATTGGTCACTCACCTGTATCTGGGCAGATGTTCCTGGCCAGATGTTCAGCTGGCCTTGGATTGGTCGCTGGGTAACGGCGGGAACTTTCTGTGTTTATAAAAGTTGGTGCTGCTCCTGGTTCCAGTCAGAAGCCGACGAGTCAAGTAAAGAAGAACCCCCGCCCATCCCCCCCCCCCCCCTTGTTTTTTCTTATTTGCCCTTTGTCGTGGTCAGAGTTTGTTAAGAAGGGTGTCACCCAGCTAGGCTGGGCGGACAGGTGGTAAAATGCACATTGGTTTTAATATTTATTATTAGGTTTATCATTATGTTATGTTATTGGTTTTCTTAATAAACGAGGACCGCGGCCTGTTTATCCAAAATTAGTGTGTTGGTATCTTTATTTTTAGTTTAGTATTTAGTGTTAATTATTATATTATTATCTCCTCCCTGGGTATGGAGGCTAGCCCTCCCATGTACAGATCTAACCTGTAGATGGAGCTGAATGCAGTTCTGGGAGGCAAAACCTATGCCCAGTGTTGTATCTAGTGCAGGGTCTGAGAGGCAGAAGAAGACACAAGGATTCAAGCAAAAATTCCATCTTGCTTGAAGGGGACTTGAGATGATTTTTATTCTGTGTATTGCTTTGTATGTGCGGAGCTTTTCTTTTATATTATTTGGAGCACTATTAAATCTGCACTTATCTACAAGGAAATGAAAAGGAAATATGGCCCACTAAAGCTTACCTGGAAGGCTTCCAGCTCTGAGCCAGCAAAAAAAAGGAAAGTCTTTACAGAAAAAATGTTTCTGCACCTAACTACACAGCGGGGAGCACCCACCGAAACGCGGTCTACCCACTTATTATTTATTCCCTGTAGTTAATTTAGCGCTAATATATTCCGCATTTCTGTACAAAGAATACACTAACATGGTTCTCGTCCCCAGTGGAGCACACAATGTTTCTAATTCATCCCACACAATGTAGAAACATTTACTTATTTCTCCAAAAACCAGAGCTTTCCCATTCAGCTGCCCACTTGAGATGTCTATTAGGCTTCCTGATTTAAGTGTCCTATATCTGACACCACATACGTTTACATATAAGCTTTCCCCGTTGCCTAGCTACAGGTGCCAAAACTAATAGGTGACTACTGTGTAACTGAATGCTCCTCTGGAGGCCGGGGTTGTCACACAGTATTCTAAGTACCGTATTTTTCAACCCTATAGGACGCACCGGCGTATAAGACTCCCCCAATTTATAGGTGCAAAATCAAAAAAAATAAAGATTTTGAACCCAATAGTGGTCTTCAACCTGCGGACCTCCAGATGTTGCAAAACTACAACTCCCAGCATGCCCGGACAGCCGTTGGCTGTCCGGGCATGCTGGGAGTTGTAGTTTTGCAACATCTGGAGGTCCGCAGATTGAAGACCACTGCATAGGAGTTAATACTCACGTGTCCCCGCCGATCCGGACCCGTCACCGCTGCCCTGGATGTCGCTCCATCGCTGCCGCCGCGTCCCTGTCGCTCCGGAACGTCTCTGCTGCCGGCCGGGTATCCTCGCTCTCCATCGCCGCCATCACGTCGTTACGCACGCCGACGCACGTACGCGACGACGTGATGACGAGGAAGGAGAGCGCCAGCCATACAGGGGATCCCTGAACGGAGAAGACACCGAGGAGGCAGGTAAGGTCCCTCCCGGTGTCCTGTAAGCACTAACCCGGCTATTCAGTCGGGCTGTTCGGGACCGCCGCGGTGAAATCGCAGTGGTCCCGAACAGCCCGACTGAACAGCCAGGTTAGTGTCACTTTCCCTTCAGACGCGGCGGTCAGCTTTGATCGCAGCGTCTGAAGGGTTAATACAGGGCATCACCGCGATCATGATGTCCTGTATTACCCGCAGGTCCCGGCCGTTGATGGCCGCAGGGACCGCCGCGATAGGGGTGTATTCGCCGTATAAGACGCACCGACTTTCCCCCCCCCCCAAGTTTTGGGGAAGGAAAAGTGCGTCTTATACGGCGAAAAATACGGTAAGTAATTATGGTACATATTGATGATGTACAACCAGCACTTTGGACTTATCAAATTATCATTATAGCCCCTCTTCTGTACACCATATACTGAAATTGGCTTAACCCGCTGCCTTCTGCTGAATTAAGGTGCATGGCGACCTCTTAATTCTCTCCCAACAGATACGGTCGATGAAGAGAACGGTAAGGGTTGTTAAATATTTTTTTGCCTGGCCATAATGTTCTGGGACCAGACCAGAATACAAAACTATGTGTAATGACGGCCCATATGCCATTTCATATTTATTTAAATATTTTATTTTCTTAAATACTGTATTGGGAGTATATAGCTTTTATTGCAGCTGTCTCCAATGTTCAACTCTAAAAGGGTCTATTCACACAGTGTAATTTCTGCTTGTGGAATTTCCACTTGCAGAATTCCGCCTCAAATTAAAGCCCATAGACTTCTATGGGATTCCGCAATCCCATTCACACTTCTGAATTTCCGAATAGGAGTGCAGAATCCCATAGAAGTCTATGGGCTTTAATCTGAGGTGGAATTCCGCAAGCGGAAATTCTGCTGTGTGACTAGATCCTAATGTTATATTCACACTGCGGAATCTTTGGGCAGAAAATTTCCATCCAAAGATTCCTAGTGCGGCCACTGCAATGTGTTCCGCGAGTATTTCCGCCTGAAGAATGGCGGAATTTCCAAGCGGATTTTTCGCTCACAAATTCTGCTTCACAAATTCCAAACTGTGAATTTGTGAACGGAAACCCATTCACTACACTATACATTTTAGCAAGCGGAATTTCTGCCTGCAATTTCAAAGCGGAATTGTAGGTGGAAATTCCGTAGTGTGAACCTAGCCTAAGGCTAGATTCAGACTACGGAATCTACGGGCAGAAAATTTCCACCCAGAGATTCCGAGTGCGACCAGCGCTGACTGAATCAGTCGGCGCTAGGACCGCGCGGACACTGCAGTCTCCAATAGACTGCAATGTGTTCCGCGCGGATTTCCACCTGAAGAAAGAGCAACGTCTTTCTTCAGGCGGAAATTTCCAAGCGGATTTTCCGTTCACAAATTCCGAAGTGTGAATTTGTGAACGGAAAACCATTCACTACGCTAGACATTTTAGCAAGCGGAATTTCCGCCTGCAATTTCAAAGTGAAATTGCAGGCGGAAATTCCGTAGTGTGAACCTAGCCTAACTGTTGTGAAGCTAACCCTCCCAGCATGCTCTGGCAATTAGTAGCTGCATGTGTCATGGACTATATAAGACAACAGGGTGAGATCAGTAATAGGTTAGTGGGGAAGTTCATAAGAATTGGGGGAGATTTATCAAAACCTGTGCAAAGGAAAAGTTGCCCAGTTGCCCATAGCAACCAATCAGATCGCTTCTTTCATTTTGCAGAGGCCTTATTAAAAATGAAAGAAGCGATCTGATTGGTTGCTATGGGCAACTGGGCAACATTTCCTCTGGACAGGTTTTGATAAATCTCCCTATATGTGTCCTTCATCAAGATGAATGAACTGCTGATGTACAGTATATTAATGTCACACATTATTTTCATGTGGGCACACTGGCATACCCTTCATACAAAATGACCACTGTAAGATCTGCTGTACACATTTACATTACGGTAACGTGAAACTATTCATAATATTGTCTAAAAATAATTCCTGGTCGGCTCTAAAGAAAACTATGTACCTGTCTAAGGCCCCTCTCACACTATAAAAATACCTCCGTTATAAACGGCCATCATAAAAATCTTGAAAATCGCCCATTAAACGGCCGTCAGAAGATCCTATTATAGTCTATGGGATTTTTCTAATAGCCGTTTTGACCCGTTATCGCCTGTTATTAATAACGGCCGTTATTTTGTGACGGGCGAATGAATGGAAGAAATAGTACATGCACTATTTCTCCCGTTACTATCGCCCGTCACAAATTAACGGCCGTTATTAATAACAGGCGATAACGGGTCAAAACGGCTATTAGAAAAATCCCATAGACTATAATGGGATTTTCTAACGGCCGTTAGGGATTTTTTAGCGGCGGTTTAACGGGCGATTTTCTAAATTTTTATGACGGACGTTTATAACGGAGGCATTTTCATAGTGTGAAAGGAGCCTAAGGCTGCATTCACATCTCGTTTTTGCAATACGGGTCCTGTATCCCGTTTCTGTACAAAAAACGTATGTCTCCAAACCGGACCGAAACATATGTAACCACATGCAACCCTATATGCCTCCTCACGTTTTTAAACCGTACACGGTTTGAAAACGGATGTCCGTTTGCATACATTTTAATATGCTTTCCTTGAAAAAAAAAAACGGATACGGTTTTATGCTTGTCCACATTTTAAATGTATTGCCAAAAAAAATTCCCCCCAAAAAAATGTAAAACTGTTTTGTGCAAACCGGATGTAACCCTATGCACATACGGTTCAATACGGTTACCATAGAACTCCATTTTAAAATAACCGTATACAGGTTGGATACGGTTTTTGACCGGGACACAAAACCGTTGTAGACTACAGTTTGGTGTACCGATAAAAACCGTATAAACCCGTAAATGATGAAAAACGTACACAACCTGATGCTACGGTTGGCATACGGTTTACAATGAAATGTCTATATATACGGTTTGCAATACGGTTCGATACGGTTGTTTCAATGAAAACGGATACGGCAAGATGTGAATGCAGCCTTATAGAGATGAATGCATTTTACATATACTGCACAGCTGGATTAGCCAGGCCTACACAGGAACAAGCAGCAGCCAAACACAATGGGCCTCATTTACTTAGAAAATGGGGTTGTAAGTCTATCTTGCTTTCTTACCCGACTGCTTTTTTCCCCTAGTATTTATTATCATGTCGCATCCTGTTTGTCGCACGTGGGTTTTGTTGGTTTTGGTTTCCAACTCCTCTGAGTTGTCGGGGGAAAATCCACAACAATTAAACAAATTCGGGTTGGAAACTTTTATAAATACGTGGGAAATCTCAGAAATGTCGGGTTACGCCCCTTTTTCGGGTTTGGGAGAATCCACATCGGGTCCGTCAGGAAAAAATTTTGCATCATGTCGCAGACTGGCAAGCGATGTCTGCAACATGTCGCAGACAAAGATGCGCCAAAAAATCCCGACAAAACAAGTCGGGTTTAGAACAGTAAATGAGGGCCATTGTTATTGTCCAGCAGGAGGCTGAGGAGAAGTGTTGCTCGCGAATATTCGCAATGTGAATTTTATTTGCGAATATCGCATATTCGCGAATTCGCGAATATAGCACTATATATTCGTAATTACGAATATTCGTTTTTTTTTTTTATTATTATTATTTTTTTTTCACAGTACACATCACAGTGATCACCCATCTCTGCTTCCAGCTTGTGTGGTGTAAAGAAGGCCCTAATACTACTGTATGAGACTGGCGTGCGAATTTTCGCACATACGAAAATTTGCATATGCTAATTTTCGCATATGCAAATTTTTTGCTTATGTTAATTTTTTGTATATGCTAATTTTCGCGTATGTTAGTTTTCGCATATGCGAAAATAAAACGAGAATATTACGAATATGCGAATTTTGCGAATATATGACGAATATTCGCCAATTCGAATATGGCCTATGCCGCTCAACACTACTCAGGAGCACAAACATTCCAGGAGGAGCAACTGACCGGCCGAAGGGAGTGGAAAGACTGAGAGCAAGCAGCCAACCCATGGGGGATGACTTACCGAGAGATTCTTTTCAAACTGTGAGGCCTGTCATTCTTCGAGGCTTTCAGAGGCAGATAGCTGGAGAGTTGAAGGTGGAATAGAGAGCAGCACCCGAGAAAAGGGAAGCAGTGTATCAGGCAAAGAGCAGGAGAAACAAAGGAAAAGGTTAATCACATGTAAAAGTGTATTGTATCTCATCCTACATGCAGTGACACGAGAGTCGGAAGAAAATGAGAGTTTGGAGATCATGCGCGGCAGAATCATAAGATCGGGAGATCATTCACATCGGGAGTGATGAAGAAGTGACATATGATGCGATGAAGAATGGTCTTGTGGTATACTTCTAGATCTGTGATTCCCAACCAGGGTGCCTCCAGCTGTTGTAAAACTACAACTCCCAGCATGCCCGGACAGCCAAAGGCTGTCCGGGCATGCTGGGATTTGTAGTTTTGCAACAGCTGGAGGCACCCTGGTTGGGAAACACTGTTCTCGATGGACATGAGAAACATTGCCCTAGTTTCATGATGACTTCTTAAATACCTTCTCAGTTGTCCTAGAGAGTGTCGTTTTGGGACAGGAGATAGCTCTGCCACTTGTTCTTTCATCGTCTTCTCCTCAGGCAGCTTGGCAGGGCTTTCTTGTAGTTCACCACATACTTTTTCTACCTACATGGGAAAACATGGGCATAATGACATACTGCAGAATCAGAATTTAACATATTACAATTCGACATGATCTACATTTACAGCTGAGTGAGTAGGTATCTGTGGTGGCCCAGTACAGAAGTGGCTATTCTGTACACTATTGGTCCTATCAGGTGGACTCAGTCCCCTTACCTCCACACTCCTCAGGACACTCATCACCCTCTGTAGTACACCTTTAAAGGGGTTATCCAGGAAAAAACTTTTATATATATATATATATATATATATATATATATATATATATATATATACATATATATATATATGTGTGTGTGTGTGTGTGTGTGTGTGTGTGTGTGTGTGTATCAACTGGCTCCAAAAAGTTAAACAGATTTGTAAATTACTTCTATTAAAAAATCTTAATCCTTTCAGTACTTATGAGCTTCTGAAGTTAAGATTGTTCTTTTCTAAGTGCACTCTGATGACAAGTGTCTCGGAAAACGCCCAGTTTAGAAGAGGTTGGCTATGGGTATTTGCTTCTAAACTGGGCGGTTCCCGAGACACGTGTCATCAGAGAGCACTTTGACAGAAAAGAACAACCTTAACTTCAGAAGCTCATAAGTACTGAAAGGATTAAGATTGTTTAATAGAAGTAATTTACAAATCTGTTTGACTTTCTGCAGCCAGTTGATATATAAAAAAAGAGTTTTTCCTGGATAACCCCTTTAAGTTCCCCGTGGAAGTACTTTCATTTCTGATGTGTCCTCCCCCCTGCTCTTGATTGACATCTCCTGGATGTTGGATGGAACAAATATATATAACACTCTAGGGCCAGAACTACTTGTCTCAGGGATTATAAAACCGCATAAGAAAAAAGAACAAAAGAAAAGATGGAACCCATTGAGATATAGATGATAGGGATTTTTATTTCTATTGCAGTGCATTATATTATCCCTCCCAGGATGATGTTGACAGACACTATTGTTAGGTTTTTGGGGGTTTTGTGTTTGCAATGTTTGGGGTATGTGTTATTTTTTGTTTCTTTATTCATAAATTTTAAGGGTAATATATGTTTTTTTATTTTTGGGGAAGGGAGCAGGAGCAAAATATTTTATAAATTATTATTGTTTATTTGTTTTTTAATCAAAAACTGTTATTTTTGTTGTTATTATTATTCATCAACTTCATCAATATTTTATATATTTTTATTTGGCAAAATATTTCTTGGAATGTCTTTTATCAATTTTGTGCAGAAATTTAGGATAGAGGTTAACCATGTTGCGGTGGGAATTGCTAAACTAAAAATTAATAACAGAAATACAGTTTGCCCCCGAGATTCCAAAGCACAGAATGCACTTCATATCAACAGCCGAAGCATCGTAGGGGGACCCATTCTAATGGAGACAATGGTAATCAAGAGTAGATCGGCGGGTCTGGGAGGGGTTGCTGCCTCTAAGGGCCCTTTTACATGGGCCAATGGCTGCACATTATGGGCTCTGATCTCATAGATCATCGCCACTTTAACCCCTTCCCTCTTTGGCAATTTTTCATTTTTGCACTTTTGTTTTTTCCTCACCTTCTAAAAATCATAACACTTAAAATTTTCTACCTAAAAATCCATATGAGGGCTTGTTCTCTGTGCCAACAATTTTACTTTGTAATACCATTAATAATTTCACCACAAAATCTACAGCAAAACCAGAAAAAAATTTTTTGTGGGGCAAAATTGAAAAAAAAAATGCCATTTTGTGATTTTTAGTGGCTTCCGTTTCTACGCAGTGCAGTTTTCGGTAAAAATTGCCCCTTATATTTATTCTGTAGGTCCATATGGTCGCAAGGATCCCCAATATATATAGGTTTGATTTTATGTTATTACTTTAAAAAAATTATAATTACATGTACCAAAAGTAATACGTTGAAAAATTTCCTCTTCTGACCCATATAATTTTATATTTTTATTTCCGCATATGGGGTGGTATGAGGGCAAATTTTTTGCGCCGTGAACTGAAGTTTTTATTGATACCATTTTTGTTTTGATTGGACTTTTTGATCACTTTTTATTCATTTTTTTATGGTATAATAAGAGACCAAAAATACGCTATTTTTGATTTTTTTTTTACGCGTACGCCATTGACCCGGCAGTTTAATTAACAATATATATTTTTAAAGTTTGGACATTTACGCACGCGGCGATACCACATATGTTTATTTTTATTCACACAGTTATTTTTTAACCTCTTAAGGACGCAGGGCGTATCCATACGCCCGTGGGAATTCCGGTCCCCACCGCTAGCCAGTTGGGGACCGGAGCCGGATGCCTGCTGAAATCGTTCGGCAGGCATCCCGGCATATCGCCCAGGGGGGTCATTATGCCCCCCCATGTCGGCGATCGCCGCAGATCGCTGGACAATTCAGTCCAGCGATCTGCGGCGATTCCGGGTCAATCGGGTCTCCAGTGACCCGGTGACCCGGAATTACTGGCTGTTCGGGGCCGTCTCTGACGGCCCCGAACAGCCAGAGCCTGCAGGGGTGAGATGGCACTGGTGCAACCTCACGATCGCCCTGATTCGTCGGCCGGATTACCGGCCGACCAATCAGGGCGCCTGCTGCGGGCGTCACTCCCGCACCCGCTCCGCCCCTCTTCCGGGGGGCGTGAGCGGGTGCGGGAAGACGACCCCGGGTGCTGGGGACCCCGATCCCCGGCGTCCATGTTGGGATCAGGGCCCCACGAGCGACGGCGGCGGCGAGAGACAGCCTGCGATGGAGCAGCAGCAGGAGGTGAGTTACAGCCTCCTGCTGTTGCTTAGCAACAGCTCCCAGCATGCAAAAAGGGCATGATGGGAGCTGTAGTTATGCAACAGCAGGAGGCAGACAACCACAACTCCCAGCATTCCCTTATGGGCATGCTGGGACTTATAGTTTTGCAACAGCTGGAGGCACATTTTTTCTATGGAAAAGTGTACCTTCAGCTGTTGTATAACTACAACTCCCAGCTTGCACAAACAGCTAAAGTGCATGCTGGGAGTTGTAGTGGTGCATCTGCTGGTTGCATAACTACAACTCCCAGCATGCCCGTTGGCTGTCGGTGACTGCTGAGAGTTGTAGTTTTGCAACAGCTGAAGGCACACTGGTTGTGAAACTTAGAGTTTTTTTTTTTTACCTAACTCAGTGTTTCACGACCGGTGTTCCTCCAGCTGTTGCAAACTACAACTCCCAGCAGTCACCTTACACCATGCACCGTACATGCTGGGAGTTGTAGTTTTGCAACAGCTGGAGGCCCACTGGTTTTGAAACACTGAGTAAGGTCACAAACTCCGTGATACATAACCAGTGTGCCTACAGCTGTTGCAAAACTAAAACTCTCAGCATGTACAGTCTGTCAGCGCATGCTGGGAGTTGTAGTTTTGCAACAGCTGGATGTCCCCCCCAATGTGAATGTACAGGGTACACTCACATGGGCGGAGGCTTACAGTAAGTATCGGGCTGCAAGTTTGAGCTGCAGCTAATTTTCTGCAACAGCTCAAACTGCCAGTGAGAAACTACTGTGAACCCCCGCCCGTGCGACTGTACCCTAAAAACACTACACTACACTAACACAAAAAATAAAATAAAAAGTAAAAAACACTACATATACACATACCCCTACACAGCCCCCCTCCCCTCCCCAATAAAAATGAAAAACGTCTGGTACGCCACGGTTTCCAAAACGGAGCCTCCAGCTGTTGCAAAACAACAACTCCCAGTATTGTCGGACAGCAGTTGACTGTCCAGGCATGCTGGGAGTTTTGCAACAGCTGGAGGCACCTTGTTTGGGAATCACTGGCGTAGAATACCCCTATGTCCACCCCTATGCAATCCCTAATTTAGGCCTCAAATGCGCATGGCGCTCTCACTTTGGAGCCCTGTCGTATTTCAAGGCAACAGTTAAGGGTCACATATGGGGTATCGCCGTACTCGGGAGAAATTGGACTTCAAATTTTGGGGGGTATTTTCTGCTTTTACCCTTTTTTAAAATGTAAAGTTTTTGGCAAAATAAGCATTTTAGGTAAAAAATGTTTTATTTTTTTTACATATGCAATAGTCGTGAAACGCCTGTAGGGTATTAAGGTTCACTTAACCCCTTGTTACATTCCCCGAGGGCTCTAGTTTCCAAAATAGTATGCCATGTGGGGTTATTTTGCGGTCCTGGCACCATAGGGGCTTCCTAAATGCGGCATGCCCCCAGAGCAAAATTTGCTTTCAAAAAGCCAAATGTGACTCCTTCTCTTCTGAGACCTGTAGTGCGCCAGCAGAGCACTTTTCACCCCCATATGGGGTGTTTTCTGAATCGGGAGAAATTGGGCTTCAAATTTTGGGGGGTATTTTCTGCTTTAACCCTTTGTATAAATGTAAATTTTTTGGGAAACCAAGCATTTTAGGTAAATTTTTTTATTTTTTTTTACATATGCAAAAGTCGTGAAACACCTGTAGGGTATTAAGGTTCACTTTACCACTTGTTACGTTCCCCGAGGGGTCTTGTTATTTATATACACCTGCTGCTTTTCCCTACAGGATTTATAGTGATATGAGAATATTGTTATTGCAGATGGATGACCTGTTTCCTACGCCAAGGACCTCTTTAATACTTCCTTTGATTTGATATACCGATTGTATATACATAATACCTGTCAATCTGACTTATCTTCTCTGTACATATTATATGCCTCCCTGAGGACGCCATATAAATTTATGGCAGAAACGCGTCGGTGGTATAATATAATAGTGGTATGATATGCTGCTAACTTTAGTAACTTATAGTTACTAAGTAGCTGTGGCACAGTTTGAGCGTCTCCTCCGATCCTGGAAGGTTACTGCTCCTGATGGTCTATATCTATTCTATTTTTTAATGGTGTTGGAATCAAACACGTTTTTTTTGGGTGATTTTTAAATGATCCAGATAAAAGTTAATTTTTATGCACTACCCTGAACGCTTAAGCGTGATCTGACGTGGGACCTAACATATTTACGTCTAGTTGATTGTTCCCCGAGGGGTCTAGTTACCAAAATGGTATGCCATGTGTTTTTTTTTTTTGCTGTCCTGGCACCATAGGGGCTACCTAAATGCGGCATGCCCCCAGAGCAAAATTTCCTTCAAAAAAGCCAAATGTGACTCCTTCTCTTCTGAGACCTGTAGTGCGCCAGCAGAGCACTTTTCACACCCATATGGGGTGTTTTCTGAATCGGGAGAAATTAGGCTTCAAATTTTGGGGGGTATTTTCTGCTATTACCCTTTTTAAAAATGTAAAACTTTAGGGAAACCAAGCATTTTAGGTAAAAATATTTTTTATTTTTTTTACATATGCAAAAGTCGTGAATCACCTGTGGGGTATTAAGGTTCACATTACCCCTTGTTACGTTTCCCGAGGGGTCTAGTTTCCAAAATGGTATGCCATGTGGGGTTTTTTGCTGTTCTGGCACCATAGGGGCTTCCTAAAGGTGACATGCCCCTCAAAAACCATTTGACGCTCCTTCCCTTCTGAGCCCTCTACTGCGCCCGCAGAACACTTTACATAGACATATGAGGTATGTGCGTACTCGAGAGAAATTGGGTTTCAAATACAAGTAAAAATTTTCTCCTTTTTACCCCTTGCAAAAATTCAAAAATTGGGTCAACAAGAACATGCGAGTGTAAAAAATGAAGATTGTGAATTTTCTCCTTCACTTTGCTGCTATTCCTGTGAAACCCGTAAAGGGTTAAAACGCTTACTGAATGTCATTTTGAATACTTTCGGGGGTGCAGTTTTTATAATGGGGTCATTTATGGGGTATTTCTAATATGAAGACCCTTCAAATCCACTTCAAACCTGAACTGGTCCCTGAAAAAAAGCGAGTTTCAAAATTTTGTGAAAAATTGGAAAATTGCTGCGGAATTTTGAAGCCCTCTGGTGTCTTCCAAAAGTAAAAACACGTCAATTTTATGATGCAAACATAAAGTAGAGACATTGTATATGTGAATTAAAAAAAAATTATTTGGAATATCCATTTTCCTTACAAGCAGAGAGCTTCAAAGTTAGAAAAATGCAAAATTTTCAAATTTTTCATCAAATTTTGGGATTTTTCACCAAGAAAGGATGCAAGTTACCAAAAAATTTTACCACTACGTTAAAGTAGAATACTTCACGAAAAAACAATCTCGGAATCAGAATGATAACTAAAAGCATTCCAGAGTTATTAATGTTTAAAGTGACAGTGGTCAGATTTGCAAAAAATGTCCGAGTCCTTAAGGTGAAAAAGGGCTCAGTCCTTAAAGGGTTAAATGAGAAAGGGGGGGGGGTTAAAACTTTTATTGGGGGGGGTGTTAAATGATCTCTTTTTTTGCACTTTTTTTTGCAATGTTATAACTCTCATAGGGGGCTATAGCATTGCACACATTGATTGAATACACTGATCACTGTTATGCAACAGCATAACACTGATCATTGCTATCGCCGCTTGACTGCTCCTGCCTGAATCTCAGGCACGGAGCAGTCATTCAGCGTTCGGACGCGCAGGAGGCATGTAGGGATCTTCCGCTCATCCTGCAAGCTGTTCGGGACACCGCAATTTCATTGCGGTGGTCCCGATCAGCACTGCTGAGCTAACCGGTATTATTTCTTTAGTTTTAGGCGCGGCGATTAAGTTTGATCACCCCGTCTAAAGGGTTAATGCCGGGCATCAGCTCGATCGGCGATGTCCAGCATTAGCCGTGGTTCCTAGTTGCTTATAGCAACCGGGACCCACCGGGTATGATGTGCGCTCTCCTGTTGAGCACGCGTCATACTTCGGGAGCCGCAAATGGACGTGAATGTATGTCCATTTGCGTTAAGGGGTTAAAGAGTCTTTACGCAGATTAATGATCTGTGGAGGCAAGAACAATCTTTAGATTTCATCATTGTCGCTTCTACAGATCGATGTGTGGCTCATAACGTTGATTATAATGTCTGTACAAAAGATCTGTTTAGCTGATGAACTAGCGTTTAGCGTTTTCATGTCCATCACCTGATCACTGGCCCTTTATTGTGGGCCTGTTATTAGCAACAAGCGTTTATGAAAACTCATTCAACCGTTATCCGAGATACAAGTAATGCAGACATCCAATGGTTCATCACCATACGGCAAGTGACTGAACACAAATATTTTTCTCTATTAAAGGGGTACTCCAGTGGGAAACCTTTTTCTTTTAAATCAACTGGTGCAAGAAAGTTAAACAGATTTGTAAATTACTTCTATTAAAAAAATCTTAATCCTTCCAGTACTTATTAGCTGCTGAATACTACAGAAGAAATTATTTTCTTTTTGGAACACAGAGCTCTGTGCTGACATCACGAGCACAGTGGTCTGTAACTCATACACAAACAGCAACAAGGGCAAGAAGCCACGGCTGGTCCACTATCAAATATCAATACCAATACATTAGAACCAGATCATGTAAAATATCAATATCTTTATTAAACACATATGCACAAAGTACACATACAGATAAGGAAACAAAAAAAATAAATAAAATCAAGGCACTACAATAACAGCCACAGAAGATGGGGGCAGACAAGATGTATGGCACAAATTCATGGAATACAGGGAAATACAGGTGTACAAGAAGATGCAAATGTTAATAAGTAATCACTGACTGCAATCCATAGAATATACAATCAAGTATAAAGAATAAAGGGTATATCAGTGAAAAACCAAAACATGTCCTAAAATGAAAATAAAGTGGACAGAAATAACATAGGAAAAAGAAATGAAAAAGACACCATAAGGTCCTCCTGCCATGCAGCCAGACAACTGCCTCCTCCTACCCCAACATACGTTTCGCCTGTGCTTCATCAGGGGGCGTCAAGATACAAGTAATGCGGACATCCAATGGTTCATCACCATAGGGCAAGTGACTGAACAAAAATCTTTGCTCTATTAAAGGGGTACTCCAGTGGAAAACTTTTTTCTTTTAAATCAACGGTGCAAGAATGTTAAACAGATTTGTAAATTACTTCTATTAAAAAAGCTTAATCCTTCCAGTACTTATTAGCTGCTGAATACTACAGAAGAAATTATTTTCTTTTTGGAACACAGAGCTCTGTGCTGACATCACGAGCACAGTACTCTCTGCTGACATCTCTATCCATTTTAAAAACAGTCCAGAGTAGGAGAAAATCCCCACAGCAAACATATGCTTGTGATTCAGCAGAGAATGTGCTGTGTTCCAAAAAGAAAAGAATTTCCCCTGTAGTATTCAGCAGCTAATAAGTACTGGAAGGATTAATATTTTTTAGTAGAAGTAATGTACAAATCTGTTTGACTTTCTGGCACCAGTTGATAAAAAAAAAAAAAAAAAAAAAAAAAGGTTTCCACCGGAGTACCCCTTTAAGCTTGTTTCCCCAGAACATATTTAAAGTATATAGGAGTATAATCTGCTGGCAGAAATTTACCATGTCTTTGGTCATTCTTAATATTTACTAAAGCCTTGTATGATACAATAATCATTTGCCGCAATTTACTATAGCAAATATGACAGAACTTTGCTACAGTCTTAGCAAAACTCACTCCTTGGTAAAATGGGATATGGCTTCTCTGGAAAGGGGCGTGATGCTTTGATGGGGATAATAACACAGCATGTAGCACTATTAACACTGCATGTATCACTAATAACACTGCATGTAGCGCTAATAACACCGTATGTATCATTATTAACACTGCATGTATCACTAATAACACTGCATGTATCACTAATAACACTGCATGCATCACTAATAACACTGCATGTAGCGCTAATAACACTGCATGTATCACTAATAACACCGTATGTATCATTATTAACACTGCATGTAGCGCTAATAACACTGCATGTATCACTAATAACACTGCATGTATCACTAATAACACTGCATGTATCACTAATAACACTGCATGTATCACTAATAACACTGCATGTATCACTAATAACACTGCATGTATCACAAATAACACTGCATGTATCACTAATAACACCGTATGTATCATTATTAACACTGCATGTAGCGCTAATAACACTGCATGTATCACTAATAACACTGCATGTAGTGCTAATAACACTGCATGTATCACTAATAACACTGTATGTATCACTAATAACACTGCATGTATCACTAATAACACTGCATGTATCACTAATAAAACCGTATGTATCATTATTAACACTGCATGTAGCGCTAATAACACTGCATGTATCACTAATAACACTGCATGTAGCGCTAATAACACTGCATGTATCACTAATAACACTGCATGTATCACTAATAACACTGCATGTATCACTAAAAACACTGCATGTATCATTAATAACACTGCATGTATCAATAATAACACCGTATGTATCACTAATAACACTGCGTGTATCACTAATAACACTGCATGTATCACTAATAACACCGTATGTATCATTATTAACACTGCATGTAGCGCTAATAACACTGCATGTATCACTAATAACACCGTATGTATCACTAATAACACTGCATGTATCACTAATAACGCTGCATGTATCACTAATAACACTGTATGTATCATTAATAACACTGCATGTAGCGCTAATAACACTGCATGTATCACTAATAACACTGCATGTATCACTAATAACACTGCATGCATCACTAATAACACTGCATGTATCATTAATAACACTGCATGTATCATTATTAACACTGCATGTATCATTAATAACACTGCATGTATCACTAATAACACTGCATGTATCACTAATAACACTGCATGTATCACTAATAACACTGCATGTATCATTAATAACACTGCATGTATCATTAATAACACTGCATGTATCACTAATAACACTGCATGTATCACTAATAACACCGTATGTATCATTAATAACACCGTATGTATCATTATTAACACTGTATGTATCACTAATAACACTGCATGTATCACTAATAACACTGCATGCATCACTAATAACACTGCATGTCTCACTAATAACACTGCATGTATCACTAATAACACTGCATGTATCACTAATAACACCGTATGTATCATTAATAACACCGTATGTATCATTATTAACACTGTATGTATCACTAATAACACTGCATGTATCACTAATAACACTGCATGCATCACTAATAACACTGCATGTATCATTAATAACACTGCATGTATCATTAATAACACTGCATGTATCACAAATAACACTGCATGTATCACTAATAACACCGTATGTATCATTATTAACACTGCATGTAGCGCTAATAACACTGCATGTATCACTAATAACACTGCATGTAGCGCTAATAACACTGCATGTATCACTAATAACACTGTATGTATCACTAATAACACTGCATGTATCACTAATAACACTGCATGTATCACTAATAACACCGTATGTATCATTATTAACACTGCATGTAGCGCTAATAACACTGCATGTATCACTAATAACACTGCATGTAGCGCTAATAACACTGCATGTATCACTAATAACACTGCATGTATCACTAATAACACTGCATGTATCACTAAAAACACTGCATGTATCATTAATAACACTGCATGTATCAATAATAACACCGTATGTATCACTAATAACACTGCGTGTATCACTAATAACACTGCATGTATCACTAATAACACCGTATGTATCATTATTAACACTGCATGTAGCGCTAATAACACTGCATGTATCACTAATAACACCGTATGTATCACTAATAACACTGCATGTATCACTAATAACGCTGCATGTATCACTAATAACACTGTATGTATCATTAATAACACTGCATGTAGCGCTAATAACACTGCATGTATCACTAATAACACTGCATGTATCACTAATAACACTGCATGCATCACTAATAACACTGCATGTATCATTAATAACACTGCATGTATCAATAATAACACTGCATGTATCACTAATAACACTGCATGTATCACTAATAACACTGCATGTATCACTAATAACACTGCATGCATCACTAATAACACTGCATGTATCACTAATATCACCGTATGTATCATTATTAACACTGCATGTATCATTAATAACACTGCATGTATCACTAATAACACTGCATGTATCACTAATAACACTGCATGTATCACTAATAACACTGCATGTATCATTAATAACACTGCATGTATCATTAATAACACTGCATGTATCACTAATAACACTGCATGTATCACTAATAACACCGTATGTATCATTAATAACACCGTATGTATCATTATTAACACTGTATGTATCACTAATAACACTGCATGTATCACTAATAACACTGCATGCATCACTAATAACACTGCATGTATCACTAATAACACTGCATGTATCACTAATAACACTGCATGTATCACTAATAACACCGTATGTATCATTATTAACACTGTATGTATCACTAATAACACTGCATGTATCACTAATAACACTGCATGCATCACTAATAACACTGCATGTATCATTAATAACACTGCATGTATCATTAATAACACTGCATGTATCACTAATAACACTGCATGTATCACTAATAACACTGTATGTATCATTAATAACACCGTATGTATCATTATTAACACTGCATGTATCACTAATAACACTGCATGTATCACTAATAACACTGCATGTATCACTAATAACACTGCATGTATCATTAATAACACTGCATGTATCATTAATAACACTGCATGTATCACTAATAACACTGCATGTATCATTATTAACACTGCATGTATCATTATTAACACTGCATGTATCACTAATAAACCTGCATGTATCACTAATAACACTGCATGTATCACTAATAACACTGCATGTATCACTAATAACACCGTATGTATGATTATTAACACTGCATGTATCATTAATAACACTGCATGTATCACTAATAACACTGCATGAAGCACTAATAACACCGTATGTATCATTATTAAAACTGCATGTATCACTAATAACACTGCATGTATCACTAATAACACTGCATGTATCACTAATAACACTGCTTGTATCATTAATAACACTGCATGTATCACTAATAACACTGCCTGTATCACTAATAACACTGCATGTATCACTAATAACACCGTATGTATCATTAATAACACCGTATGTATCATTATTAACACTGCATGTATCACTAATAACACTGCATGTATCACTAATAACACTGCATGTATCACTAATAACACTGCATGTATCATTAATAACACTGCATGTATCATTAATAACACTGCATGTATCACTAATAACACTGCATGTATAATTAATAACACCGTATGTATCATTATTAACACTGCATGTATCATTAATAACACTGCATGTATCACTAATAACACTGCATGTAGCACTAATAACACTGCATGTAGCGCTAATAACACTGCATGTATCACTAATAACACTGCATGTATCACTAATAACACTGCTTGTATCATTAATAACACTGCATGTATCACTAATAACACTGCATGTATCATTAATAACACTGCATGTATCAATAATAACACTGCATGTAGCGCTAATAACACTGCATGTATCACTAATAACACTGCATGTATCACTAATAACACCGCATGTATCATTAATAACACTGCATGAAGCACTAATAACACTGCATGTATCATTAATAACACTGCATGTGTCATTAATAACACTGCATGTATCACTAATAACACTTTATGTATCACTAATAACACTGCATGTAGCACTAATAATACTGCATGTAGCGCCAATAACACTGCATGTATCACTAATAACACTGCATGTATCACTAATGACACTGCATGAAGCACTAATAACACTGCATGTATCATTAATAACACTGCATGTATCGCTAATAACACTGCATGTATCACTAATAACACTGCATGTATCACTAATAACACTGCATGTATCATTAATAACACTGCATGTAGCGCTAATAACACTGCATGTATCACTAATAACACTGCATGTAGCGCTAATGACACTGCATGTATAACTAATAACACTGCATGTATCATTAATAACACTGCATGTTTCATTAATAACACTGCATGTATCACTAATAACACTGCATGTATCACTAATAACACTGCATGTATCACTAATAACACCGTATGTATCATTAATGACACCGTATGTATCATTAATGACACTGTATGTATCATTATTAACACTGCATGTATCACTAATAACACTGCATGTATCACTAATAACACTGCATGAAGCACTAATAACACTGCATGTATCATTAATAACACTGCATGTATCACTAATAACACTGCATGTAGCACTAATAACACTGCATGTAGCGCTAATAACACTGCATGTATCACTAATAACATTGTATGTATCACTAATGACACTGCATGAAGCACTAATAACACAGCATGTATCATTAATAACACTGCATGTATCACTAATAACACTGCATGTATCACTAATAACACTGCATGTATCACTAATAACACTGCATGTAGCGCTAATGACACTGCACGTATCACTAATAACACTGCATGTATCACTAATAACACTGCATGTATCATTAATAACACTGCATGCATCACTAATAACTGCATGTATCACTAATAACACTGCATGTAGCACTAATAACACTGCATTTATCACTAATAACACTGCATGTATCACTAATAACACTGCGTTTATCACTAATAACACTGCATGTATAATTAATAACACTGCATGAAGCACTCATAACACTGCATGTATCACTAATAACACTGCATGTATCACTAATAACACTGCATGTAGCACTAATAACACTGCATTTATCACTAATAACACTGCATGTATCACTAATAACACTGCATTTATCACTAATAACACTGCATGTATCATTAATAACACTGCATGAAGCACTCATAACACTGCATGTATCACTAATAACACTGCAAGTATCACTAATAACACTGCATGAAGCACTCATAACTGCATGTATCACTAATAACACTGCATGTAGCACTAATAACACTGCATGCATCACTAATAACTGCATGTATCACTAATAACACTGCATTTATCACTAATAACACTGCATGTATCACTAATAACACTGCATGTAGCACTAATAACACTGCATGTAGCGCTAATAACACTGCATGTATCACTAATAACACTGCATGTAGCACTAATAACACTGCATGTAGCGCTAATAACACTGCATGTATCACTAATAACACTGTATGTATCACTAATGACACTGCATGAAGCACTAATAACACTGCATGTATCATTAATAACACTGCATGTAGTGCTAATAACACTGCATGTATCACTAATAACACTGCATGTATCACTAATAACACTGCATGTATCACTAATAACACTGCATGTAGCGCTAATGACACTGCACGTATCACTAATAACACTGCATGTATCACTAATAACACTGCATGTATCATTAATAACACTGCATGCATCACTAATAACTGCATGTATCACTAATAACACTGCATGCATCACTAATAACACTGCATTTATCACTAATAACACTGCATGTATCACTAATAACACTGCATTTATCACTAATAACACTGCATGTATCATTAATAACACTGCATGAAGCACTCATAACACTGCATGTATCACTAATAACACTGCATGTATCACTAATAACACTGCATATATCACTAATAACACTGCATGAAGCACTAATAACACTGCATGTATCACTAATAACACTGCATGTATCACTAATAACACTGCATGTATCACTAATAACACTGCATATATCACTAATAACACTGCATGAAGCACTAATAACACTGCATGTATCACTAATAACACTGCATGTATCACTAATAACACTGCACGTATCACTAATAACACTGCATGTATCATTAATAACACTGCATGAAGCACTAATAACACTGCATGTAGCGCTAATAACACTGCATGTATCACTAATAACACTGCGTGTATCACTAATAACACTGCATGCATAACTAATAACACTGCATGTATCACTAATAACACTGCATGTATCATTAATAACACTGCATGAAGCACTAATAACACTGCATGTATCACTAATAACACTGCATGTATCACTAATAACACTGCGTGTATCATTAATAACACTGCATGAAGCACTAATAACACTGCATGTATCATTAATAACACTTCATGAAGCACTAATAACACTGCATGTATCACTAATAACACTGCATGTATCACTAATAACACTGCGTGTATCATTAATAAAACTGCATGAAGCACTAATAACACTGCATGTATCATTAATAACACTGCATGAAGCACTAATAACACTGCATGTATCACTAATAACACTGCATGTATCACTAATAACACTGCGTGTATCATTAATAACACTGCATGAAGCACTAATAACACTGCATGTATCATTAATAACACTGCATGTTGCGCTAATAACACTGCATGTATCACTAATAACACTGCATGTATCACTAATAACACTGCATGTATCATAATAACACTGCATGTAGCGCTAATAACACTGCATGTATCACTAATAACACTGCATGTAGCGCTAATGACACTGCACGTATCGCTAATAACACTGCATGTATCACTAATAACACTGCATGTATCACTAATAACACTGCATGTATCATTAATAACACTGCATGCATCACTAATAACACGGCATGTCTCACTAATAACACTGCATGCATCACTTATAACACTGCATTTATCACTAATAACACTGCATGTATCACTAATAACACTGCATTTATCACTAATAACACTGCATGTATCATTAATAACACTGCATGAAGCACTAATAACACTGCATGTATCACTAATAACACTGCACGTATCACTAATAACACTGCATGAAGCACTAATAACACTGCACGTATCACTAATAACACTGCATGTATCACTAATAACACTGCACGTATCACTAATAACACTGCATGTATCACTAATAACACTGCATGTATCATTAATAACACTGCATGAAGCACTAATAACACTGTATGTAGCGCTAATAACACTGCATGTATCACTAATAACACTGCGTGTATCACTAATAACACTGCATGTATAACTAATAACACTGCATGTAGCGCTAATAACACTGCATGTAGCGCTAAAAACACTGCACGTATCACTAATAACACTGCATGTATCATTAATAACACTGCATGAAGCACTAATAACACTGCATGTAGCGCTAAAAACACTGCATGTATCACTAATAACACTGCATGTATCACTAATAACACTGCATGTATCACTAATAACACTGCATGTGTCACTAATAACACTGCATGAACCACTAATAACACTGCATGAAGCACTAATAACACTGCATGTAGCGCTAATAACACTGCATGTATCACTAATAACACTGCACATATCACTAATAACACTGCATGTATCACTAATAACACTGCATGTATCACTAATAACACTGCATGTATCACTAATAACAATGCATGTATCACTAATAACACTGCAAGTAGCACTAATAACACTGCATGAAGCACTAATAACACTGCATGAAGCACTAATAACACTGCATGTATCACTAATAACACTGCATGTATCACTAATAACACGGCATGTATCACTAATAACACTGCATGTATCACTAATAACACTGCATGAAGCACTAATAACACTGAATGAAGCACTAATAACTGCATGTAGCGCTAATAACACTGCATAAAGCGCTAATAACACTGCATATAGCGCTAATAACACTGCATAAAGCGCTAATAACACTGCATGTAGCGCTAATAACACTGCATAAAGCGCTAATAACACTGCATGTAGTGCTAATAACACTGCATGAAGCGCTAATAACACTGCATGTGTTGTGGCCCAGTACAGGAGTTGTCCTCCTGTACACCTTTCAGTCCTGTGTGGCAGCTTCCCTTTCAGTGTTCCCCTGGGTCCCCATCCCTCCTATGGGCACTAAAATTTTAAAAGTTCTTATGTTATGTGCTGTTTAATCTTTTGAGGTGTTTGTCTCTTTTAATATTGTTGCTAAGACCTCTGTTACCAAGGAAGGTGTAATGTCAACAGGTGACTTGTTGGTGACCTATAGGATTCCTCCAAATTGCTCCCATATATACCAGGGAGGAGCTAGCCTAGTCAGTCTTAGCTGAGGTACAAAGAGAAGACCTGAGAGTTGTCTGGTGTTCCTAAGGGAGACCAAGGCCTAGTCAAGCAGCCACACAGCTACTGCCAGTAACCCCTGCAGGTGAAAGTCAAAGCCTGGCAGTAAGCACAAATACAGGGGACAAGTCTAGTTGAGATAGTGAAGTCTGTCAAGTCACTAAAGTCAACGTGGGTTGCACAAGTCAGTCGAAGTCCACTACAAGTCCCAACGAGTTAACACGCTCCCTAAAGTTCACTGGTCATCTTCTTGAGCCTAAGATGAACTGTAAAGACTTTAACACCTTGTCTGCCTCAGTAAAGTGCCATTGTTCCGTAACCTTGCATCGGAGTAATTATTTGCCCCGTGCCTGGCCCAGGAACCAGCGGCCATACCTCGGGTGGTTTAGAGGATAACCATGTCCTGGCGTCAAGAACACATAAGGTTACTATCTGCCCTAAGGGTAACAACATCTGCCCTTCCAACACCCTCCCCACACATGCAGCGCTAACAACACTGTATGTAGCACTAATAACACTGCATGTAGCACTAAAATCACTGCATGTAGTGCCAATAACACTGCATATAGCACTAATAACACTGCATGAAGCACTAATAACACTGCATGTATCACTAATAACACTGCATGAAGCACTAATAACACTGCATGAAGCACTAATAACACTGCATGAAGCACTAATAACACTGCATGTAGCGCTAATAACACTGCATGTCAGTGGACTCCTTGATAAAGCCACACCAGTCAGCTACATTTTTTGTGCCCTGCCCGCGCACATAAATTGATCCCTGTTATAAAAATGATAAATTTCATTAGATACAATTTTTTTCATCACTACTGTATCTTTTTTTTTATTTTTTATTTTTTTAATGGTACCCTATGAAATTTTATCAAAAAAGGTATATCCATTACTTTTTTGGATCGCTAAAGTCCAAAAAAGAATAAAAACCGTCTGCAAAAACACCAAAGTTACAATATACATGGCGTTTTTTTTAACTCCTATAGACTTCTATGGGAGAAAACCGCCATGATTTCAGGGAAAAAACACCATAGGCTCAACATGCTGTGACTTTGCAAAACCGCCAAGGAGCTGAAAAATGCCAAGAAAGAGTGAAACACCAAACTGAAAAATGTAGAGTGAAAAAAAAAATGTTGCAATTTCTCATTGATTTACAGCTAACATCTGGCTGCAGCATCTTTTTCTATGAAAAAAAACACCATGGGGGCCGTTTTGGCGTTTCTTTTTTTTCTTTTGGGGGGGGAGGGGACGCACAAAAAAGACCAAGTGGAAACTTAGCCTAAAGGTTCCCTGCAGCTAAATCCAAATCCATGTATAGGGGTAAAAGGTCAGAGTCCAAAATTTCTATTTCTGCTGTAGAATCTTCTGCCATGTGCAGCAGTTTTTGCAATTTGTGGGTGGAATGTTCTAAGAAAACTGCAATTTGGGGATTTTGGGGGTTTGGTTTTTACGCAGGGCACTTTATGGTAAAAATTATACATTATCTTTGTTCTGTAGGTCAATGCGATTAAAATGATAACCAATTTATATAGTTTTTCTGTTATTGTACTACTAAAAATTGATATGCATAAAATTGTCCTTTTCTTTTTTATTCTTCCACATGAGGCTGTATGAGGGATCATTTTTGCGCCGTGATCTGTAAATTTTATCAGTACCATTTTTGTAGAACATCTACACCTGGTTATCAATTACAGGACAGTATATCAGATATCGGTGTCAAGACCCATTCCCTTAGAGGTATGGAATTAAGGTAATGTGGGATCATCAAATCTCCACTTCCAAGTCAACAAAATAAAACAAAAATAATATAAAAATTCCTCCTTGTTCAATCATCCTTTATATCTACCATTATAGGAACCTTTCACACTCACCCAGGTATTTCTATTATTTATCTTTTATTTTTGTAGAGGCTCAGATTGATCGATGTTCACATGTAATCTGATCATTATCTGAATGTCCATATGGATATTGAAGACCCAATACTTACTTAATGATAGATACATATGATCGGTTAACTGTGGATTCTCTGCCCAGTATCAGTAGTGATTATACAAGTCATTATTGTTGAATCTTATCAGCTCGCGCATCTAGTTATGCGCAGCCGGAGACATATAGTGGCTATATAGTAACATTGAATCAAGCGCACGGCTTGTGCGAACTAGAGCTAGACAGTATGTCATCGGAGGCGGAGACCATGAAGAACGGGTGAGTGGATGTTTACTAACAAGCGCCTAGCAACCACGCAGGCGCAGTAGCATTTTAAGACGGAATCTTTTTCTAACAGTACACGCAGACTTACTTCGCGCAGCGCGTCAGAAGGGGATCGCTGCCTCCAAAAGGTGAGCGATTCTGTCAATCATGGCTAGGTTTGTCCTGATTGGCAAGTGATGGTGGATAGATACAATTGGATAGCATTGGGAATGATGTATCTCACACCGATTGGTCCTTGCTAAAATCCATCATCAGTTCAGTTGGTGGATTGGTTCAGTAACCCTTGGTGTATACAATCCCCTTCCTGTGATGTCACAGGGGAGGTTTTAAAACCCCTAAAATCGGCGTTTTTTAACCAGTGCCCGCTTACCTCTTGATAAAGCTGGTGGTCCAGCGAAACATGTCGAGGGGGGCAGTGTGAAAGATTTTAATATAGGCAGCCATCTGTCCAAGTATCCAGTTTAGTGGTGTTCTGCAGGCACCGTTATCTGGTGTAATTAACATCCAATACTGAACCAGTTGGTCATTTCACATTATTAGGAAAGTGGATTACAGTGGCTCCTAGTATTTTAATATAAATTGCGTGCGTACAATACAATAAAGATTGCACTTTTAACTCACGTCCTTAGGGTATATGGGAAGAATGGGTATTTTTTGGTTCATCTTCGGATGATCTATAGGAATTTATTTGGTGGGGCAGTACCGCACGGATTTTGACGGAGAATTTGTGCGCCTCATGGCTGGTTTAATATGCTAATTTAAAAGCTGTGGCCGCCCTCTACCCTCTTAAAAGTGTAAAATATGTGTCCTGTCTCTTTATTTCAGGGGGGAGGGGCCTGGTTGGGTACATTAGTAGCTGGAAGGGTCTCAGCAGTCTGCTGTGTGAATAGGACAGTAAAATCCCAATTCAATTCAATGTGCAGTAAATTTTGCTGAATCTTCAGGCAGAATTCTGCATGGTAATGCTGCCGTGTTAACATGGCCTCAGGGTCTGTTCTCACTGAACATTTCCACTGAAATTAGAGTTGCAATCTACTGTGCAGCAGATTCCCATTGCTGTCAATGGAGTTCTGCAGCAGGATTTCCACAGTCTAAATTGCACTGGTGAATCTCCGCCAAAAAGAATGAACATGTTAATTCTTTCAGTGAAATTCTGTGCGGGCTGCATTGCGTAGGTCCGGACAGAAATTCTCAGTTTAGCCAGATCCCAGGGGACCCACTACTGTCCAGTTAGCCCTTGTGTCAAAGTGTAACCACAATAGGACTACATATAGGACTATATATCAGACTATGGGTGACAATATGCCAGAATGATGGGATAGATACAGTGTATGTATAGTTTATTTTTTACGCAGCCAAGTATTTCATATAAAGCACTTGAAAAACAAGCAACCTGAAAAATAAAAAAGTATAGTTGTAATGTAGTCAGAGTGTTCATAAAGTGTCTGAATTAAACCTTATTATAAAATTATCTGAGTTAGTTCTGTCACTGACATAATAGCAATGTTAACTTTTTTTTCTGAACGAATATAGCAAATATAACTTGAGTCTTCTGGTTTTCTGTTTCAACATTATGGGAACCCCAGTCCTAGTTATGAGTCCCTGCGGTAACATCAAAGTAGCACCTGCAAAAACCTCAGAAATCAGATCCTTACTGCAATGGGAAAAATAAAGAAACAAAACACTCCCCAAAAGGAGCCTGAAAAATTCCTTTTTATCAATGTTTCAATATTAGTGAAGCTTCACATTCAAATATTGAAACATGCTAAATCTTTGAGAGTCTGGGCCCTAGGGCTCCTTTTTAGAAAAATGCCTACAAATCTTTTCTCAGACTTTTTAAGACTGATTCCAATGGATATGTGAGGTGTAACCTACTGAATAGAAAAATTGTGACAACAGCATTAGATCTGAAACTGTGAATATTTAACTTTTTCTTTGATCAACTCCTGTAAAATACTGGACACACGACCAACCCCATTCATGTCAATGGGATCCGTAAGGTGTCAGCTGTTCTCCGACTCGTTCAGCGCAAAATGGTTATGAATAATACATATGACACCCCGTCAGCACACACAACAATCTACTATAATTTAGACAGATAGTGATAGCAGATATATATTAAGCACCTGTAGGATATGATATATAGAAATCTATGCTTAAAGGGGTACTCCGCTGCTCAGCGTTTGGAACACACTGTTCCGAACGCTGGAGCCGGCGCTGGGAGCTCGTGACATCATAGCCACGCCCCTTATGACATCATAGACCCACCCCCTCATGACGTCGACAAAGGTTGAATCGTTGGGGTGGTGTCACGCCGCTCCCTGGTACCCACTGTTTCCATTTTGGTAAGTATGTATTACTACAATGCAAAGAATGTTTATGTCTAAGTTGTATGTAGCATGAGTTGTATGCACTAGATATATGCAGTGTATATATATATATATATATATATATATATATGTTATAGTATGGTCTAAGCGTGTGAGGTGTTATGCCAGGTTCCAGTGTGACACTTCTTGGTGTCTTTCCATCACGTTTGTGGAATTTCTTTATGTGTTTTAAATAAGTGCATTAATAAAATTAGGGTTTTTGTATCTTGAGTAAATGACTCCAATTTTTCTTCTTCTTTTTTTCATATATATTTAGTGTTCCTTGTCTAGACCTGTATTCAGATTGTATTCTGTTCTGCCTGCGTTTTGTGAATCTTAGTCTGTGTTCACATTATGCCTTTGTGTCAATCCTATTTGACCTTGTTGGATCCTGATTCTCCTAGAACAGAATCCTGTTCCGAGCTTTGTGCTAATCCGTCTATCTAGGAGTATGTTTTAGTCTGTGCCTGTGTTTCATGTATTTTGGATTTTTGTTTCCTTCTAGACTGGTATCCTGTTCACACTGTGGAGTGAGCCTTCCAGTTAGGAGCCCATTTGGAGTTATTATTTATGTCCCTCTATGTTTGGAGTGGGGTATCTTTTTGTCTAGTGTGAATAGTGTTCTTGTTATCCTGACCTGTTTAATATTTTATATCCTGCCTTGTATGTATCTGTTTGTTGCTTTGTTGTTTTCCTGTTATGTATTTTGACCTTAGTCTTGTCTGTTGGTTATTGCCTTAACATTAAATGTTCCTGACTTATTCCCTGACATGTACTGATCTGTTTGTTCTGTCTTTGCCCTTACACTTTAGCGCAGTATAGGGACTGTCTTCGTGGTTGTCGATCCATCCCATAGGGCAGATGGGCAAAGGGAAGGGAAAATGGCAGTAGGGACAGTTAGGGCTCACCAACTCCCTGCCCCCCCCCCCCCCCCACTTCATGACAGATCAATTGTACTTTGTAATAACCATTTTCACTGCTTTCTTGTAACATCCCATTTTTTAGACTCAACATTATAAGAAAATGTGAAAAAACAGAATGTAAAACACATTGGGGATATGTTGTCCAGTTGCCCATAGCAACTAATCAGATGATTGCTTTTTATTTTTCAGATGCCATTTTAAAAATAAAAAGTGATCTGATTGGTTGCTATGGGCCACTGGCCAACTTTCCCTCTGCACAGATAAATCTCCCCCATAGTATGCATCAGAATTCTAGTGTAATTTACAAGAAAGAGTCTATTCACACAGCAGAATTTCCGTTTGCAGAATTCAACCTCAACTTAAAGCCCATAGACTTCTATGGGATTCCGCACTCCCATTTACACTTCTGAATTTCCACTTGCAGGATTCCGCCTCAAATTAAAGCCCATAGACTTTTATGGGATTCTGCACTCCCATTCACACTTCTGAATTTCCGCTTGTGGAATTCTGCAAGTGGAAATTCAAAAGGGGGAATGGGAGTGTGGAGTCCAATAGAAGTCTATGGGCTTTAATTTGTGGCAGAATTCCGCCAGCAGAAATTCTGCCGTGTGAATAGATCTTAAGGCTAAGTTCACACTACAGAATTTCCGGTCAGAAAATTTCCGCCCGGAGATTCTGAGTGCGGCCAGCGCCCACTGAATCAGTAGGTGCTAGGACCGCGCGGACACTGTAGTCTCCAATAGACTGCAATGTGTTCCGCGAGTATTTCCACTTGAAGAACAAGCAAGGCCATTCTTCAGGTGGAAATTTTCAAGCAGATTTTCTGTTCACAAATTCCGCTTCACAAATTCCGAAGAGTGAATTTGTGAACGGAAACCCATTCACTATACAGTACATTTTAGTAAGTGGAATTTCTAAGCGGAATTGCAGGCGGAAATTCCGTAGTGTGAACCTAGCGTTAATCTAACCCATTGTGTATGATTCAGTGCAGCCTGGAAGCAGTCATGAAAACCTTTCCCAGAATATTTATATGTATAATAAGCAAAAGAATGTGCACTACATCATGTATTACATAATCTATGCATTAACCCCTTCACTGTTTATTGAATTTACTCCATGCTGATATACAGTAGTTATCAGCAGACCAGCAGTCTAGGAGACAAATATCTGCTGTAGACCAAAGCTTACACAAGAATGTAATACTTCAGGTTCATTATACTGTCCAAAATGAACAGACTGTGCTGAAGTATTGCTACAGTTTCCTCTCACTCGGTAAATACAGATAAGTGCCCATATCGGCAATTTCAGGGGTGAGGGAGTCCAGCATCCCACTCAGTCGCCAGCAATCTCAGCAGGCACAATAATAACGCGATTCAGCATTGAAGCCAGCAGATGTTTCAAGGTTTGGGAAATGAGTCAAGTATTGGCACCAACAGGCCAGCGCAGCCTTCACAGAAGCTTTCACGGTTGCTGAGGTCAGCTTGACTCCTCAATGGACTATGGGGGATGTATTTGTTCTAACAGGCCGAGTGTGACGAGTGTCACACAGACTTTTCTATACAAAGAATGAAGACTTTTCATAAATGCAAATATTATTATATCCTTTGTGCCCTTGTTTCCGAAACAACCAAAGGCTTTGTGACAAAACTGAATTGGTAAGCTTGTTAACATCCCCAAAATAAGGAGCACTAATGGGAGAGAATGGCCAGAATATTTAAAATCCTTCACGAAATGATGAGCTGACCTTAAAAGCCTCCTATAAAGCCACAAAGCAAAATGACATGGTGAATAACATCTCAACCTCAAGGTACAGAAAATCCATGAGCAGTGCAATAAATATGTTATATTCGTATCATGCTTGGGTGCCATTTTTTTAGTCTTCAGTTTGGGGTTTTAAGCTTAATTTGTGTGATTGTGATTGACACATTTTGTACACCTACATAGGCGCCCATAGATATTGGGAAAAAGTTGTTGAAACCTGCCAACTTCGGCGGGAGTGACTGTCTAAAAGGTAAGAGGCGTTCCGATTCTTCAGCTCCACACTGAGAGCCAGGGTCCCAGCGGTCAGACACCCCCCCCCCCCCCCCTGGAATCAGCTGCCTAACCTCCATCCTGTAGACCAGCCAACCCCCTTGAAGTGTACCTGTCATTAACAAAAACTATTTATGTAATATAGATAATAACATTATATGCATATTTGTAATATACATTGGTTACATTTTTTTTATATTTTTGGGTGAAAAATGCTGTCCCTGCAGCTATTGCCTGTTTGTCTCTGTGAGAACACCAAATACAAAAAGTGAGGACAGGACAAGCAGGGCTCTGTGCAGACTCCTGACTTGTCAATCATCCTGCTGTGTTAGCTGGGGGCATGTCACAGAGCCTCACTGCACAGAGCCCTGCTTGTCCTCAGTATACAGAGCCCTGCTTGTTCTCAGTGCACAGAACGCTACTTGTCCTCAGTGTACAGAGTCCTCAGTGTACAGAGCCCTGCTTGTCCTTAGTGTACAGAGTCCTGCTTTGCCTCAGTGTACAGAGCCCTGCTTGTCCTCAATGTACAGAGCCCTGCTTGTCCTTACTGTACAGAGCCCAGCTTGTCCTCAGTGTACAGAGCCCTGCTTGCCCTCAGTGCACAGAGCTCTGCTTGTCCTCACTGTACAGAGCCCTGCTTGTCCTCAGTGTACAGAGCCCTGCTTGTCCTCAGTGTACAGAGCCCTGCTTGTCCTCAGTGTACAGAGCCCTGCTTGTCCTCAGTGTACAGAGCCCTGCTTGTCCTCAATGTACAGAGCCCTGCTTGTCCTCCCACACTTCCTGTATTTGGACTCCTAAAAGAGACACACAGACAATAGCTGTAGGGACAAAAATATAAACTTTGTTTAAAGTTTATAATAGAAATATACATATAATGGTATTATCTACATTATATAAAAAGTTTTTGTTAATAACAGGTATAACATAATTTTTTTTTTTTTAAACAGTCAATCTAGGCAGGGAGAATGGCAATGCATCTGTAGTCTCTCTGTCAGATTGTTTCAGTGAAACAGCATTAGTAAGGTCCCGTCGCGCCCGCTGATAGGCTGAGCACAGAGTGAAGTCACCGACCCGCAGGAAGAGGAAGCTGACAGGGACCAGAGTATGGGCGGCGATATCGGGACAACGGGGGATCGTAGGCAGGTAAGTGAAAGTTTATTATGTATAGTTTTACAGCCTGGGCACAGCGGGGGATAAAAGATTTCAGTTGGAGAACTCCTTTAAGTGTTATGAAATGTAATGTTGCTTTAAGACTTATACCATGTGATATGTCATTTGATTGTTATCCAGGAAGTATCAGTGACCAGGTGATCCCAAGAGTGACCTATGGGCTCACTGCTAGTCTCCCCATATAAGCCCTGGGTGGAGCTTCTCTCTCTTTGAGTTCTGCTCTTTTGCTAAGCTGAGGACCAGTGCAGTCGTGCCTAGTGTGTGTGTCCAGAGTGTTGGAGACCTCAATGTCAAGTCCTGCAGCCACCATCATTTCAAGTAAACTAAAGTCACAGCTTTATGAGTCAAGTCAAGTCAGTCCCTGTCATCTGTTAAGTCAGCGTGGTCTGCATTCAATTGTCCAGTCCTACTACAAGTCCCAGCAAGCCCTTAAGGTCTCTGATTCACTGGTCACCTGATGCCCTGGCTGAACTGTATAGACTTTACCAACTGTCTACCCTCAGTAAAGCTACCGTTGTCTGTAACTTGGCGTCGGAGTCTTTATTGCCCCCGTGCCTAGCCCAGGATCCAGCGGTATATCTTCGGGTGGTTATAGGCTAAACCACACCCTGGCGTCACAAATACAAGGGGTTAATGCCATCTGCACAGAGGGTAACAACATCTGCCCTGCACCCCCCCCCCCCACCACGTATCTATCTCGGGTGGCCCAGTACGGGAGATGTTAACCCGTACCCTTGCTGTCCTGTCAGGCAGCCTCCTTCAGTGTCCTCAGGGCCCCCTGCATTAGTTTCCCCATTGTAAATATGTTGTACTGTATAAAATGTGTTATCATTTTAAGAGTTATACCATGTGATTGTTACCCAGGAGGTACCAGTGACCAGGTGATCCCAGGGGTGACCTATGGGCTCCCTGCTAGTCTCCCCCATATAAGCCCTGGGTGGAGCTAGCTCTCTCTCTATGGCACCAAGTCTTTGCTGAGGTCAGTTGTGCCTAGTGTGTGTGTCCAGAGTATTGAAGGCCTCAAGTCAATTCCAGAAGGAATTATTGAAGGCATCATGCAACGTGTCCTACACTAAATTGCCTACTCCTACTACAAGTCCAAGCAAGCCTTAAGGTCTCTGAGTCACTGGTCACCTCCTTGGGCCCTGGCTGAGCTGTTTAGACTTTACCAACTGTCTACCCTCAGTAAAGCTACCATTGTCCATAACTTGGCATCGGAGTCTTTATTGCCCCTGTGCCTAGCCCAGGGTCCAGCGGTATACCTTCGGGTGGTTATAGGCCCTGGTGTCACAAATACAAGGGGTTAATGCTATCTGCCCCTAGGGTAACAACATCTCTCCTGCACCTCACACCCCACTGCCACAACTTTTGGCATCACAAACAGGATACGGGTGTGTGCCTTATGCTACCTAGTCTGAACTGTGTCCAGTATTGTCTGCAAGAATCGCATGCCGATGCGAATAAAGTCTGCGCCAGAAGGTGTACGGGACTTTGTATATGAAAAGTGTCTTGCTCGTGGTGCTTTTGAAATAGAGGGGGAGGCAAAGAAAAGACTGTTATTCGCCATCGTGGATTGCAGAGTTGGTACCTGAAAGGGTTAATTGGGTCCGGCGTTTCCTGTGCGAGCGAGCGGTTGCAGCTCCGCCCCATCAGTCCCCGGCGGTGACGCCTCTCCAGTACAGCAAGGAGGGACCAAAGAGCCGCCCTGTGTTGCACAGGGGAAGACTTTGCCGACTGGACCAAAACAGGAAGTTAATTGGGTGTGGCAATATTGGAGGTTCCAGTGGCTGCTTCCAGCTCTGCTGTCTTCTATCAAGCACCCGCTGCAGCGCAGACTCTGCAAACATCAACAATCACCAGTATCAAGTCTCCAGTGCCAGTAGCCATCAGCATTAACTAGTGTCCGCAAGTCGGGTCGCAAGACAAATTACTGCCGGGTACCTGCAAAATAGAGGGGGAGCACACATTATAGTACTCCCACTAGCCGAGTCTAAGCCGCTGCAGCACGTCAGTGATTATCTTAAAGGGGAAAGCACCTTATTCTCCTTGAGGCAACAGCATGCTCTGTGCACTGAGGACAAGCATCCAGATAAACCGGGCGACAATACCCCTCCACCTCCAGCAGTGGGATCATCACATGCCCCAGCGATCGGAATGTTGCCAGTCCTGCCTGCAGTCCACATCAACAACCCTGGTGTTCCAGCATCTGCACCAGTATTCATGGGGGACCCTGTCCTCCTTTCCTACAATGGAGACCCCTTCACCCTAAAGGATTTCAGAGAAAGGATCCAGAGTTTGTCTTTTACGCTTTCCCACCTATTCAACAGGTGCAATTGCTCACAGGACAACTACAGGGACCAGCGTTAGAGGAAGTCCGCACCTGGCCAGCCTCTGAGAAGGCAACTGTAGAGCAGATCTTTGAAGGACTGTACCAGGTATTTGAGTCACATTTTTCATCAGAGGTACATCTCCGGCTGTTTGAAAGGCGACAGAAGCCAGGTGAGACCTTGAGAGCATATGCCTTAGCTGTACAGAATGCCTTAGAAACTGTTCAAAAATTAGATGGTATAACTCCCGAGCAGGGCAACAAGGTGTTATTGGACAAATTAATTGATGGGGCTCATAATAAGTGGGACAAAGCCCAGCTGAGAATGTTAGCAGTCAAAAACCCCAACTTGTCATTCCCCGCTTTCAAGAGACTGGCCATCCAAGTGATTGAGTCCAGGACTGAGTTAAAGGGAGTTTGTCCACCTGTCCAAGAGCCACTAGGGGCGGTGGCCAGACCTCCAGACCTATACCACCACAATCACCAGCCCCAGCCCCAGTGCCACCTGCTTTGCCAGTCACCGCAGTTTCAGATTTACAGAGTGTTAGACAGGACATTGAACAACTGACTAAGGCGGTGAAGGAGCTTGCCAACTGTTAACCGCCCCTACCTAGAAAACCTATCCCTGCTCCTACCTCCCACAATTTCAACCCCTGCAACCCTCCGCCTAGTAGACCCCCAGGGAATCAAAGACCCTTTTGTACCTATTGTAATAAACCAGGACACAGTGTTGGGATTTAAACAGATTTCCCATGAGGTCACCGGCTGGCCCTCAGGAAAACAGTCATCAGGTCCAATCCCAGAAATACCTAAGTCAGGACTCTCACTTTATGTCATCTCTTGTCCCTAAGTAAAAATTATTGTAGAAGGTGTACCGTTGGAGGCATTGATAGATACAGGGTCACAAGTGTCTACTGTACCTAAAAATGTTTTCTATCAGCATTGGGATGCTAGTTTATTGTGTGGAGCCTGATGATGTTAACTTCAGAGTAGTCGTGGGTAATGGGCAACCGGTCCCCAGACATGGATACTGGGAGCCAACCATTCAGTTGGGAGAGCATGTACTTAGAGGGCAGGGAGTGATTGTAACTAATGTGACAGATAAGGGGTCTGCTGAATTTATACTAGGGATGAACATTATGAAATACTGTTTTGTTGAAATAGTAGATGCCTTACATGCCCCTCTTCCCCATATGTCCCCTTCAGTCCAGCGGGCTGCGCAGCACCACTTGAAAGTTCTACAAGCAGAGCGGAAGTTTGCCAACAAGCAAGGTGAAAACTGAGTTTGAGTACAAGACATTCGGTTTGTGAGCTTGCAACCCAATACAGAGACTATCTTCTGGTGTTGTGCACGTTCCGGAGTCTAGAAAAGAGACTATCAAGCCCTGCTGGAGCCTCTGCAACTAGAAGACAACCCTTTTGTCAGAGCTGTGAGAAGCCTTGTCACCCTTACTAATGGGAGAGTTCCAGTCCAGTTAGTCAACCTGTCTGATGCTGCTACAGTGTTACCCAAATACCCCCCAGTAGCCCAGTTGTATCTTATGGAGTCAAAGGACATCTTAACAGAACGAATGGTGGCCTGACAACGTGCATCCCAAGTGGCTGAAGGGTCCAGTTGGAGAAGACACTACCCCAAGGGACCAAGTCAAGGGAGTCATCAGTGTCGCCAAAAAGTACCATGAAGCTTTTAGTAAACAACCTACAGATTTTGGGCATACATCCATGATACAACACAGAATCCTCACACGAGATCAAGGAAAGACACTGCCTGGTCACGCCAGGCATGTATCAGACTGTCAAGAAGATGCTGGCCGACATGAAAGAGGCAGACATCATCCAAGAAAGTCAGAGTCCCTGGGCGGCGCAACTTGTTCTGGTCAAGAAAAAAGACGGAACCATCCGCTTCTGTGTCGACAGCCCTCGGGTCTGCTGCTTACTTCTCCACCCTGGACTTAACCAGCGGATATTGGCAAGTGCCCATGGCCACGGAAGACTGGGAGAAGACCGCCTTCATGACACCGATGGGACTGTTCGAGTTTAAAATTATGCCGAATGGGTTATGTAATTCTCCAGCTACGTTTCAGCATTTGATGGAAAGGTGCCTGAGCCATCTAAATTTTCAAAGTGTCCTATTGTACCTGGATGATTTTATTGTGTATTCCAAGTCCTACCAGGAGCACGTCAGTCATCTATCAGATGTCTTCCAAGTCCTGAACAAGCGTGGGCTGAAGATCAAGCCGTCAAAGTGTCACTTGCTCAAACCTCAGGTACACTACTTGGGTCATGTTGTCAGTGCCGAGGGAGTCCAGCTCAATCCTGAAAATGGGGAAGTTGTCAAGAACTGGCCTACCCCGCGCAAGTCCCAAGATGTCAGGAGCTTCTTGGGATTTGCCGGCTACTACCGCCACTTCATTCCCCACTTCACCCAGATTGCAGAACCCCTCACAGCTCTCTTACAGGGTACGGCGAAGGAGAACTACAATGGGAAACTACCTGTTGAATGGGCCAAAGAGCATGAGACAGCGTTCCAAGCTCTTAAACGTCTGCTGACAGAACCACCCATCCTGGCGTGCCCAGACTACAATCAGCCGTTCCGGTTATATACCGATGCCAGTTTCGAAGATCTGGGAGCTGTCCTGTCCAAAGTCCAGGAAAGGCAAGAGCGAGTAGTTGCCTATGCCAGTCGTAACATGCGAGGAGCAGAGACAATGATGCAAACTACAGCTCATTCAAGTTAGAACTTCATGCCCTGGTATGGGCCGTGACCGAAAAGTTCAAAGACTACTTGGCTGACATGCCATTTACTGTCTACACGTATAATAACCCGTTGGCCCACCTAAACACTGCCAAGTTGGGTGGAACATTGGACTTCAAGATTAGCCAATTACAGTTTCACCATCAAGTGCAGAAGCGGCAAGTCAAATGTCAATGCCAATGTACTGTCTCAAATGACCTCCGGCGACCACCTGTCGAAGACGTGTTGGAGGATGTGGAAATTCCCCCATTTTATCAATGGTTTGTGAACCAGAATGTTGTGACCGCCCTGCTTGACGGTGAACCGAGATCCAAAAAGGTTAAAGAAGACCTGTACACCTGAGAGACTCTTCAAGATAATAGTGGAATCATGGGGGATCTGTTGGACTACCTTCTGGTGAAAAAGGTACCAACCCGTCTACGCCGTGCCCAGTGGGATTATGAGCTGAAACGTCTGTGGCGACAGAGGAAGCAACTGTTTGTGCACAAAGGGCTGTTGTGCCGAAATTCTTTGGTTCCGGGTTTCTGGTGATCGACTTCATCAGATTCTAGTTCCCCTGGGTTCCCCCGACATACCATGATCAGTCGGAACACTTTGGAGTCCTCAAGACCGAAGCTACTGTCAGGCGAAGATTCTATTGGATCGGAATTCGGAGCGACATTGAGAAATGGTGCAGTGAATGTGCTGTCTGTAATGTCACCAAGAACGTGCACAAGGACGCAAGAGTACCCCTCCATTCGATCCAGAATGAAAGGTCTAACCAGTTGGTTGTGTTCGACCATGTCGAGTTGTCTCCTACCCGGTCCGGGTACACTTATGCTCTCCCCATGGTGGATCACTACATGGTGGGTTGTTGTTGCACCCGTTAAAGACCTCACAGTCAAGACAGTGGCTCAGATGTTCTACTCCAATTGTGTGCAAACCCTTGGGTGTTCGGAGTCTGTCCTGACAGACCGTGGAATGGCCTTTGAGGCTCAACTCTTCAAAGAGCTTTGTCAATTACCAAGACAAGAAGAGTGGTCCTGACTGCTGCCCAAATTATTGGAGATCTATAATAACACAGTTCACTGTTCTATGGGGTACACTCCTTTCTACTTGATGATGGGACGCCATGGACAGCTGCTTAAAGACAGAACATTTGGGCTCCAAGCCCTGTTCAACAACTTTCCGCAAGCTTCCCTGGAATGGATCTCTGACCACCAGAGAAGAATCCACAAAGCAAAAGAAATTGTCAGCAAAACGATGGGCGGGGCTCAACAAAGACAGCAACAGGACTACAAACGTCATGCCTCTGCCAAACCGCTTCAATTGGGCGCTAAAGTCTAGCTGCGGAAGTTTCCAAGAGCCCATAAATTAGACTCTATCTGGGAGATGGAACCATACACAATGATGGCCATACCCTATCCAGACTCTGACGTGTACGAAGTACAAAAGCCTGAGTATGAGCCACAAGTGGTTCACCAAAACTGAATCAAGCTTTCTCTGAAAGAAGATCTACCCGTGCTCCCAGCACCATCTCCTCCAGCTGTCAGACCTGCAAGAGAGTACGTCCCAGGTGAGGGGATCCATCCATCTATGGACTTCCCTATGTTTTCTCCTAGTCAGCCTGCGGTCTTCTGTTTCTCACCAGCCACGGGGGCAGTTCCACCAAGATACATTTTTACTCCAGCCCCAGTCCTGTCACCGTTGGCTCCAGTTTATACACCTGTTTCCAACTCAGTCACCAGTCTCTCCAGCACCACTGTCAGCAACTCCAAGTCCTGCCAGTCCTGACCCTATACCAACTCTCGAACTCGGAGGAAAATCTAGGCACAGTTCCAGTTGTACCAAGAGCTACAGAAGACAGCAATGTTCCGGACTCTCTAGAAGTGGTGTTGCGTAGGTCCCAATGGTCAACCCAAGGACAACTTCCAGCGAGGTGCAAAGATTAATTCACACTAAAACATGTAAAAGTTATATACCACACATAGTCCATTCACATATAGCAAAAGTGGTTCACACATGTAAATATCTAAGATAGGACTGTAACACTATTTGTCCTCCCAGTCCACAAGTTCTAAAAATATACAGTTATGTGTCTAATGTTTTGTCTCATGTCCATGTGTACAGGGTAGTCTACTGCCTAGAGGGTTCATCTGAAGTCTAGATAATGCACATAGAGTTAAAGGATTGCTAAAAGTAAAGGTAACACTGTTATATGTGTAACAAAATGTGTAGAGTTCTGGGGAGAAGAGTTTTAATACCGAGGGGTTCCAGCAGCCAAGGCATTGGGCAGATAGCCTCAGGCAACCCAATCCACAACTTGTATATAATATTGTCTTAAGAGCGTGTTGTTAAAGCAGTTACAAGGTCCGTTATCCTCACATGTTTGCTACCACATCGGAGCCTGTATGGACATTTGCAAATTCTACATGGACTTATCCTTTATTGCTACCAAGTTAACAGACTTGTGAAGGAAATTTTGCTAAGATGCCCCAGGAACTGTCACCGGGCCCCAGTGGCCACTTCAGTCCTCTGCCCTACAGGACTGGGCATCGAGGACAACTGTATTTAAGAGGGGGTGTTTATGGTGGCCCAGTACGGGAGATGTTACCCCGTACCCTTGCTACCCTGTCAGGCAGCCTGCTTCAGTGTCCCCAGGGGCCCCTGCATTAGTTTCCCCATTGTAAATATGTTGTACTGTATAAAATGTGTTATCACTTTAAGAGTTATACCATGTGATATACCATGTGATTGTTATCCAGGAGGTACCAGTGACCAGGTGATCCCAGTGGTGATCTATGGGCTCCCTGCTAGTCTCCAGAGTATTGGAGGCCTCAAGTCAATATCTGCAGCCACAGTCAAGTGCAAGTAAGCTAAACCTGCAGCTTTGTTCGTCATCAGTCAAGTCAAGTCAGACTGTCAAATTGTCAAGCAACGTGTTCTTCACTAAAATGCTTGGTCCTACAACAAGTCCCAGCAAGCCCTTAAGGTCTCTGAGTCACTGGTTACCTCCATGGGCCCTGGCTGAGCTGTATACACTTTACCAACTGTCTACCCTCAGTAATGCTACCGTTGTCTGTTACTTGGCATTGGAGTCTTTATTGCCCCTGTGCCTAGCCCAGGATCCAGCGGTATACCTTCAGGAGGTTAAAGGCTAAACCACACCCTGGTGTCACAAATACAAGGGGTTAATGCCATCTGCCCGTAGGGTAACAACATCTACCCTGCACCTCACACCCCGCTGCCACATATCTATCTATCTCATATCTACACTGCTCAAAAAAATAAAGGGAACACAACACTATGTAACTCCAAATCAATGACACTTCTGTGAAATCATACTGTCCACTCAGGAAGCAACACTGACTGACAATCAATTTCACATGCGGTTGTGCAAATTGAACAGACAACAGGTGGAAATTATAGGCAATTAACAAGACACCCCCTATAAAGGAGTGGTTCTGCAGGTGGTGACAACATACCACTTCTCAGCTTCCTGGCTGATGTTTTGGTCACTTTTGAATGCTGGCGGTGCTTTCACTCTAGTGGTAGCATGAGACGGAGTCTACAACCCACACAAGTGGCTCAGATAGTGCAGCTCATCCAGGATGGAACATGAATGCGAGCTGTGGCAAGAAGGTTTGCTGTGTCTGTCAGCGTAGTGTCCAGAGTGTGGAGGCACTACCAGGAGACAGGTCAGTACATCAGGAGACGTGGAGGAGGCCATAGGAGGGCAACAACCTAGCAGCAGGACCGCTAGCTCCGCCTTTGTGCAAAGAGGAGCAGGAAAAGCACTGTCAGAGTCCTGCAAAATGACCACTAGCAGGCCACAAATGTTCATGTGTCACCTCAAATGGTCAGAAACAGACTCCATGAGGGTGGTATACGGGCCCAACATCCACAGGTGGGGGTTGTGCTTACTGCCTAAGACCGTGCAGGACGTTTGGCATTTGCCAGAGAACACCAAGATTGACAAATTCCCTACTGGCGCCCTGTGCTCTTCACAGATGAAAGCAGGTTCACACTGAGCACATGTGACAAACATGACAGAGTTTGGAGACACCGTGGAGAACGTTCTGCTGGCTGCAACATCCTCCAGCATGACCGGTTTGGCGGTGGGTCTGTAATGGTGTGGGATGGCATTACTTTGGGGGGCCGCACAGCCCTCCATGTGCTCGCCAGAGGTAGCCTGACTGCCAGTAGGTACCGAGATAAGATCCTCAGACCCCTTGTGAGACCATATGCTGGTGCGGTTGGTCCTAATACAAGACAATGCTAGACCTTGTGTGGCTGGAGTCTGTCAGCAGTTCCTGCAAGAGGAAAGGATTGATGCTATGGACTGTTCCCCAGACCTGAATACGATTGAGCACATCTGGAACATCATGTCTTGCTCCATCCACCAATGCCACGTTGCACACACAGCCTGTCCAGGAGTTTGTGGATGCTTTAGTCCAGGTCTGGGAGGACATCCCTCAAGAGACCATCCGCCACCTCATCAGGAGCATGCCCAGGCGTTGTAGGGAGGTCATACCGGCACGTGGAGGCCACACACACTACTGAGCCTCATTTTGACTTGTTTTAAGGACATAACATCAAAGTTGGATCAGCCTGTAGTGTGGTTTTCCAATTTGATTTTGAGTGTGACTCCATATCCAGACCTCCATGGGTTGATAAATTTGATTTTCACTCTAACTAATTTTTTGTGATTTTGTTGTCAGCACATTCAACTATGTAAAGACGAAAGTATTTCATACGATTAGTTCATTCATTAAGATTTAAGATGTGTTATCTTAGTGTTCCCTTTATTTTTTTGAGCAGTTTATATCTATCTGTTATATCCAGGGGTAGACTGACAGGTCAGGCACCTGTGCACTGCCTTAGGGCCCAGGCCTGAGGGTGGCCCACCACTGCCAACCTATTAGGATGTTGTGCGAGGATGAAAAGAGGACCTTTAGCCAGCCCCTAACTCCAAATTTCCCCCTCCCCCTTTCCCTGGTGCACCAACTCATTTAAATGATGGGACGGGCTGCAGGCCCCATAAACACAGTGGCTGCCAGGTGTAGCCACTACCTACTGGGGCATTCCCTACCTGGGGGAACAATCTACTTGAGGCACTCTCTACTGGGGGCACTATCTAGTGGGGGCATTACTTACCTGGGGGCATTTCCTAGTGGGGGGTACTGCCTTTAACCTACCTACTTGGGCATTACCTACTACTTACCTACTGGGGGCATTAACTAATGCTTACCTACTTGGGGCATTACATACCTGGGAGCATTTTTGTGGGAATTATTTGCTTTGTACATACTGGGGGCATTACCAACCTACTGGGGGATTTTATCTTATAGGGGGATTCCTTACCTACAGTACCTACTGGAAGCATTACCTAATAAAGGAGGAGACAACACACTTATCTACTCCCTCATACTATGCAGGGCACAGTGAAGGGAAGGGGGAAATATTTGGGGTATTTAGCGTAGGAAACAGGTGGGGATAGTGCTGAAAAAGTGTGGTGCATAATATGTTTGTTGCCTTGCAGTTTCTGTGAAGACGAGTCATGGCTGGAAGAAGACGTTATGGCGGTCTGAGCAAGACAGAGAAGAAAAGAAGAAAACGACTCTAAGAAGACGCCTCCTGTGAGTCACTACATGTAACTGCACTGTAATCACTTATACCGTCTACAGGGCCTGTATAGATACGGTGGGGGAGATTTAGAGGAAAAGTTGCTGAGTAGCCCATAGCAACCAATCAGATCGCTTCTTTCATTTTTCAGAGGCCTTTTCAGAAATGAAAGAAGATATCTGATTGGTTGCTATGGGCAACTCAGCAACTTTTCCTCTAGACAAGTTTTGATATGGCATTTATATTGGTCTGTGTTCAGTGGTTTTTATACAGTCACTATGTGGTGATAATGGTAGCGGTCATGGTGCGGTGGTATTATTCTCCCTTGTTTACTGGTGTTATTGGTAATATTGGTCAGTATACAGGATACGGTCAGTAACAGTACGATGGTAATATGTATGGTGATAATATTCCTTCTTGTATACTGGTATTATTGGTAATATTGGCCTCAGTATACAGGATTTGGTCAGTAACAGTATGATGGTAATATGTATGGTGATAATATTCCTCCTTGTATACTAGTATTATTAGTAATTTTGATCTCAGTATACAGGATTTGGTCAGTAATAGTGTTGCTTGCGAATATTCGCAATTCGAATTTTATTCGCGAATATCGCATATTCGCGAATTCGCGAATATTCGCGAATATAGCGCTATATATTCGTAATTACGAATATTCGTTTTTTTTTTGTTTTGTTTTTTCACAGTACACATTACAGTGATCATCCCTCTCTGCTTTCAGCTTATGTGGTGTAAGAAGGCTCTAATACTACTGTGTGAGACTGGTGTGCGAATTTTCGCATATGTGAAAATTTATATATGCTAATTTTCGCATATGCGAATTTTCGCTTGTGTTACTTTTGTATATGCAGATTTTCGCATATTTTAATTTTCGCACATGCGAAAATAAAACCAGAATATTACGAATATGCGAATATTCGCGAATATGACGAATATTCGTCCATATATTCGCGAATATTCGCGAATTCGAATATGGCCTATGCCGCTCAACACTAGTCAGTAACAGTATGGTGGTAATATGTATGGTGATAATATTCCTCCTTTCTCATTGAACTAAAAAGAGTCTTGTTTTTCTTGTCCTGTGTTTTAAAATATTTTTTTCAGTGATGATGGGTAAGATAGTGGATGGGCTATGTGAGCATACTTGGGAGATAGCCACGGAATTGGGAGGGGGCAGCTTTGACCTGTGTAAGGGGCCCCCAGATTTCTGATGGCAGCCCTGATCACACCCGGGGCATGCACGGAGAGGGTCAATGTGCATTTATAAATGCCTGTAGAGATGGCCAGTTCAGCAGAACACTGTAGAACATTAGTACATGGTGGAAGGATTATCCTGCCCATCACAATGTGTACAGAACAAATCCAAAGCACTCAGAATTCAGTGCAAGTAAAACATTATTTACTTATCAACATCAAGTAGAAGGCGATGTACAATTCCACAGGACTTTTTTATTCCATCCTGGACCTTTGTCAAGCGTATCACTAAGATTAAAATAATTGCTGAACACAAAGGGACAAAACTAACATTGAAGAAGAAAATGTTATCTGTTTCCTTTGGTGAAGCAGATTTATAATGAATATTTACCAGTGTATGTTATGTCTGACATTGTTCCTTTCTTTTCATGTCTTTTCTCCCTTGGAGTTCTATTTCCTTGATATGATTTTTGCACTTGTACTGTATTAACTATTAGTTATTGTTATTTTTATTTTAATAATATGGATGGCCAGGGTGTAGTGCAGTGATCTTCAACGTGTGGACTAGAGATGAGCGAACTTACAGTAAATTCGATTCGTCACGAACTTCTCGGCTCGGCAGTTGATGACTTATCCTGCGTAAATTAGTTCAGCTTTCAGACGCTCCGATGGGCTGGAAAAGGTGGATACATTCCTAGGAAAGAGTCTCCTAGGACTGTATCCATCTTTTCCAGCCCATCGGAGCACCTGAAAGCTGAACTAACTTATGCAGGAAAAGTCATCAACTGCCGAGCCGAGAAGTTCATGACAAATCGAATTTACTGTATGTTCGCTCCTCTCTAGTGTGGACCTCCCAGATGTGGCAAAACTACAACTCCCAGCATGCCCGGACAGCCAACGGCTGTCCGGGCATGCTGGGAATTGTAGTTTTGCAACATCTGGAGGTCCGCAGGTTCAAGACCACTGGTCTACTGTATTGCATACTTGCTGCCTGCAATTTAATGTTGATATATTACAAGAATATTATACTTTTTCTCTTGCATCTGTTTCTGAGTGCTGTGGATTTGTTCTTACAGAAGAGGAAAAGGCACAAAATGTTCAAGTCGTCCAAAGCATTTACTGTATGGCTGCACTAGGTCTAATATACATGATCTTTTCTTAGGTTAGGTTCACTTTAAAGTTGCTCACAACAGCGTTAACAGCTTTGAGCTTTAAAGGGGTACTCCGGCGCTAAGACATCTTATCCCCTATCCAAAGAATAGGGGATAAGATGCTTGATCGCAGGGGGTCCTGCCGCTGGGGACCCCCGTGATCTTGCACACAGCACCCCGTTACAATCAGTCCCCGGAGCACGTTCGCTCCGGGTCTCATTACTGGCGATCCCGGGGGCCGGAGCATTGTGAAGTCACGGCCCTGCCCCCGTGTGACGTCACGCTCCGCCCCCTCAATGCAAGCCTATGGAAGGGGGCATGACAGCTGTCAGCGGCGGGACTGCGATGGGACCCCCACGATCAGGCATCTTATCCCCTATCCTCTGGATAGGGGATAAGATGTCTTAGCGCCGGATTACCCCTTTAAATTACATTGGTCACTGTAGTTTCAAACAATTTAGAGGGGTTGTCCAACAAAAACTATGACATGACTTGTCCCATTCAGATGAATTGGGACTTTTTTTTAGAGGGTGTGGGATGCTGCTCTTTGAGAAAAATGTGTATATGTATCTTAATGGTGTCACCTTTCACTTTACTCCTGTCAGCTCTGTGAAGAAAGTTATCACTGGGAAATTATCTGTACAGAACAGGAAGTCACAGTGTAGTTTTAGGCCTAGTGGTCAGAATGGAAACTGCAAGGTTTCAGGATTATTAGAAAATATAGACAGAATTCTTTAAAAATATGGATAACATAAAAACCAGATTTTAGCAACAAGTCATTTTCTGATAAAACATTCCCTTTAAAGGGGTACTCCGCCCCTAGACATCTTATCCCCTATCCAAAGGATAGGGAATAAGATGTCTGGTCACGGGGGTCCCGCCACTGAGATCCCTGCGATCTTCAGCTGCGGCGCCAGAGGCTCGTGACATCATGGACACGCGCCTCGTGACATCACACCATGCCCCCTCAATGCAAGTCTATGGGAGGGGTATGGCCGTGACGTCACGAGCCTCTGGCGCCGCATCGTTAGTCATCTGGCACGTAGTGAAGTTCACTCCTTGCACCGGATGACTGGGATGCCGCAGCAGAGATCGCGGGGAGTTGCAGCGACAGGACCCCTGCGATCTGACATCCTTTGGATAGGGGATAAGATTTCTAGGGGCGGAGCACGCTTTTAATGCTATGTATACTCGGGGAAATATTTGAAGATTGACTGCCCAGAAAACAATCCACAAATTGCGGGCTTTCTTCTGGTGCCAGGACCACTAGGAAATATGCCGTCTTCATAGACAACAATGGTACTCTGATGCAACAGAATTTTTCCATTCAGAAATTCTGCTGTGTGAACATATCCACTGTTATACAACATATTCTCAAATAATGCCAAATCACCTGCTCTTTCTCTCTCCTGATGGCGTTGGTCCTCAATGATCACGGATTCCTGGTGAACGTCTTCACACAAAGGAAATGGCGCTCAGCCAATCACTTACTGCAGCAGCAACTTGACTCTGAATAGCCAATGAATAGCTAATATTTCCTGTGTCTTGAGAAGTTACCAAGAAGAGGTGATCAGTGGGGATCAGCATAATCCGGGGATGGCAGTAGGACATGATCAGGCTTATGTATTTATTTAAGCCAGCCCAAGCACTTACATTATTTTGACACAGCAGACAACCCTTCTAGACAGAAATATTTCACAACTTTCACTTGTTCTTTACAAGCTAATAAAGGTGATTTGAATTGCAAATGACTTTAATAGGTAGATAATGGTCGGATCCAAGCACCTGATAATTGTTTACACATTGGCATATATTATTATTATATGTAAATGAGCTTATATAATAAAGACCTGCCTAAGGCTCCGTGATCTAGGCAGAGCCATAACACAGAGCCGCAGTGAATTCTAGGTGCCGTCCTATGAAGCTCTTTAGTAAAACATCCCATGAAGTATGTCAAAGTATATTTTCTGTTGAATTTGTACATATCTTTATCTCTCTATATTAAGAGAAAATCGCAGCACACCAGAGTTTAACTGCAAAAAAAAAAAAACGTGTAGATTATTCCATAGAGTGTTACAGAGCAGGCTACGTTTCGGCGATCTCCCGTCGCCTTTATCAAGCATGAGAGGTCTCTGAACCGTAGCTTGCTCTGTAAGGCTGGGTTCACACTACGTTTTTCAACTACGGTTCCCGCATACGTTTTCTATCAAAAACCGTATGGGGAAAAAAACGGATGGAACAGTATGGGAAAAAGTAAACCGTATGCGTTTTTAAACAGTATACTGTTTTTGAAAGTGCATACTGTTTCCCATTGACGTCCATGTAAAAAAAAAACATATGCGGTTGCAGTACGGTTTTTAAACCGGAGACAAAATTGTGGTCAACCACGGTTTTGACTCCGGTTTAAAAACCGTACTGCAACCGCATACGTTTTTTTTTAACATGGACGTCAATGGGAAACGCACATGTATACGACGTATACGTTTTTACTTTGCACATGCGCATTTGAATCCTAAAGTCCCCACCCAAGACCCCTCCCATTAAAAATGGACAAAATTTTCAAAAACGTATGGGTTTTTTTTCTACAAAAACGGACGGAACAGTATGCACTTTTAAAAACAGTATACTGTTTAAAAACCCATACGGTTTACTTTTTCCCATACTGTTCCATCCGTTTTTTCCCCCATACGGTTTTTGATAGAAAACGTATGCGGGAACCTTAGTTGAAAAACGTAGTGTGAACCCAGCCTAACACTGTTGTGTATGGAATAGTCTACACAGATTTTTGGACTTGAACTCCGGTGTGCTGCGATTTTCTCTGGATATTGATTGAAGAGACTCTGACCAGGATTTGTATACTTTGGTGAACCCTCTGCTATTTTTGCTTTTTTTCAAAGTGTGCTGCTCTGAGGACTTAAAGGGGTAATCTGATGGAAATTGTTTTTTTTTTAAATCACCTGGTGCCAGAAAGTTAAACAGATTTGTAAATTACTTCTATTTAAAAATCTTAACCCTTCCAGTACTTATTAATTGCTGGATGCTCTTCAGGAAGTTCTTTTCTTTTTTTAATTTATTTTCTGTATGACCACAGTGCTCTCTGCTGACAACTGTCACCTGCCTGTATCAGGAACTGTCCAGAGCAGGATTTGCTCCTGCTCTGGACAGTTCCTGACACAGACAGAGGTGTCAGCAGAGAGCACTGTGGTCAGACAAAATTAAAAAAGTACTGAAAGGATTAAGATTTCTAAATAGAAGTAATTTGCAAATCTGTTTATCTTTCTGGCACCAGTTGATTTAAAAATAAATAAATATATTTTCCACCGGAGTACACCTTTAATTCTATCTATCTATCTATATATCTATCTATCTGTCTATCTTTATATCTAGAAAACACAGAAGGTAACAGCTCACCGTTAGCGTGAATAAGGGGTGGGTGCAGTTCAGTGGGAGTCCTAGGTCACAGGGCCTCAAACAATACACAATGCAAAAACACTGCAGCACTCCGGTAGATTGTAAAAGTGGTTTATTCCATCAAGGGGCAATAGGCATATTGCATCAAGGTGCCTATTGCACCTTGATGGAATAAACCACTTTTACAAGTTTTTTCACCTATCTACCAGAGTGCTGCAGTGTTTTTGCATGTTGTATCTTTATATCTATCTATCTAGATTAGTGATGAGCGGCATTGCCCATATTCGAATTTGCGATATTTCGCGAATATATAGATGAATATTCATCCTATATTTGCAAATTTCACGTATTCGTTACATTCGCATATTCACATATGCGAATATTCGCATTTGCGAATATTTGCATATTCGCGTATTTGAGGAAGAAAACAGTGAGGGGGTGGGCAACTTTACTATTGGTTGCTAGGGATGTTGTTGATAACTTCTGACAAGTGTATTTGCATCATTCTAATTGGCCCACAAGTGAAAAGAAGGAATATGCGAATATTCACATATGCGAATATTCGCACATGTGCATATGAGGGAAAAAGCGAATATTCGCAATTTCGAATATATAGTGAATATATTCGCAATATTCGCGATAAAAATTCGAAATGCGAATATTCGTGCCCAACACTAATCTAGATTCCCCTATTATGCCCAAGTGCACAATTCCTAGATATTAGGATATGCACATATATACTTTTTGACATTTTTACTTTTCCTTTGAGGTCCTGTCTGTATGCCCCTGAAATATGTTATTGATAAAGTTGACACAAATAATACAGAATATACATAATATTAATAAGAATGTCACATATATCATTGATTGCTCCAGACTTACCATCCTGGAAAGGTAGGGGCCTTGTGACTCAGCGTAATGAATTGACTGGTTAACCACATCCCGAATACCTAAAAGAGACTGTTCCAGATCATGTGATCCCGTCATTTGATCAGCAAGGTGCTCCAGCAAGTTAATGAAGTCTCTCCAGGGGCCATCTAGACTTGCTAAGCTGGCCAAACATCCTCTCATAACATTGAGACAGTAGCCAACACAAGGTCGGATAAGAGTAAGTCCTTGGCAGTGAGGACAATACTGCATTTTCACCAATCCACGTGTGCACTCCCGGGTCAAACCTGCATGCTCAGTAGTGTTGATAACTTGTTCAGCCATGCTAAAAGCTTGTTTCATCATTCGACTGGCCCATAAAGACTTGGACAAATGTACAAGCATTTCATTTGAATAATTGCCAAACGGGTTAATATCCTGTCTTGTCAAGCGTAGACAGTCCAAGTACTCTTCTGACAATGACGCTACCCCTGGATTTATAAGGTGGTTGTAGACGAGGGGGAATAGAGCATCCCAAAATCTAGAGAACGCATCTTCCAAGGGCAAGTCAGCTCCCATTATATTAAGTGAGAGGTCAGTGAACAGCTCCTTCACAGACTCACGTACATCTTGAGACATTGAGCGGTACTTGCTGTCAAACAAAGAAAGTGTGTTGTTTGTAGCCATGTCAATCAAATAAGTGAATGTCTCTGAAAGAGAAATCCATAAGCAAGAGTTATTCAATAGGAAAGATACTGTACGGGTACAGGCTAATAATCCAGCGTATGAGGTTAAGTGTATCCAAACTTTATTTTTGTAGCATAATAATAAACACTAAACTAGTAAGGAGAAAAGTATATGGAGGCACCATTTAGGGAGAAACGCCTACGTTAAACTACTACCATAAAGCAATAGTCCTGCAGAAACCAAATTTACAAACAGTCTGTAGGTGGTGCAGTGGTGCTAGGATACAGGCAGGCATTGAGGAAAAAATATGATGTATAAACAAGAAGATTCCTGCACTCATCGCAAATCCGCCGGTCACTATTTGGATCCGACATGGAGGTTCGGGACTTGCACAGGGGCCCAGAGGCTACAACCGATAGTTTCGTGCAAAAGGTGCACTTCTTCCGGCCTCCGAGGAGGCCGGTAGAAGTACACCTGTTGCACGAAACTACCGGTTGTAGCCTCTGATCCCCCCTGCAAGTCCCGAACCTCCATGACGGCTTCTATATAGGGACCGGCGGATTTGTGGTGAGTGCAGGAATCTTCTTGTTTATACATACTGTAATAATAAACACTGAGAGCACCTATAAAGTTCTTGACACTAACACGTTTCAATTTGAAAAGTGTGTCTGTCAAGGACTTTTTAGATGTTATAAGTGTCTATAATGCTTATAGTTTAGTTTTGATCCATCTTATGCTGGACTGAACAGTTTATGTTGATCTATATACAGAATGGTCATAGTGGAATCTAAGCAAATAGGAGAAGAGGCAATAGAGCGGTGAGCTGGATATAAAACACAAGGACCAAATGAGGTGCGATACCTGGTTCCTGGAATATGTCAAGCTGTCTTCACCTCCAATCTGATATCAAACACACATATATTATAAATGGCAATCCAGTAGGACTTTTAAATCAATGAAAATTAGGCTACTGTCACATGTAAAATGGACCAACCATAGCCAATAGCAACCTGCACTTTGGAGTACAACAAAAAAAAACTAAAAAAATAAAAACAGTACCCTTCACAATGGGAAAGCCTCGGGACCTGATGGCTACCCAGCCGAATACTATAATGCGCTTATCCATCAAATCTCCCCGGTGCTTCGTGATTTGTTCTCCATGTTTATGTCCACTAGTACGATCTCTCCGGAGGCATCTATGGCCCACACAAAAGTCCTTCCCAAACTGGGAAATGATGCTAATGACCCCGGCTCCTATAGACCAATCTCGTTAATCAATCAAGATATTAAGTTGTTAGTCAAAATACTAGCTGACAGGCTGTCACGGGTCATGCCATCCCTGGTGGGTGGCCACCAAGGTGGTTTCATTAGGAACCGATCGGCCACAATGAACATACGCACGGTGCTAACAGTCTTAGATAGGTTGCAGCACCAGCCCCTGCCAGGTGACCATCCGGCCTTGACAACATGGACGCAGAAAAGGCGTTTGATAATGTACGGTGGGACTGGCTGGGGCTGGTGCTGGATAGGTTTGGCATTACAGGGGCGTTTAGGGATTTTCTCTCTGGCTTGTACAGAGAACCTAAAGCAAGAATAAGCACCCCTGGAATTCTCTCTGCCCCTTTCTTTCTCTGCAAGGGCACGAGACAAGGCTGTCCACTATCCCCCCTACTTTTTGACCTTGCTATAGAACTCTTAGCGCATCACCTACTGACATCACACCTTTATGAGGGCATCAAGGTGGGGCAGGACATGGTCAAACTCACTATGTTCGCAGATGATATCCTACTGTTCATGAATTCACCCGATCGCTCCCTGCAGGGGGTTCCGGACTTCTTGGCATTCTTTGGTAGCTTCTCGGGATATAAGACGAATGTCACGAAGTCGGAGATCCTCCCGTTGGGCACCTCCCCTCCTCGCTGGGTACCCGCCATAGCTAACACAGGGATCAAAATCACCTCTTCCTCAATTATTTATTTAGGTATCAAAATAGGTAGAACCACTGACTCCATTTATAAGTTAAACTCCCCTCCCATTTTTCAAAAGATACAGTCGGAGCTAAAAAGGTGGATGGGTTTACCCCTATCTTTAATGGGTAGGTGCCATCTACTCAAAATGGTCAGCTTTTCCCCTCTCCTATACCCCATGCAGACATTACCTCTCCTTTTACGCCATACTGACGTACGCCTATTAAACTCAGCTTTCACTAAGTTCATCAGGGCAGGAAAAAGACCTAGGATTGCTCTAAAGAAGCTCATGCTAAGCAAATTGGAAGGTGGCCTGAACTTCCCCAATATTAGAGGGTATAACCTAGCCTGTCTGTTTTGTTTTGTAATAGATTGGATCCACGGCTCCTCCTTCCATGCTATAACGAAGCTAGAAAAAGAATGGGCCTCACCGTGGCATCTGTCTGCCTTGCTTAACACGCCGTATTCACAGCTGCCTCCCAAAGTGAAGCAATCAGTTCTATTGCGAGACACGGTTGTAACGTGGAAGGAGGTTCGTAAATTGTTCCATCTCCCTTTTTCCATGTCTAAATATTTCCCTCTTGCTGGACAGCCAGTGTTCCCTCCAGGCATACCGACCAATGTAACCACAATTTGGGCAACGAAAGGCTTATTGACTGCGGGCAACCTTATGGACAGTGAGCGCAGATGCGACCACATTACTGCACAAGTTTCAACTCCCCCCACGGCATCTCTATTATTTGAATCAGATCTACTCCTTTTGTAGGGACAGACTGCAAAATCTTTCTGCTGAAGCCCCCACACATGTAGTAGACACTTTAATTGGGTCTTCCCCTCACAAAACCACTATATCGGCCCTATATCCTGCACTTAAAAAAACCACTTCTTCACTTGGACACAGACTCGCTCTTTGCATTTTGGGCAGGCTGGATACCTGATGGGTGTTACGCCGAGCGCTCCGGGTCCCCGCTCCTCCCCGGAGCGCTCGCTACACTCTCCTCACTGCAGCGCTCCGGTCAGATCCACTGACCCGGGGCGCTGCGATACCGCCTCCAGCCGGGATGCGATTCGCGATGCGGGTAGCGCCCGCTCGCGATGCGCACCCCGGCTCCCGTACCTGACTCGCTCCCCGTCAGTCCTGTCCCGGCGCGCGCGGCCCCGCTCCCTAGGGCGCGCGCGCGCCGGGTCTTTGCGATTTAAAGGGCCACTGCGCCGCTGATTGGCGCAGTGGTTCCAATTAGTGTTATCACCTGTGCACTTCCCTATATCACATCACTTCCCCTGCACTTCCTTGCCGGATCTTGTTGCCATCGTGCCAGTGAAAGCGTTTCCTTGTGTGTTCCTAGCCTGTGTTCCAGACCTCCTGCTGTTGCCCCTGACTACGATCCTTGCTGCCTGCCCCGACCTTCTGCTACGTCCGACCTTGCTTCTGTCTACTCCCTTGTACCGCGCCTATCTTCAGCAGCCAGAGAGGTTGAGCCGTTGCTAGTGGATACGACCTGGTCACTACCGCCGCAGCAAGACCATCCCGCTTTGCGGCGGGCTCTGGTGAAAACCAGTAGTGACTTAGAACCGATCCACTAGCACGGTCCACGCCAATCCCTCTCTGGCACAGAGGATCCACTACCTGCCAGCCGGCATCGTGACAGTAGATCCGGCCATGGATCCCGCTGAAGTTCCTCTGCCAGTTGTCGCTGACCTCACCACGGTGGTCGCCCAGCAGTCACAACAGATAGCGCAACAAGGCCAACAGCTGTCTCAACTGACCGTTATGCTACAGCAGTTACTACCACAGCTTCAGCAATCATCTCCTCCGCCAGCTCCTGCACCTCCTCCGCAGCGAGTGGCCGCTTCTGGACTACGACTATCCTTGCCGGATAAATTTGATGGGGACTCTAAGTTTTGCCGTGGCTTTCTTTCCCAATGTTCACTGCACTTGGAGATGATGTCGGACCAGTTTCCCACTGAAAGGTCTAAGGTGGCTTTCGTAGTCAGCCTTCTGTCTGGAAAAGCCCTGTCTTGGGCCACACCGCTCTGGGACCGCAATGACCCCGTCACTGCCTCTGTACACTCCTTCTTCTCGGAAATTCGAAGTGTCTTTGAGGAACCTGCCCGAGCCTCTTCTGCTGAGACTGCCCTGTTGAACCTGGTCCAGGGTAATTCTTCCGTTGGCGAGTATGCCGTACAATTCCGTACTCTTGCTTCAGAATTATCCTGGAATAATGAGGCCCTCTGCGCGACCTTTAAAAAAGGCCTATCCAGCAACATTAAAGATGTTCTGGCCGCACGAGAAATCCCTGCTAATCTACATGAACTCATTCACCTAGCCACTCGCATTGACATGCGTTTTTCCGAAAGGCGTCAGGAGCTCCGCCAGGATGTGGACTCTGTTCGCACGAGGCGTTTCTTCTCCCCGGCTCCTCTCTCCTCTGGTCCCCTGCAATCTGTTCCTGTGCCTCCCGCCGTGGAGGCTATGCAGGTCGACCGGTCTCGCCTGACACCTCAAGAGAGGACACGACGCCGCATGGAGAATCTCTGCCTGTACTGTGCTAGTACCGAACACTTCCTGAAGGATTGTCCTATCCGTCCTCCCCGCCTGGAAAGACGTACGCTGACTCCGCACAAAGGTGAGACAGTCCTGGATGTCTACTCTGCTTCTCCACGTCTTACTGTGCCTGTGCGGATATCTGCCTCTGCCTTCTCCTTCTCTACTATGGCCTTCTTGGACTCCGGATCTGCAGGAAATTTTATTTTGGCCTCTCTCGTCAACAGGTTCAACATCCCGGTGACCAGTCTCGCCAGACCCCTCTACATCAATTGTGTAAACAATGAAAGATTGGACTGTACCATACGTTTCCGCACGGAGCCCCTTCTAATGTGCATCGGATCTCATCACGAGAGGATTGAACTTTTGGTCCTCCCCAATTGCACTTCTGAAATTCTCCTTGGACTTCCCTGGCTTCAACTTCATTCCCCAACCCTGGATTGGTCCACTGGGGAGATCAAGAGTTGGGGGCCCTCTTGTTCCAAGGACTGCCTAAAACCGGTTCCCAGTAAACCTTGCCGTGACTCTGTGGTTCCTCCTGTAACCGGTCTCCCTAAGGCCTATATGGACTTTGCGGATGTTTTTTGCAAAAAACAAGCTGAGACTCTACCTCCTCACAGGCCTTATGATTGTCCTATCGACCTCCTCCCGGGCACTACTCCACCCCGGGGCAGAATTTATCCTCTCTCCGCTCCAGAGACTCTTGCCATGTCTGAATACGTCCAGGAAAATTTAAAAAAGGGTTTTATCCGTAAATCCTCCTCTCCTGCCGGAGCCGGATTTTTCTTTGTGTCCAAAAAAGATGGCTCTCTACGTCCTTGCATTGACTACCGCGGTCTTAATAAAATCACGGTTAAGAACCGCTACCCCCTACCCCTCATCTCTGAACTCTTTGATCGCCTCCAAGGTGCCCACATCTTTACCAAACTGGACTTAAGAGGTGCTTATAATCTCATCCGCATCAGAGAGGGGGATGAATGGAAAACGGCATTTAACACCAGAGATGGACACTTTGAGTATCTGGTCATGCCCTTTGGCCTGTGCAACGCCCCTGCCGTCTTCCAAGACTTTGTTAATGAAATTTTTCGTGATCTCTTATACTCCTGTGTTGTTGTATATCTGGACGATATCCTGATTTTTTCTGCCAATCTAGAAGAACACCGCCAGCATGTCCGTATGGTTCTTCAGAGACTTCGTGACAATCAACTCTATGCCAAAATAGAGAAATGTCTGTTTGAATGCCAATCTCTTCCTTTCCTAGGATACTTGGTCTCTGGCCAGGGACTACAAATGGATCCAGACAAACTCTCTGCCGTCTTAGATTGGCCACGCCCCTCCGGACTCCGTGCTATCCAACGTTTTTTGGGGTTCGCCAATTATTACAGGCAATTTATTCCACATTTTTCTACCGTTGTGGCTCCTATCGTGGCTTTAACCAAAAAAAATGCCGATCCCAAGTCTTGGCCTCCTCAAGCGGAAGACGCCTTTAAACGGCTCAAGTCTGCCTTTTCTTCGGCTCCCGTGCTCTCCAGACCTGACCCATCTAAACCCTTCCTATTGGAGGTTGATGCCTCCTCAGTGGGAGCTGGAGCTGTCCTTCTACAAAAAAATTCTTCCGGGCATGCTGTTACTTGTGGTTTTTTTTCTAGGACCTTCTCTCCGGCGGAGAGGAACTACTCCATCGGGGATCGAGAGCTTCTAGCCATTAAATTAGCACTTGAGGAATGGAGGCATCTGCTGGAGGGTTCAAGATTTCCAGTTATTATTTACACCGATCACAAGAACCTCTCCTACCTCCAGTCTGCCCAACGGCTGAATCCTCGCCAGGCCAGGTGGTCTCTGTTCTTTGCCCGATTTAATTTTGAAATTCACTTTCGGCCTGCCGATAAGAACATTAGGGCCGATGCTCTCTCTCGTTCCTCAGATGCTTCTGAAGTTGAACTCTCTCCGCAACACATCATTCCTCCTGACTGCCTGATTTCCACTTCTCCAGCCTCCATCAGGCAAACTCCTCCAGGAAAGACCTTTGTTTCTCCACGCCAACGCCTCGGAATCCTCAAATGGGGTCACTCCTCCCATCTCGCAGGTCATGCGGGCATCAAGAAATCTGTGCAACTCATCTCTCGCTTCTATTGGTGGCCGACTCTAGAGACGGATGTGGTGGACTTTGTGCGAGCCTGCACTATCTGTGCCCGGGATAAGACTCCTCGCCAGAAGCCCGCTGGTTTTCTTCATCCTCTGCCTGTCCCCGAACAGCCTTGGTCTCTGATTGGTATGGATTTTATTACTGACTTACCCCCTTCCCGTGGCAACACTGTTATTTGGGTGGTCGTTGATCGATTCTCCAAAATGGCACATTTCATCCCTCTTCCTGGTCTTCCTTCAGCGCCTCAGTTGGCTAAACAATTTTTTGTACACATTTTTCGTCTTCACGGGTTGCCTACGCAGATCGTCTCGGATAGAGGCGTCCAATTCGTGTCTAAATTCTGGAGGGCTCTCTGTAAACAACTCAAGATTAAATTAAATTTTTCTTCTGCATATCATCCTCAATCCAATGGACAAGTAGAAAGAATTAACCAGGTCTTGGGTGATTATTTACGACATTTTGTTTCCTCCCGCCAGGATGACTGGGCAGATCTTCTACCTTGGGCCGAATTCTCGTATAATTTCAGAGTCTCTGAATCTTCCTCCAAATCCCCATTTTTCGTGGTGTACGGCCGTCACCCTCTTCCCCCCCTCCCTACCCCCTTGCCCTCTGGTCTGCCCGCTGTGGATGAAATTTCTCGTGATCTTTCCATCATATGGAGAGAGACGCAAAATTCTCTCTTACAGGCTTCATCACGCATGAAGAAGTTCGCGGATAAGAAAAGAAGAGCTCCTCCCATTTTTTCCCCTGGAGACAAGGTATGGCTCTCCGCTAAATATGTCCGCTTCCGTGTCCCTAGCTATAAGTTGGGACCACTCTATCTTGGTCCTTTCAAAATTTTGTGCCAGATTAATCCTGTCTCTTACAAACTTCTTCTTCCTCCTTCTCTTCGTATTCCTAATGCCTTTCACGTTTCTCTTCTTAAACCACTTATCATTAACCGTTTCTCTCCCAAATCTGTTCCTCCCACTCCTGTTTCCGGCTCCTCGGACATCTTCTCCGTCAAAGAGATTTTGGCATCCAAAAAGGTCAGAGGGAAAACTTTTTTTTTAGTGGATTGGGAGGGTTGTGGTCCAGAAGAGAGATCCTGGGAACCTGAGGACAATATCCTAGACAAAAGTCTGCTCCTCAGGTTCTCAGGCTCTAAGAAGAGGGGGAGACCCAAGGGGGGGGGGTACTGTTACGCCGAGCGCTCCGGGTCCCCGCTCCTCCCCGGAGCGCTCGCTACACTCTCCTCACTGCAGCGCTCCGGTCAGATCCACTGACCCGGGGCGCTGCGATACCGCCTCCAGCCGGGATGCGATTCGCGATGCGGGTAGCGCCCGCTCGCGATGCGCACCCCGGCTCCCGTACCTGACTCGCTCCCCGTCAGTCCTGTCCCGGCGCGCGCGGCCCCGCTCCCTAGGGCGCGCGCGCGCCGGGTCTTTGCGATTTAAAGGGCCACTGCGCCGCTGATTGGCGCAGTGGTTCCAATTAGTGTTATCACCTGTGCACTTCCCTATATCACATCACTTCCCCTGCACTTCCTTGCCGGATCTTGTTGCCATCGTGCCAGTGAAAGCGTTTCCTTGTGTGTTCCTAGCCTGTGTTCCAGACCTCCTGCCGTTGCCCCTGACTACGATCCTTGCTGCCTGCCCCGACCTTCTGCTACGTCCGACCTTGCTTCTGTCTACTCCCTTGTACCGCGCCTATCTTCAGCAGCCAGAGAGGTTGAGCCGTTGCTAGTGGATACGACCTGGTCACTACCGCCGCAGCAAGACCATCCCGCTTTGCGGCGGGCTCTGGTGAAAACCAGTAGTGACTTAGAACCGATCCACTAGCACGGTCCACGCCAATCCCTCTCTGGCACAGAGGATCCACTACCTGCCAGCCGGCATCGTGACAATGGGGACATCTCGGAGTGCATTCTGCAGGGCTGGCATAAAGTACGGAAGGCAGTTATCAATGAACGGTGGCGTGAAACTTATTTCAAATTGGCCCATAAGGCACTCTATGGTTTCAATATTCTTCCCACTCCAAATTTCCTTGACAGAATTACTGCCTGTCCAAAATGCTCGACTCCATTGACAGACACCTGGCATGGTGTATGGACCTGCCCGGAAACTCAAAATTATTGGACCATGGTCTTACAGTACATACGTGATACTTGGAACATCACCCTTCCCTTTACCCCACGTACCTTACTCTTTCATCAATTTAGGCCCCCAGACCAGGATACATCCAACCTCCCCAGAATCCCCCTACTGATATCAGTGGTGCTGTTGGGGGCCCTGCGGTGTCTCTTTGCCTCATGGCTATCATCGACCATCCCCTCTAAGCTCATGCTTATAACTCAAACTTTTTTTGTCATATTGATAAGCTAGACACAGAGCGGCACAAAACTACACGCACTCACAAATTCTTTTCGAAATGGGAGGTCTTCATTACTTCTGCTTAAACCGCAGCCGAAATTGCAGACATAGTGCGACCCTTTGAACACATGGAATGGTACTGTAGGGGGGCACTGGGGGACACTTTAGGGGCACTACATCTTCCTGGGACAGGCCCTACGGGAGTTTCTTCTACTACCTTTCAGTCATAACTCCTACCTATACGTTCTCTTTAATAGACTTCAGCAAATGGTTAAGCTGACTTGTTTATGTATCTTAGTCATCAGCTCCTGGTTGAGCATCCCCATGTTTCACTGTTGTAAATTTGTTTACTTCTGTTCTGCCTGATGGGTCGTGCTCGATTCATGCCTTTCTTCTCTGCCATACATGTATATGGCAATAATTTTCAATAAAATGTGTTAAAAAAACAAACAAAAAACAGTATATGTGAGGAAATGGACTGAATGTAGTCCCTAGTAGACTACATTCAGTCCACTTACCTCAATTGACCTGGTACAGGTATGCCACAATATACAGGGCATACTACGATGTATACCCCATAAGTAGGCCACTTTTTCAGATCTGAACATAGCCTAAAAGAGGGTTTCTCATACAAATTAATTGCTTTCAGTATGCAATCACCATGGCAAGTATTAAATGGCGGCCATTCAAAGGCACATACAGTATATTGATATTTAGAACTGCTCTCCCTCATGTTTTCCATAGAGGTGTCCAAGCTGGGGGCTACCATTTGTAAATTCAATATACCTTAACCGAGAACAAGAACAGAGGTTATCGTCATGAAAGGACACATTTAAAGTGTCTCCTTTCAAGCTTTAGCTCCATGAGAACTATTACGTGTACATCTACTTACAAGGGTTAGAATCTGTAGGCAAAACAGATTTCATGAACAATCTCCAACCAAACTTCCAGAGGTCAACTTTTGTTGGCAAGTTGACCTGCAAAATCCCACAAGCCTGGACACAGTGGACCTGCCCACTAATACTGGACATGCATAGTCTTAGATCTACATCCATCTCTAAGAGTTTCTATCAAAACCCAAAACGAAACAAAAACAAAAAACTCCAAAGCCAAAAGCTTTTCATGCAAATGAGCTACGACGTCCGCACTTATGTCTTTGCCCTCTAATGGCTTTAAGAACATGTTTTATTTTGGTTCCTCAGACATATTCTCTCTCTGCTGACCTTAGAGAAATCCTGTTTCTTCAAAGTCTCCTGCATCCGAATTACAGATCAAATGTTTTACCAAGCCATGAATAGAATATAGACATGAATGAATAAATAAACACTGATGAGAGGTATTACAATTAATGACGTCTGGAAGAGCCATTTCCCCTATGAGCACTTAAAGGATTCCGGCAGAGGAGTCTTTACTCTCCTTGCCAAACGGAGGCTACAGATGTTTGGATTTACCTCTTCTATATGGACTGCTGGTTCTTATCCCTGAAACTGCTATGGATTTTTGGAAGCTGAAGATACACCATGTCACATGATGTCAGTTCTTATAGCCCTAAATCATCTCCTTTTTATATAGTCTGACAGTCATGGCCCTCATGTTTCATATAGTATCTAAAATGCTGGATTCTGGTAGAGGAGGATACATGAGCAGAGCAGGATACAATATAATATATCCTCCACAAAGAAAATGTAGCCGGCACTGCTTATTGTATACGTCCCACAAGGATGTAGCAGCACACCGCGAACCTCCAGACGTTTACAGAACAGTCAAATACAGGACAGACTTCTATGAAGCAGATGAAGACGAAACAGCACTGGGCACACTGGATCCGGTCAAGCAGTTTATTGCAGGTGAAAATGCTCAGCAACAATTGTTTCGCTACTCGCAGGTAGCGTTTTCAAGGCTGTGAAAAAGCTACTGCAATAAACTGCTTGACCGGATCCAGGGTGCCCAGTGCTTTTTTATCTTCATCTGCTTCAATATAATATATCTGTTTCACAAAAAAGATGTAGTGAAACCTCTTCAGAAGAATACCGAACATTTCACTGAAAAGTGGTCTTCTATGGATCATATGAAATCTGGTCTGGATAAGGGAGGGGTCTTCTCAAAGATGTGGTCTTTTGGAGAGGTTTCACTGTATATACTTTGCTATTATGCCCTATATTATAAACAATGTTCTGTGTCTTTCATCTTGAAAGCATTTAGTGTGGTATAACTTATATTATTGGTTGTTTACCTTTAATTGACATTTGCTAGGCTAAACTGTGGACGTTATGAAGGCTCTAGTTAGCAAAAACCACACAGCAACTAATTTGGTTTTGTCTTCTTTATTGATTTGATTTTTTTTTCAAACCTACAGTATATTCATATATTCTCTTTATGAGGAAATAGAAAATGTAATATATATATATATATATATATATATATATATATATATATATATATATATAAAATACACATAAAAGATTTTCCATACAGATAAGTATGAAGGAAAAAAGGAGGAGAAAAAACAACGGGGCGCTCCCTGTGTAGTATTTCTTAGAAAATGGATGAGGAAAATACCCGCCACCAACACCGAAGGTGACGTACTGACCTTGAGTCGATATGCACAGAGGTGGGTGGGCGGGTGGGCCCCCTGTGGTATGGTGGGGTGTGATAAAATTGAGATAGCAACAGTCTGCTGCTCTCACCCCTTACTTTTCCAAGTTCCCGAGGGAGACGGAAAACAATGCCAGTGTAGAGAGTAAAAGATTGGGGTTTTTTTTTAGAGCGCTACTGTGTTGCGACGGGGGTCAAATGAAACAGAGGAATGAGCCAGGACTACACAGTTTTGTGATTGTGGACCTGAGGAAGGCACGAGTGTGCGCCGAAACGCATACTGTCCTGTTTTACTTTTGACTTCTTTTTCCAATAAAAGTTAGTCCTGTGTAAGTGCTAGCTCATACCTCTGTACCTCTGTTTCATTTGACCCCCGTCGCAACACAGTAGCGCTCTAAAAAAACAACAACAATTTTTTACTCTCTACACTGTCCATACAGATAACACACTGCCAATTGGCCATTGAGGGAACTCCAAAGAAGACCCCCCATTCTTCTACACCGGCATAACTGCATTCAGAAGGAGCACCAATCCACACACACTACAAAAAGCAATTCTGATCAATAAATTCTGAAATGTATCTCAGTAATGTGGTTGTTGTAAGCCAGCTATAGGTGGATGCACCAGAGCCCTATCTATTTAATTATATTATATATTTAATTATATTTATCTATATATTTGATGAAATAGGTGGCCCTTGTGGAGCTGTGCCTTACTACATGTGCAGATCATTAGGTATATGTATGCAAACCTAATTCCATTGAATAACCATACATTTTGAAGTCAGAAAATGACCTTTTGTATCACAGAGACCGAACACATTGACATTTTCAAGGAATGCCGATATTTACCCTTTCCAGGTCACCCAGATTACAGTAATCTTCTATTTCCATACATTTCATAGTCAACTTATGAGCATCAATTTAATTAAGTATAATGTTCTGATACTGCTGCCATTGTCAAAAACATTATATAATCCCATAATTTTATAAGCAGCAGAATGGGAACATTTACTGCCAAAATATGGAGCATAGAAAAACAAATTTCTTTACTAATTCATTGTAAGGGTAGGGTCACACGTGCTGCATTTTGCTGCATATTTTTATTTTGCTTATTTTTTACTTATTTTCTGCAGCTGATTTTGCCACACATTGACCTTAAACGGGTACTCCGCCCCTAGACATCTTATTCCCTATCCTTTGCATAGGGGATAAGATGTGTCTAGGGGCAGAGTGCCCCTTTAAGGCTATGTTCACACATCGGAAGGTCCGCACGGATAACTCTGTGTGGAAATTACGCAGACTGCGTACATGCTAGTACAGCACAGGAATTCGTCGTCTCATGGACGGCTATGCATTCGGTGCAGAGTTGGCAGAAAGAATGAACAGGTTTATTCTTTCTGTGGACACAGAAATTGGAATTTCTATGCCTGAAACATGTGGCACGGAAATTCCGATGTGTTAACAGCGCAGCAGAATCCCGTTGAATTAGGTAGAAAAATATGCAGCAAACTACGGCAAATACCCTGTCCCTGCACTAAGAATGTATCAGATACTGTTCCTGGAACTTAGTCAGAAAATGATAACCCCTATTGGTTTCTATACTATTCACAAAGCTAACCAATGAGGGGGAGTGCTGAAAAAGGCAAGGGCTGCACAGTAACTACATTTCAATGGTCTCCTAGGTAACTGTACCTAGTGCGAGAACCAAAGCTGTACAATGTAATGACTCTGGGTCTTGCGCTGGGTATGTTTTTAGGGGTGGTGGGGACAAAGAGTACAGAAATACCCCATATGTGGAGGTAAAGTGCTCTGATGGCACACAACAAGGATCAGAAGTGAGAGCGCACTATGTACATTTGCGGCCTACACTGGGGTGGCTGCTGGTTACAGCGGTTCTGACATAAATGCAAAAAAAAAAAAAAAAAAACACCCCTCATGGAACGTAACAAGGGGTACAGTGGGCCTTAACACCCCACAGGTGTTTGACGAAGTTTCGTTAAAGCTGGACGTGAAAATGAAAGATGTAATTTTTTTTTCACTAAAATAATGGTGTTACCCCAATTTTTTCTTTTTCACAAGGGGTAATAGGAAAAAAAGCCCCCAAACTTTGTAACACCATTTCTCCTGAGTTAGAAAATACCCCATATGTGGATGTTAAGTGCATTGTGGGCAAACTACGGGGCTCAGAAGAGAAGGAGCGCCATTGGGTTTTTGGAGAGTAAATTTGGCTGGAATTGAAGGCCATGTGCGTTTACAAAGCCCCCATAGTGCCAGAACAGTGGACCCCCACATGTGACCCCATTTTGGAAACTAAACCCCTCAAGGAATGTAACAAGGGGTGCAGTGAGCATTTACATGGCACAGTGGTCCATGAAAATGAAAAATTAAATTTTTCACTTGCACTGCCCACTGTTCCAAAGATCTGTCAAATGTCAGTACAGCTTAAATGCTCACTGCACCCCTTATTACATTTTATGAGGGGTGTAGTTTCTGAAGTAGGGTCACATGTGGGGGGGGGGGTCAACTGTTCTGGTAGCACAGGGGGTTTGTAAACGCACATGGCCTTCGACTTCTATTCCAACCAAATTCTCTCTCCAAAAGCCGAATGGCGCTCTTTCTCTTCTGAGCATTGTAGTTTGCCCGCAAAGCACTTAACATCCACATAAGTGGTATTTCCATACTCCGAAGAAATGGGGTTACACATTTTGTGGGGCTTTTTCACCTATTACCCCTTGTGAAAATGAAAATTTGGTGTAGCATCAGCATTTTAGTGAAAAAAATCAAATTTTTCATGTCCAACTTTAGTGAAAATTTGTCAATCACCTGTGGAGTGTTTAGGCTCACTATACCCCTTGTTACATTCCTTGACTGGTGTCGTTTCCCAAATATTGTGCCATGTTTTTTTTTTTTTTTTTTGCTGTTCTGGCACCATAGGGGAATCCTAAATGCGAAATGCCCCCCAAAAACCATTTTAGCAAAATTTGCTCTCCAAAAGCCCAGTGTCGCTCCTTCCCTTCTGAGCCCTGTAGTGCGCTCGCAGAGTACTTTACATCCACATATAAGCTATTTCGTACTTAAGAGAAATTAGGTTTCACATTTTGGTGGGCTTTTCTCCTTTTACCCCTTGTAAAAATGAAAAAAAAAAAAAAATGGGTCTCCAAGAACATGTTAGTGTAAAAAATGAAGATCTTGAATTTTATCCTCCAGCTTGCTGCTATTTCTGTGAAACACCTAAAGGGTTCACAAACTTTCTGAATGTCATTTTGAATATTTTTAGGAATGCAGTTTTCATAATGGGGTCCATTATGGGGTATTTCGAACATAAAGACCCTCATATTCACTTCAAAACTGAACTGCTCCCTAAAAAAATTCTGATTTAGAAATTTTTGTGAAAAATTGGAAAATTGCTGCTATACTTTGAAGCCCTCTAATGTCTTCAAAAAGTAAAAACATGCCAACTCTGTGGTGCAAACATGAAGTAGACATATTGTATATGGGAATCAATATACAATTTATTTGGAATGTCCATTTTTCTTACAACCAGAGAGCTTCAAATTTAGAAAAATGCTACATTTTCAAATTTTTCATGACAACAAAAACAAAAAATGTGTTAATCTATATTATTCAAGAGTAGGGTTTCTATTTAGCTGACTGCCCTGACAGAAGGTAACAGACAGAATGAAGGTTTCACATATACAAACAGCGTTATAGGACTGTGCCTATATGTACCCAGCATCATCTTCCTCATAACAATTGGCAGCCATCGGGTTCTATCAGGATAAAGGTGGGGTGGGGGTGGGGGGGACGGCGACAATTTGTTCACATGTCTCTAGTGCAGTCACCACTGTGCCACTGTGGACACTGGAAGCTGATCAGCCGTTGATGACCGCTCCTGTAATTCTGGTGGCAGACCTAAAATCTTTGTCACATAACTCTGTAAGGCTTCATTCACATCATGTGGTGCAGAAATATGTCAGCAAGCTGTCAAAAAGGCTTGCCAATATACTGTTTACTGGGATGTGTTCCCAGTGGGCCCATTGACTGTAATGGACTGAACATTGTCTTATAGGGTTTACATTTGGTCCACTTCCCAAATGTATACTGTTTCTATGTTACTCAAAAGCATGATTGGCCCCATTCCTGCATAGAAATAGTTCACATTTGAGAAATGGATCACACTATTAGACTATGCTCAGCCCACTAATGTCAATAATTTATTGGCAAACCTTTTTCACAGCTTGCCGATGTGGGGTATGCATACAACATTATATAAATGCAATCTAAGATAAAAATGACTTGAAAAAATGGCTTGAAGGCAAGAGATGGAAGCAGCTGGGTGCACTTTGGACTTTACTTCTGGGCCATACAGATTGGCGCTCATTTAGTTTAAAAGGTCATAGGCAGTGCAACAGGGCAAAGTAATGTGTTGCACTGTTGCCTGTTGCCACATCATTACAAAGATTATTCCAAGATCCAAAGTTATTTACAGGAGCACAGTAGGCTGATCATAGTATTAGTTTGTAAAGTCACCGGGATCGATGAGTAATAAAAGCATTAGATGGCAAATCTGCTTAGTGTGCAGCACCAATTTCACGGGATACTTCAGGACATGCATCAGGTACATCACCCAAAATTAAGGACCTTTCCATTGCCTCCAAGATGGTTGGAAGGTATGGGTTAAAGGGGTTATTCAACATAAGGTAACTTTATTAACTACCCTCCTGGAGTTCCCTCCTTCCAACTACAAGTCCCAGGATCCATTTTTTGTAAGTGTCAGTTCACGTTTCTCCCTCCCACACAGTCACCCCACCCTTTGCAGCACACCTGAGCTACAATTCCCAGCAGCCCTGTGGAGAATGATCTCCCTCCCAACCAGCAGTCGCTCCACCGAATGAAGCACAGACATGCTCCCTTTTAACACCTGACTAGTGATGTAATGTCTCGGGCCACACTTCAAACAGGTAAAAACTGAGATGATACTCATTTTGTATGCTGCTAAAAGATTAACATTGGGGCAAAGATCACATAAGAATTGTGAGACCAGCCATAAAACACAGTTACAGATACTATATTATAAGCTTAGCCTCTGTAGCATAGTCAAAAAAAAATAATCCTGGAATACCCCTTTAATAATAACCTCTATGCTGTACTAAATCCTTTCACTTCATGCCATCAATAAAACTCTAGCCATGTGTGACAGCCCTGCCTCTGCTCGTAATGTAAAGACGATGGGTCCAAGTATGTTTTCCATTCTCAGACTGCTCAACCATTTCATAATTCTCAAGATTCACTTGAGCAGAGTCCTGTATATGAGATAACAAGATCAAGTTATTGCAATGGCCAAGCCTGAAGGGGTCCGCAATACCCAAGTCTAATTATTTCGCTGTAAGATGCTGGGACTGATAGGAGATTGTGTCGTAAAACTCGACCTCACCTCATTACGGATATCTGGGAATTATTTGGTTATTACTGGCTCAATCTCAAAACATGTGGTGACCGAGCGAATCGAAATATCCCCCAGGTGGGCAGTTTACAAATATTACATAAAATCTACACAAAACCTGGAGTCCGGAGAGACCATGCAATGTGAGGGCAAAGAGCCTATTCCTGTAAAAAATACCTTACGTGAAAACTAAACAGCGTACTTATCACACAGAGACAAATCCGTAGAAACTAATGGAATGTTTTTCTTTGATAAATATGATTAAATGCTTTCTCTGTGACTACTATTACATTCCCTGTAAAAATAAACATCCCATCCCACTACGAAGACATAGAGGATCTAACTATAATGCGCCTCCATAAAAAACTATTTACAACATTGATTTTCCTGCATAGAAAATACATGAGAAATATAGCTTATAAACAGCTCCGATCGATTCATGAAATGTTACTATTTGTACATTTAAAGGAATGTATTGCCTAGATTGTATTATACTGAATAGAGACAGATACTGAAACATGTTCTTACATATTACCGTATTTTTCACCGTATAAGACGCACTTTTTCTTCTCCAAAACTGGGGGGGGGGGGGAGTTGGTGCGTCTTATACGGCGAATACACACCTATCACGGTGGTCCCTGCGGCCATCAACGGCCGGGACCCGCGGCTAATACAGGACATCACCGATCGCGGTGATGCCCTGTATTAACCCTTCAGACGCGGCGATCAAAGCTGACCGCCACGTCTGAAGCGATAGTGACACTAACCCGGCTGCTCAGTCGGGCTGTTCGGGACCGCCGCGGGCTGTTCGGGACCGCCGCGGGCTGTTCGGGACCGCCGCCGCCGCGGCGTCCCGAACAGCTTACAGGACACCGGAAGGGACCTTACCTGCCTCCTCGGTGTCTGCTCCGTGTTGGAATCCCCTGCATGGCGGCGCTCTCCTTCGACGTCATTCAATTGGAGCAGCGTGCGTAGCGACGTGATGATGGCGACGGAGAGCGTGGATCCCGGGGAAGAAGACGACCGGAGCGTCGGGGACACCACGGGGACGCAGCGACAGCGATGGAGCGACATCCAGGGCAGCGGTGATGGGTCCGGAGCGGTGGGGACACGTGAATATTGCCTCCTATTCAGTGGTCTTCAACCTGCGGACCTCCAGATGTTGCAAAACTACAACTCCCAGCATGCCCGGACAGCCGTTGGCTGTCCGGGCATGCTGGGAGTTGTAGTTTTGCAACATCTAGAGGTCCGCAGTTTGAAGGTCACTGTTGGGTGCAGAATCTTTCTTTTTCTAGATTTTGCACCTTTAAAATTGGGTGCGTCTTATATGCCGGTGCGTCCTATAGGGCAAAAAATACGGTAATTGGTTTCTATTTTCTGATTGTAATCTTTATTTATTTCAAATTCTGTACATTCATATGGGGGCGGCCATCTTGCCAGAGCTGTTTTTAACAGCATTTAGGCCAGTATTTTCCAAATAGTTTGTCTCCAGCTGTTGCAAAACTACAACTCCCAGCATGCCATGGCTGTTGGGAGTACCTAAAGGGGTTCTCTGGAGGGAAAAAAAAGAATTCAAATCAACTGGTGCCAAAAAATTTATACAGATTTGTAAATTACTTCTATTTGAAAAATCTTAATCCTTCTAGTACTTATCAGATGCTATATGCTCCACAGGAAGTTGCGTAATTCTTTACGGTCTGATCACAGTGCTCTCTGCTGCCAACTCTGTCCATGTCAGAAACCTTCAGCTGTCCGGGTATTCTGGAAGTTGTCGTTTTGCAACAGCTGGAGACACACTGTTTGGAAAACACTGATTTCTGTCTAAGTCACACATTATAAAACTAAAACACTGCAGTAAAATAGATAGAAAAAGCGCCATTATTTTAAAAATCCTATCATGTGTTCTATTAAAGTCTATGAAAAAGCAGCTTTTAAGTTGTTTTGAAACACTGCAGTAAATCCAATGTGGGGGTTATTGCAGCTTCTTTATACAACATGTTCACTGACACTTATGGCTGACTTTTTATAACTATTTTACCAAAGTACTTTATTTATTTATTTGTATTTATTTATTTATTCATTTTACAACATGTGAACTTAGCCTTAGGGATATGCTTTACAGCAGCCCCATGGACAGACACAATTGTTTGGAGCTGACCCTATTCATGTGAATTGGAAAGTTCACTAGACATGCTCTGTGACCTGTGCAGAGGTCATTTCACAGGGAGCGGGAGGCTGAGCTGTGAGCATCAGCTATTATGAAGATCACTGTACTCCTGACTGTGATGATAAGGAGAACACTGCTGGAAAGTGAGCTTTACAGAAAAAAAAAGTTTTAGGCCTAGCGGCTAGAATGGAATCAACAAGATTTCAGGATTATTTTAAAATATACATAATAAAATGGATGTAAAAAAAAAATCACTAAAAAATATGTTCAACATAAAAACTTGATTTAATCAATAGGTCATTTTCAGATGACACATACCCTTTAAAGCTGTTAGTATAATATGCTGCTATTATAAAATGGGATAAAATGAACCCTATGAAAGGGGTAATCCAGCATTTGTAATCTTATCCCCATCCACAGGATCGTGGGTGGATCTGACCGCTGAAACCTCTACGATCTCCAGAACAGTGCTTAAAGGGTAGCTCCCACCATCCTATATTTTTTTTTTTTGCTAGCCCGTTACTCCCCCCCCCCCCTCCCCCTGCTACAGCACTAGCCTGTTCCCTCCTCCCCCCCCCGCCCCGCATACCCCGTTCCCTCATTACAGTTGCAGTTACGGCAGCGGACGTGCAGGGACAGCGGCGGCAACGAGGCGGTGGCGATGTGCGGGAGGAGTGGCCTCCCAGCCAGTGGCCGGGAGCCAATGCGCTCACTCCCGCCTGTCTGATTGACAGGCAGGGAGCGAGTGCAGCCTAACTGAAAAAGGACTGATTGCCACTCCAAAATCACTCCTTTTTCAGTGGCCGGTTTTTAAATGTAAATTAAACCTTTTTAATGAAAAAAAAATAATAATAAAAGTATATTAGAGATATGTTGTAGTACATAAGTACTACAACATATCGAAAAATAACGTTGGTGACAGTGTCCATTTAAATCTTCCTGTGCACAGAGTGTGGGGTCAACAAGCCCCCTTGTTGCATTCTCTATGGGAGCACTGGAGACACACGAGTACAGCACTCCTGTGGATAGAGAATTAGATTACAAACGCTAGAGTACCACTTTAAGAGTTGTAACATTATAAAACTGAATCTGAGTCTGAAAGATTTCTAAAATTTAAATAAATATTTGCTGGTTTTCCAATATACCTGTCCATACAACACACCAAAACTGATGCCCACACTTCTTCTAACCTCCATACTTATGATTGAGTGGTGGCTGCCAACATATTCAAGCACATACTGTACAGTGTGATAAGAGAACAAGCCAACACTCTTTAAAGACATCGGCCCACATTTATCATTGTAGTGTAGTGAAGCCTTTTTTTACACCTTTTTTTTGTGTGTGCTGGTAATGTGTAGGAGCATCAAATAAAGGTGATAAATTTTGTGCCGGTCACATTTTCTGTAATTTCTCTCTTCACATACACCAAAAAGCTAAGCTAAGTCTGGGCTGTTGTAGTTTTAGAGACTTTTCAGTGGCTTTGCGCCTTTTTTTGCTCCTTTTCACAAAAAGGCGCAGTTGATAAAACCCGTCCATATCACGTGTATTGCCAAAATCAGTGGATTACAACTCAAATCAGCAGAAATGTGTAAACAAAAAGGGGCAAAAAAAGGCGCAAAAAAACCCTGCTTGCTCCTTTTTTGTGCCTTTTCTAGACACAAAAGATAGTCTAAGGACAATGATAAATGTCGGCCATCATGTTATGGATAATCCCTTTAGCTGCTGGTTTTCCCTACAGTGGCCACTACAGGCAAAATGCAGTATAGCATGTTCTTTAATCCAGATACAGTGGTCCCTCAAGTTACAATATTCATTGGTTCCAGGACGACCATTGTATGTTGAAACCATTGTATGTTGAGACCAGAACTCTATGGAAACCTGGTAATTGGTTCTAAAGGCCCAAAATGTCATCCAAAAATAGGAAAAAGTGAAAATTAAAGAAAAATAAGTAGATAACTAATATAGATAAAGCAAGTCCTTACATATAAAAATAAGAAAGATCTGCTGGGAGCTGTAAATCACTGTCTATGTCAGTGTTTCCCAAGCAGGGTGCCTCCAGCTGTTGCAAAACTACAACTCCCAGCATGCCCGGACAGCCAAAGGCTGTCCGGGCATGCTGGGAGTTGTAGTTTTGAAACAGCTGGAGGCACCCTCTTTGGGAAACACTAGTCTATGTAGAGGACAGGAGCTTCTTCAGGGTCCTGTACAGTACACAATGTCCTAAAAAAAGTAAGATGGAGCCGACCTCACCTGGTGTCCAACGGAGCAGGTAACCCTGGTACAGGTAAAGTGTACAGAACATGTAATACCTCCCTGTACTGTAGGGGGCGCTACCAGACATCAGTCAGTGCATACACTTCAGTAATACAGGTGTTTTACCAGTGAAATGCCCATTCTGATTGGTCGGTTCTTCCAGCTATTGATATGTTTTGCAGATCTGTACTGTCCGTAGCATTGTATGTTGAGCCTGGTTTCAACTCCAGAAAAGACCATTGTATGTTGAAATTATTGTATGTTGAGGTACTGATAGCCAGACGCAGTCATATAATTAATCTTAGGAGATAGGGATAACAAACACCACAGTAGAAAAAAGCACTTGCTAAAACTTTAAAGTACTCGCTAGTTTACATACAGCCTTTTAACCCCTTAAGGACAATGGACGTACCCCTACGCCCCCGTTTCCGAGTCCTTAAGGACCGAGGACGTAGGAGTACGTCCTGTCCATTCCCGGCCCCCTGCCGCTAGCTGGAGGGGAGCCGGTGCCCGATGCCTGCTGAAATCGTTCAGCAGGCATCGCGGCATATCGCCCAGGGGGGTCATTATGCCCCCACATGTCGGCGATGGCCGCAGATCGCTGGACAATTCAGTCCAGCGATCTGCAGCGATTCCGGGTCAATCGGGTCTCCAGTGACCCGGTGACCCGGAATTACTGGCTGATCGGGGCCGTCAGAGACGGCCCCGAACAGCCAGAGCCTGCAGAGGTGAGGTGGCACTGGTGCCACCTCACGATCGCCCTGATTCGTCGGCCGGATTCCCGGCCGACCAATCAGGGCGCCTGCTGCGGGTGTCACTCCCGCACCCGCTCCGCCCCTCTTCTGGAGGACGTGAGCAGGTGCGGGACGTGCACCCCTGGTGCTGGGGACCCCGATCCCCGGCGTTAATGTTGGGATCGGGGCCCCAGGAGCGACGGCGGCGGCGGCGGCGGGACTGACCTGTGCAGCAATCAAGCAGCAGCAGGAGGTGAGTGACAGCCTCCTGCTGTTGCTTAGCAACAGCTCCCAGCATGCAAAAAGGGCATGCTGGGAGCTGTAGTTATGCAACAGGAGGAGGCAGACCACCACAACTCCCAGCATGCACTTATGGGCATGCTGGGACTTATGGTTTTGCAACAGCTGAAGGCACATTCTTTCTATGGAAAAGTGTAACTTCAGCTGTTGTGTAACTACAACTCCCAGCTTGCACAAACAGCTAAAGTGCATGCTGGGAGTTGTAGTGGTGCATCTGCTGGTTGCATAACTACAACTCCCAGCATGCCCGTTGGCTGTCGGTGACTGCTGAGAGTTGTAGTTTTGCAACAGCTGAAGGCACAATGAGTTAAGTAGCAAACCAGTGTGTCTCCAGCTGTTGCATAACTACAATCCCCAGCCAAAGTAGTATGCCTCCCGCTGTTGCATAACTACAACACCCAGCATGCCCTTCCGCTGTCCGTACATGCTGGGGGTTGTAGCTTTTGCAACAGCTGAAGGCACACTGGTTGCAAAACACTGAGTTTGTTGCCAAACTCGGTGTTTCACAACAAGTGTGCCTCCAGCTGTTGCAAAACTACAACTCCCAGCATACACTGACAGACCGTACATGCTGGGAGTTGTAGTTTTGCAACAGCTGGATGTCCCCCCCCCCCCCCCCAATGTGAATGTACAGGGTACACTCACATGGGCGGAGGATTACAGCAAGTATCCGGCTGCAAGTTTGAGCTGCAGCAAATTTTCTGCTGCAGCTCAAGCTGCCAGCGAGAAACTACTGTGAACCTCCCGCCCGTGCGACTGTACCCTAAAAACACTACACTAACACAAAATAAAATAAAAAGTAAAAAAACACTACGTATACACAGCCCCCCTCCCCAATATAAATGAAAAACGTCTGGTACGCCACCGTTTCCAAAACGGAGCCTCCAGCTGTTGCACAACTACAACTCCCAGCATGCACTTATAGACCCTACATGCTGGGAGTTGTAGTTTTGCAACAGCTGGATGTTCCCCCCCCCCCAATGTGAACGTACAGGGTACACTCACATGGGCGGAGAATTACAGTAAGTATCCGGCTGCAAGTTTGAGCTGCGGCAAATTTTCTGCCGCTGCTCAAACTGCCAGCGAGAAACTACTGTGAACCCCCCGCCCGTGCGACTGTACCCTAAAAACACTACACTACACTAACACAAAATAAAATAAAAAGTAAAAAACACTACATATGCACATTCCCCTACACAGCCCCCCTCCCCTCCCCAATAAAAATGAAAAACGTCTGGTACGCCACTGTTTCCAAAACGGAGCCTCCAGCTGTTGCAAAACTGACTGTCCAGGCATGCTGGGACTTTTACAACAGCTGGAGGCACCCTATTTGGGAATCACTGGCGTAGAATACCCCTATGTCCACCCCTATGCAAGTCCCTAATTCAGGCCTCAAATGCGCATGGCGCTCTCATTTTGGAGCCCTGTCGTATTTCAAGGCAACAGTTTAGGGTCACATATGGGGTATCGCCATACTCGGGAGAAATTGTGTTACAAATTATGGGGGGTATTTTCTGCTATTACCCTTTTTAAAAATCTAAAATTTTTGGGAAACCAACATTTTAGGTAAAAAATTTTTTTTTTTTTTTACATATGCAAAAGTTGTGAATCACCTGTGGGGTATTAAGGTTCACATTACCCCTTGTTACGTTCCCCGAGAGGTCTAGTTTCCAAAATGGTATGCCATGTGGGTTTTTTTTTGCTGTCCTGGCACCATAGGGGCTTCCTAAATGCTGCATGCCCCCAGAGCAAAATTTGATTTCAAAAAGCCCAATGTGACTCCTCCTCTTCTGAGACCTGTAGTGCGCCAGCAGAGCACTTCTCACCCCATATGGGGTGTTTTCTGAATTGGGAGAAATTGAGCTTCAAATTTTGGGGGGTATTTTCTGCTATTACCCTTTTAAAAAATGTAAAAATTTTGGGAAACCAAGCATTTTAGGTAAAAAAAAATGTTTTTTTTTTACATATGCAAAAGTCGTGAAACACCTGTAGGGTATTAAGGTTCACATTACCCCTTGTTACGTTCTACGAGGGGTCGAGTTTCCAAAATGGTATGCCATGTGTTTTTTTTTTTTGCTGTTCTGGCACCATAGGGGATTCCTAAATGCGGCATGCCCCCAGAGCAAAATTTGCTTTCAAAAAGCCAAATGTGACTCCTCCTCTTCTGAGACCTGTAGCGCGCCAGCAGAGCACTTCTCACCCCCATATGGGGTGTTTTCTGAATCGGGAGAAATTGGGCTTCAAATTTTGGGGGGTATTTTCTGCTATTACCCTTTTTAAAAATGTAAAAATTTTGGGAAACCAAGCATTTTAGGTAAAAAAAAATTTTTTTTTAACATATGCAAAAGTCGTGAAACACCTGTAGGGTATTAAGGTTCACTTTACCCCTTTTTACGTTCCCCGAGGGGTCTGGTTTCCAAAATGGTATGCCATGTGGTTTTTTTTTTTGCGGTTATGGCACCATAGGGGCTTCCTAAATGCGGCATGCCCCCAGAGCAAAATTTGCTTTCAAAAAGCCAAATGTGACTCCTTCTCTTCTGAGACCTGTAGTGCGCCAGCAGAGCACTTTTCACCCCCATATGGGGTGTTTTCTGAATTGGAAGAAATTGGGCTTCAAATTTTGGGGGGTATTTTCTGCTATTATCCTTTTTAAAAATGTAACATTTTTGGGAAACCAAGCATTTTAGGTAAAACATTTTTTTATTTTTTTTTTACATATGCAAAAGTCGTGAATCACCTGTGGGGTATTAAGGTTCACTTTACCCCTTGTTACGTTCCCTGAGGGGTCTAGTTTCCAAAATGGTATGCCATGTGGTTTGTTTTTGCTGTCCTGGCACCATAGGGGCTTCCTAAAGGTGACATGCCCCCCAAAAACCATTTGACGCTCCTTCCCTTCTGAGCCCTCTACTGCGCCCGCCGAACAATTAACATAGACATATGAGGTATGTGCTTACTCGAGAGAAATTGGGTTTCAAATTCAAGTAAAAATTCTCTCCTTTTTACCCCTTGCAAAAATTAAAAAATTGGGTCTACAAGAACATGCGAGTGTAAAAAATGAAGATTGTGAATTTTCTCCTTCACTTTTCTGCTATTCCTGTGAAACACCTAAAGGGTTAATATACTTATTGAATGTCATTTTGAATACTTTTGGGGGTGTAGTTTTTACAATGGGGTCATTTATGGGGTATTTCTAATATGAAGACCCTTCAAATCCACTTCAAACCTGAACTGGTCCATGAAAAATAGCGAGTTTGAAAATTTTGTGAAAAATTTCCAAATTGCTGCTGAACTTTGAAGCCCTCTGGTGTCTTCCAAAAGTAAAAACTCATAAATTTTATGATGCAAACATAAAGTAGACATATTGTATATGTGAACCCAAAAATGTTTTATTTTGAATATCCATTTTCCTTACAAGCAGAGAGCTTCAAAGTTAGAAAAATGCTAAATTTTCATTTTTTTCATCAAATTTTGGGATTTTTCACCAAGAAAGGATGCAAGTTACCATAAAATTTTACCACTAAGTTAAAGTAGAATATGTCACAAAAAAACTATCTCAGAATCAGAATGATAACTAAAAGCATTCCAGAGTTATTAATGTTTAAAGTGACAGTGGTCAGAATTGCAAAAAACGCTCTGGTCCTTAAGGTGTAAAATGTCCTGGTCCTTAAGGGGTTAAATAAATGTAATTAATAAGGGGACCACGTCTGTCAGAGGAAGAGCCACTGTTACTGTTTGTTAATGTCAGACAAAAATGGCTGGTTGGCAAATTGTATAATAGCATTTGCTGTACAAAAAAAGATTCAAATAAAATAAAATTATAAACAATTAAAAACTCTGAAAAAAATGTTAAAAACAAAAATGTTCTATTTACAGCATGTTTTTGTAAGTTCCATCTATTTACCACCAGAATAGGGTCTTTATATCTGGGATTGATCCTTGGGGTCAGCTAAATCAAGGGCTTCTTTATTCCATCCCTGAGAACAAGATTCTGAGCTATTGAAAACTGAAACAACCACTGAAGGGGTTAAAGGAGGTCCTAGGTCATAGACCCCATTAATGTTATCTCGTCTTGTGCCATAACAACATGTAGAAGCATTTTTCAGACATTTGTCCAATGTTCTTGTCTGTTGTAGTTAAAAAAATAAATAAATAAAAAAAAATCCCTATCCTGCAGCAGGGTAAAGGCTTGTGGGCAAAACCATTTCTCAAAGCAAAATGATGGAGGTTACACATAAAAATATGGTGACAGGAAAGTCATAGCTGTAAAATATGTTGAGCCTCATATCTCATAAGTGTCCAGTCAGCGTCCAGCTGTCATTTCAGATGAGACGAATAACACCGGCCCTCTGCTTTACTGTGTATACATCAGTTTTTTTAGCCATTTTAACTACTGAGGATATATTGGCCCCGCATATTGCACATGACGTGCCTTTTATCTATGTTTGATAGAAAAATTACCTTGTCTATAAATAGAGAAATAGAATTACCTGTGTATATTGTAATAGGGCAATAAAAGAAGACTTGTGACTAACCTGAAAAAATATTGCTGTCATTTAATAACTTAGGGAGCCCTGGTCAAACACCTTTTTACATTTTCCTGATACGCCCTACTGTTCCTGAGATATGAGGGTTTATGGTTTGTCTGACAATTTAGGGAATCAGTCAGATGAGTGGGAACTTAAAGGGGTAGTCCAGTGGTGAAAAACGTATCCCCTATCCTAAGGATAGGGGATAAGTTTGAGATCGCGGGGGGTCCGACTGCTGGGGCCCCCTGCGATCTCTCTGTACGGGGGCCAGGCTCTCCGGCCAGATAGCGGGTGTCGACCCCCGAACGAAGCGGCGGCCGACACGCCCCCTCAATACATCTCTATGGCAGAGCCGGAGATTGCCGAAGGCAGCGCTTCGGCTCTGCCATAGAGTTGTATTGAGGGGGCATGTCGGCCGCCACTTCGTGCGGAGGTTGACACGCCCCCTTCCCGCGGGCTGTCGGGGACCTGTACAGGAGATCGCAGGGGGCCCCAGCGGTCGGACCCCCCGCAATCTCAAACTTATCCCCTATCCTTAGGATAGGGGATAAGTTGTTCACCACTGGGTCACCACTGGACTACTCCTTTAATTTTAATATTGGGAGTGAATGTCGGGTGATGGGCAGGATTATAGAGTCAGCGGGTCTGTATGTTTTACAACGAGGGGCATGTCTGCCTAATACACCCCCCGACTGTATAATACGCCCCTCAATGTATAGTTACTCATTATTGAAATTAAGTTCAAGCCCCTCTGACTATTCCCTGAATTGTCATACTATGAATGAAATTTATAGGGGTCTCATATTGGAATTTTTTTCTCTTTTCTTGTCTTCTAAGATGGATATTTTTGCCATTTATAGACAATTGTTATACTAACAATATAAGTGATACACGTGTGTAGTGCAAACATATGCTGGCCGCACGCCAACTAAACAAATCTGTGTAGGTGAGTATAAATTTGAAACATGACTCACAATTTCTTTGGAAAATTCTTCCGGATTTATTTCCTTGTTTTTTTTTTCATATCGCACATGGGCTTGTCTCACAAGACTTTTATAACAGCATTTTAGCAGCAGAAATTAGCAGCATAAACCATAGTTTCACCAGTCATGGCACAACGTTTCAGGGGCGGACCCCCTTATTCAAGCGCATTGACTGCTGGGAACATGAACATCTAAGTAAGACTTCCACATCCTACGTGTAATCAGCAAAGCTTTACAGAGTATTAAAATGCACATTTTTTAGAAATTTTTCACAAACGCAAAATGGATCTTACAAGAATACGTTAAAGCTACATTATTCATTCATACCTTTCGGTATTAATGTTTCGAGTTCTGTGATCCAAAACGTCTCGCGTTGAAGCAGGCATTTTCGATTCAGATTTTCATTTGCGTGAACAGTAACCTGTTCCACAACTTGCCAACGTAACTCAGAAATTTGATGACCCTGTTGTTTAAAATGCTGTGCGACCGTGGTTTCACCATATTTATTAGATGTTATATCTGTCCCTTCCTGTTCGTTTTTTAAGGCTTTTCTAATTGCAGCTCTATGTTCATTGAGACGTATTTTAATATTTCTCGATGTCTGCCCGATGTAGCATTTGCCACAGGGGCATTTTAATAAATAAACTACATTGCTAGAGCTGCAAGTCAAAAAACCTCTAACGTGAATTTTATGTCCTTTTGTGGGATGATGGATAACGTCCCCTTTTATGATACTACTACAATTTGTGCATGCTAGACACGGAAATGTACCTTGTCTACAGGATGCTAGAAAAGTTTGTTTGTCCTTCTTTTTTATAGCAATGTCACTTTTAATTTATTTATCTCCCAACGATTTTCCTTTTTTCTGTACATACATTGGTAATTGTGAAAATAATGAACCATATTTTTGATCTGTATTCATTAAACCCCAATATCTTTTTTTTTTTTTTTACGAGGTTACTTCGTTTATCATATGTGCCTACATATAAAATTCGATTTTTTTTCTTTCCTCTTTTTATCAAACCAAATTCTCAGCTATTTTAAAGGGAACCAATCATCAGATTTTACCCTATATAATGCTTGGTAAAGCGTTATATAGGGTAAAATTGTTGTCCTCACCATTCCCGGGGGACGCTCCTGCCCCCAGGGATGGTGAAGATATGAAGTTATAAATTAGTCAACGCTGCCGCCGTAAGTAGTCACCTGGGCGGGGAGCTCTTCTCACCAACTCCTGTTCTTCGGCCGAGAGCGACGTCCCCTCCGCTTGATTGATGGGCCGCGTCATTGTTCCGCTCACTGAACAGACGCAGCAGAGTGATGACGCTGCCCGTCAATCAAGCGGAGGGGGCGTCGCTGCCGGACGAAGAACGGGAGTAGGGGAGAAGAGCTCCCCGCCCAGGTGACTACTTACGGCGGCGGCAGTGACTAGTTTATAACTTCATATCTTCACCATCCCTGGGGGCAGGAGCGTCCCCCGGGAATGGTGAAAATAAAGATTTTACCGTATATAACGCTTTGCCAAGCGTTATGTAGGGTAAAATCTGATGATTGGAAGTGCTGCAGGATGACCCCTCCCTTGTCATCAAGAGAACTGACAAGTGAGGGGCCATTGTCATTATGAAACATGATAGTTTCAGGATCGGGCTCCCTGCTCCAGCCCCTCGTGATCTTTGTGGACAGCTTTTTGCAAAAAGAGGTAAAAAAAAAAAAATGACCTACATGTTTATTGAATACTACGGATTTTTTGTTACAATTAGAAAATATTCCCAGTATGAATGTCACTTTTTTGTGTACTTTAGACGAACAAAGTTTGTAACAAATATCCCTCAAGAGGAGGGTATTGAATGTGTAAGAGAAATTTTATCTAGAAATGCCACTCTTGACAACAGGATGTTACAGTTCGTAGAAGAATTAAATATCCTACATAATACAATTAAATTTACTATCAGTTATGATACCACCACCATACATTTTTTTAGATGTTGAGGTTAACAAAACAGAATTGGGATTTGATACTGAATTATTCACTAAGCCTACCGACAGGAATAATATGTTGCATAAAAATAGTTACCACTCCCCTTCTGTTTTTAAGGCCCTACCAAGAAGAAGGATATAGTCAGAAAAAAGTGGTAACAGAAAAAAGTGAGAGAACTTACATGAAAACAGCTGAGAATTCGGATTGATAAAAAGAGGAAAGAAAAAAATAAAGTTTTATATGTAGGTACATATGATAAACAAAGTAACCTCGTTAAAAAAAAAAAAAAAATATATATATATATATATATATATATATATATATATATATTGGGGTTTATTGAAAACAGATCAAAAATATGGTACATTATTTTCACAATTACCAATGTATATACATAAAAAAGGAAAATCGTTGGGAGATAAATAAATTAAAAGTGACATTGCTATAAAAAAGAAGGACAAACAAACTTTTCTAGCATCCCGTAGACAAGGTACATTTCCGTGTCTAGCATGCACAAATTGTAGTAGTATCATAAAAGGGGACGTTATCCATCATCCCACAAAAGGACATAAAATTCACGTTAGAGGTTTTTTGACTTGCAGCTCTAGCAATGTAATTTATTTATTAAAATGCCCCTGTGGCAAATGCTACATCGGGCAGACATCGAGAAATATTAAAATACGTCTCAATGAACATAGAGCTGCAATTAGAAAAGCCTTAAAAAACGAACAGGAGGAGACAGATATAACATCTAATAAATATGGTGAAACCACGGTCGCACAGCATTTTAAACAACAGGGTCATCAAATTTCTGAGTTACGTTGGCAAGTTGTGGAACAGGTTACTGTTCACACAAATGAAAATCTGAATCGAAAATGCCTGCTTCAACGCGAGACGTTTTGGATCACAGAACTCGAAACATTAATATTGAAAGGTATGAATGAACAATGTAGCTTTAACGTATTTTGCGTTTTTTAAGTTGTGAAAAATGTCTAAAAAATGTGCATTTTAATACTCTGTAAAGCTTTGCTGATTACACGTAGGATGTGGAAGTCTTACTTAGATGTTCATGTTCCCAGCAGTCAATGCGCTTGAATAAGGGGGTCCGCCCCTGAAACGTTGTGCTATGACTATGGTTTATGCTGCTAATTTCTGCTGCTAAAATGCTGTTATAAAAGTCTTGTGAGACAAGCCCATGTGCGATATGAAAAAAGAAACAAGGAAATAAATCCGGAAGAATTTTCCAAAGAAATTGTGAGTCATGTTTCAAATTTATACTCACCTACACAGATTTGTTTAGTTGGCGTGCGGCCAGCATATGTTTGCCCTACACACGTGTATCACTAAGATTGTCTAGTGGAGTCTAATTGAGCATTAATTGTATAGGCTATCCTATGGTCAAACTTCTTACCCAGAAACTCAATTGTGCTGTTATTATGTTATACTAACAATGTAACCAATTGATAAAGACTTCTCAGACCCAATCTGATTTTAATGTGAAATGTGAGTACGATACAAATAATTCCTCATATCTCCATTATTGTTCCCTGTAGTTTAGAGTCATCAGATCCTTCTGATCTCCACCCGCAGTCTGCCTAAATGTTCACTGGGGATTTGCTTTATCTCTTTATCCATATTCACTGTGCTCTCCGTATGATATCCAACCTGTTAAAATCAATAGGAGCCATGCATCAAAGACCTTTCCATTTAGCTTATTAGTCAATTTTATTGGAAATGGAAGGTTGACATTAAATTCCTCACAAACTGCATCTAAATCTATACCTGCTCCTCTGCATAAGTATAGGATCCAGTGTGGCACTTCTAACACCCCTGTCTCCACCAGGATCAGGACCAGATCTTACACTATGTGTTACAGGGTTGAGGATCAGCCAACACCCATGGATGTCAAGTTCAGCTGCCTTTAAAGGGGTACTCCAGCCCCGAAATCTTGTATTCGCCACCCCCGTTTGAGCTGCATGACAGCTGTCACGCCCCCTCCCATAGACTTGCATAGCGGGGGCGAGGGGGGACATCACACGGGGGTAGAGTCGTGAGGTCACGATACTCCGACCCTGTGGTCGCCACCTGGCTGTTTGTGAGCTGGCACCGCGGTGTGCAGCTCAAACAGTGGGGGGAGAATACAAGATTGCGGGGGTCCCTTTGGATATCCTTTGGATAGGGGATAAGATGTCTCAGGGCCCTTAAAGGGGTATTCTAGCACTTAAAGGGGTACTCCACTTCAGGGAACTAAACCCATGGCCCATCCTTTCCCTTTCACCCACTTATTTATTTTTCTAAATATCATTTATTAGCTATATAGAGCAGTTTCCCTCTTTCAGCTGTCACTTACATGCAGGGAGTGAGAAAGTGACGTAATGTTCAGATCCTGCTTGTCTTGTGTAAAGCCCTCACTGAGACTAGCCCCCACCCTCCTGACATCCACTGACGTCACTGCCAGGTATTTTAGATCGGCATTGGTGACAGTGGGGGAGTGGTCTGAAGAAGTGCACCTTGTGCACGAAACAGCTGTCACGCTCACGGCATCCCTCTTCCCCATGCCGTAGTATGCTGGTATCACAAATAAAGCATAACCAATTCTTCATTTTATGGTGAGTGCCATCATCATTCTCTACATGTATGTTTTGCGCTGATTTCTTGATTGAGCACCCCATTGAAGTTCACACGGGCTCCAGTGCCCTTGGGCGTCATATACCTGTTGGTAGAATTACTGCGAAAGCTGTGCCGAGCGCTTTATCTATCACACCTGCATTGCTATAACAAGTAACCTCTATTTAACTGAAGGAAACAAATTATTACCTTTTACAATAATGAGTCTATTTCAGGAACATCTAGGAATGGATGAGCTGTTCTGTTCTCCGTGTCTTGGCCTTATTCCCTCTAACATCTTGTAATGATTATGGATTCTGAAACCTCACCCCTGCAACAATGAGCTCTTCAGAGGGCTGTCAGCAGTTTCTCACTTACACAGGGAAATTCTTGGCAGGTCTATCATAAAAAAGTGGCCCACTGGATGAAATAAGAAACTGGCTACATGTTTCTACAACCAAACCTTCGATTACCCTCTGGGATGCAACATCTGCTCATACAGACGTAGGAGAGTCCCATGCAAACATGGTGAGGCAAAGGTGATCGACCATTAATTAAAAAGCACGCTTTTCAAGGCTGCCAAAGCATACACCAATGATGACACCGCTGAGATACAGAGATTACATTATCCTGGTCTGCAGAGAGTTTTATTTTTTCTCTTTCCATTCTTAAACTTTGTCTTTTGTTTAGCATGCACAGCAGCTTCTCCCATTATCCTGACAATGGCCCTGCACATTGCAGGGCTGTCACACATAAGTGACATGGCTGACTGGCCAATCAGGAGGTGGGAGCGATGGACCAATCAGTTGCAACACTGGGAGCAGTCTCTCCCACCGCCCTGAGTTTGGCTATCTATAATCACCTGCTGCACTACTGCCCCGCCTGTGATAGTGTTTTTTGCTCTTTCCCCAGCATTTTCCTGTGCTCTGTACCTTGTGTATTTTTGACCTCCTGAGACTACCTACTTATGTTCCCTTCACCTTGACATTCTTCTGTCTTGCTGATTTTGTACCATGCCGCTGTATAGGTTTGAACCTTTGCATGTATCTTGATATTGTCTCTGCCTTGTGGTTTTGTACTACGTTACAATCTTGGTTTGACCCATAGCTTGTTGTTACGCCTAGCGCTCCGGGTCCCCGCTCCTCCCCGGAGCGCTCACGGCGTCTCTCTCCCCGCAGCGCCCCGGTCAGTCCCGCTGACCGGGAGCGCTGCACTGTCATGGCCGTCGGGGATGCGGTTCGCACAGCGGGACGCGCCCGCTCGCGAATCGCATCCCAGGTCACTTACCCGTCCCGGTCCCCTGCTGTCATCTGCTGGCGCGCGCGGCTCCGCTCTCTAGGGCGCGCGCGCGCCAGCTCTCTGCGACTTAAAGGGCCAGCGCACCAATGATTGGTGCCTGGCCCAATTAGCTTAATTGGCTCCCATCTGCTCCCTGCCTTTATCTGACCTCCTCCCATGCACTCCCTTGCCGGATCTTGTTGCCTTGTGCCAGTGAAAGCGTTTAGTGTGTCCAAAGCCTGTGTACCTGAACTTCTGCTACCCATCCTGACTACGAACCTTGCCGCCTGCCCCCGACCTTCTGCTACGTCTGACCTTGCTTCTGCCTACTCCCTTGTACCGCGCCTATCTTCAGCAGCCAGAGAGGTGAGCCGTTGCTAGTGGATACGACCTGGTCACTACCGCCGCAGCAAGACCATCCCGCTTTGCGGCGGGCTCTGGTGAAAACCAGTAGTGGCTTAGAACCGGTCCACTAGCACGGTCCACGCCAATCCCTCTCTGGCACAGAGGATCCACTACCTGCAAGCCGAATCGTGACAGTAGATCCGGCCATGGATCCCGCTGAGGTGCCGCTGCCAAGTCTCGCTGATCTTCCCACGGTGGTCGCTCAGCAATCGCAGCAGATTGCCCAACAAGGACAGCAGCTGTCGCAGTTGACCGCCATGTTACAGCAAATTCTGCCTCTGCTACAGCAGCAACCATCTCCTCCGCCAGCTCCTGCACCTCCTCCGCAGCGAGTGGCCGCTCCTAACCTCCGCTTGTCCCTGCCGGACAAATTTGATGGGGACTCCAGACTCTGCCGTGGATTTTTGTCTCAGTGTTCCCTGCATATGGAGATGTTGTCAGACTTGTTTCCTACAGAACGGTCTAAGGTGGCGTTCGTAGTAAGTCTTCTTTCAGGAAAGGCCTTGTCTTGGGCCACACCGCTCTGGGACCGCAATGATCCTGCCACAGCCACAGTCCAGTCCTTCTTTGCTGAAGTCCGAAGTGTCTTTGAGGAACCTGCCCGAGCCTCTTCTGCTGAGACTGCCTTGCTGAACCTGGTCCAGGGTAATTCTTCCGTTGGCGAGTACGCCATACAATTCCGTACTTTTGCTTCTGAACTATCCTGGAATAATGAGGCTCTCTGCGCGACCTTTAAAAAAGGCCTATCCAGTCGCATCAAGGATGTGCTGGCCGCACGAGAGATTCCTGCCAACCTCCAAGAACTCATCCATTTGGCTACCCGCATTGACATGCGTTTTTCTGAGCGACACCAAGAGCTCCGCCAGGAAAAAGACTTAGATCTCTGGGCACCTCTCCCACAGCATCCTTTGCAGTCTTCGCCTGGGCCTCCCGCCGAGGAGGCCATGCAAGTGGATCGGTCTCGCCTGACCCAGGAAGAGAGGAATCGCCGTAGAGAAGAAAATCTCTGTCTGTACTGTGCCAGTACTGAGCATTTCTTGGTGGATTGCCCTATCCGTCCTCCACGCCTGGGAAACGCACGCACGCACCCAGCTCACGTGGGTGTGGCATCTTTTGCTTCTAAGTCTTCTTCTCCACGTCTCACGGTGCCCGTGCGGATTTCCCCTACAGCCAACTCCTCCATCTCAGCCGTGGCCTGCTTGGACTCTGGTGCCTCCGGGAATTTTATGTTGGAGTCCTTTGTTAATAAATTCAGCATCCCGGTGACCCGTCTCGCCAAACCGCTCTACATTTCCGCGGTCAACGGAGCCAGATTGGACTGCACCGTGCGTTACCGCACAGAACCCCTCCTGATGTCTATCGGACCCCACCACGAAAGGATTGAGTTCTTCATCCTCCCCAGTTGTACCTCTGAGGTCCTCCTCGGTCTGCCATGGCTCCGGCTTCATTCCCCCACCCTTGATTGGACCACCGGGGAGATAAAGAACTGGGACTCTGCCTGCCATAGGAAGTGCCTCTCCCCCCCTCCCAGTCCCGTCAGGCAAACCTCTGTGCCTCCTCATGGCCCCCGTCCTGGTGTCACACTGCCCCGTGCCAGGCTTCGCCCTCTGCCCTCCCTCCCCATTCCCACTCCTGCTGTACTGCCTGCCGTTGAGGAAACCCTCCATTTTTTCCCGGTGTCCTCATCCCTGGGGAGGCAGTTGCCGGTCAAAGAAAAGGGGAGACCTAAGGGGGGGGGTACTGTTACGCCTAGCGCTCCGGGTCCCCGCTCCTCCCCGGAGCGCTCACGGCGTCTCTCTCCCCGCAGCGCCCCGGTCAGTCCCGCTGACCGGGAGCGCTGCACTGTCATGGCCGTCGGGGATGCGGTTCGCACAGCGGGACGCGCCCGCTCGCGAATCGCATCCCAGGTCACTTACCCGTCCCGGTCCCCTGCTGTCATCTGCTGGCGCGCGCGGCTCCGCTCTCTAGGGCGCGCGCGCGCCAGCTCTCTGCGACTTAAAGGGCCAGCGCACCAATGATTGGTGCCTGGCCCAATTAGCTTAATTGGCTCCCATCTGCTCCCTGCCTTTATCTGACCTCCTCCCATGCACTCCCTTGCCGGATCTTGTTGCCTTGTGCCAGTGAAAGCGTTTAGTGTGTCCAAAGCCTGTGTACCTGAACTTCTGCTACCCATCCTGACTACGAACCTTGCCGCCTGCCCCCGACCTTCTGCTACGTCTGACCTTGCTTCTGCCTACTCCCTTGTACCGCGCCTATCTTCAGCAGCCAGAGAGGTGAGCCGTTGCTAGTGGATACGACCTGGTCACTACCGCCGCAGCAAGACCATCCCGCTTTGCGGCGGGCTCTGGTGAAAACCAGTAGTGGCTTAGAACCGGTCCACTAGCACGGTCCACGCCAATCCCTCTCTGGCACAGAGGATCCACTACCTGCAAGCCGAATCGTGACACTTGTCCTGACTTTGTCTCCATCTTGTGATTCTGTACCTTGTTGCCCATTTGTTACTGTCTTGAACTGTCTTACTATTCTAATTACTCTGATACCCTGTCAGGTAGTCCAGCATAGGGACCGTCATCTAGTTGGGGGCCACCGTTAAAGGTGGATCATCCAAGTAGGTAGGGACAGGAGGGGGGGGGGGGACATTTATCAAAGCATTTAGTAGTTTTTTTTTATTAAAATTGTCTCAAAAAAGTCGCACGTGCGCCTACGCTCTTTTTTCTGCGACTTTTTGCTTGTTCAGTGTCCTAAGAAAAAATAAATATCTTGCTTACCAAAGCAAAAAGTGATTTTTTACTTGCAGTGGTCAGAGATTTATCAAGTGCGAAAGTCGCAAAAAAGTCGCATCGCATGAAAAAACCTACTAAATTTACTTCAGCTCAGACATGGAGCAGAAAAAGCCACTACCAAAGCAAAAAAAGAAAAATTGCTTACGTGAAAGAAATTTATCAACAGGCTGAAAGCATTTAATAAATATGTCGCACATAAGCAAAAAAATTGTAAGAAAAAAAATTACAAAAAAATGGATTACATAAGCAAACATTGATAAATGTCCCCCAGGGAGTTTGGGCAAGTGTCAGTCTGCATTCATCCTAACCCCTGATGTGATATCATAAATGCTGTCTATGTTGGACAATTCCTACATTCTATACGGGTTCCACAACAGTAAGGTGTTTACAGGGCTCTAGCTGCAGGAAACATTAGTTGTAAATTCTATAGGATACATGGGCAGCAAAACTGCAGCGCCTCCACAGCTAAAATAAGGCATTATATATATTTCATATAAAACAAGGACTTGTTGATCTAACACTTGAATGTGTTGTGTCCTTCAGGGCTCCTTGTAATTCATTTGGTAGCACTGGCAGATATGGTTCTTATGGAAGACCCTTGATTTTATTTCAGAGTTTAAAGGAATCCAAGATACCCAAGAAAGAAAGTGGTCAAAAATTCCTTATCCACTCCCTATCCTATATATATAGAAGGATGACCGCAGCACTCCAAATTATCAAAAGAGAAAAAGTTACTTTATTCCATGAACAGGCAGCGACTTTTCGGTGTTCTCACAACATCATTCTCAAAGATGCTTGAAAATGGTGTTGTGAGAACACCGAAACGTCGCTGCCTGTTCATGGAATAAAGTCACTTTTTCACTTTTGATAATTTGGAGTGCTGCGGTCATCCTTCTATGTTCTGTATTCAATTGGACTCAAGATCGGGTCTAAGTGACCTGCTTATACCCGACCTACTATTTGAATATCATATATATATATATATACCGTATTTTTCGTCCTATAGGACGCACCGGCGTATAAGACGCACCCAATTTTTAGGGACAAAATCTAAAAAAATAAAGATTTTGAACCCAATAGTGGTCTTCAACCTGCGGACCTCCAGATGTTGCAAAACTACAACTCCCAGCATGCCCGGACAGCCGTTGGCTGTCCAGGCATGCTGGGAGTTGTAGTTTTGCAACATCTGGAGGTCCGCAGATTGAAGACCACTGCAGGAGGAGGTAATACTCACGTGTCCCCGCCTCTCCGGACCCGTCACCGCTGCCCTGGATGTCGCTCCATCGCTGTCGCCGTGTCCCCGTCGCTCCGGAACGTCTCTGCTGCCGGCCGGGTATCCTCACTCTCCGTCGCCGCCATCACGTCGTTACGCACGCCGACGCACGTACGCGACGACGTGATGACGAGGAAGGAGAGCGCCGGTCATACAGGGGATCCCTGAACGGAGAAGACACCGAGGAGGTAAGGTAAGGTCCCCCCCGGTGTCCTGTAAGCACTAACCCGGCTATTCAGTCGGGCTGTTCGGGACCGCCACGGTGAAATCACGGCGGTGCCGAACAGCCCGACTGAACAGCCGGGTTAGTGTCACTTTCCCTTCAGACGCGGCAGTCAGCTTTGATCACCGCGTCTGAAGGGTTAATACAGGGCATCACCGCGATCGGTGATGTCCTGTATTAGCCGCGGGTACCGGCCTTTGATGGCCGCAGGGACCGCCGCAATAGGGGTGTATTCGCCGTATAAGACGCACCGACTTTTTCCCCCCAGTTTTGGGGAAGAAAAAGTGCATCTTATACGGCGAAAAATACGGTATATATATATATATATATATATATATATATACAAATATGTTTCTGACTGCATCTGTGGATCCCTAATAATGTCCCAATCAGCCTTTTAGAGTATTTAGAAGCACATTATAGTTATAGACTAAATCATTCCATGGACTGCATTTCAAAATAGCATAAAAGACAAATACTACATTGAAATTAGGATATCCCAAATTTTTCTTTGCCCACTTATTTGTCATTTTATCTGCGGTTTACTTGTATATTTTATTTTTCACTTGTGTTGCTTATAATAAGATCCATAGAGCTTTCAATTAAGAAAATTGACAATAAATGAAATTGTAACACTTCTGAAATACAATGAATGTCATTACTCATGTGGTAACCATTTACAGAAAACGTGAGAATGTGTATGTAATAAGGGCCTACTCTGTGTGACAGGCGCTGTGCCATGTTTATGAGGAACGTGATGAAGCTGTTTCTAGAGAGAACAACAACATGTTACCATTCACCACTTTCCCTTTGGTGGCTTCCATTCACTTTCAAAAGAAATTAGGCCTCGTGCACACTGCCGCATACAACACAGATCTATAATACAGTGTCCATTTATAGCTCTGTATAGGAAACACAGTCTCTCATAACAAAATCAGTCTGGGTAAATGTCATAAAGTCTATAAAACATATTATTGCTATTTGTTTAGTTCTCGTTATATATCTGTAGTTTGCAACCGGAGGCTCTCCTTCTGAAGGGGGACTACCTGGCATTACCAATCATACTTTACCATACCTCCTATAACAAAGATCCTGCTAGCTCCTTAATAAAGGATTACACAAATGAATGTGGATATAAAATAAGCCATAGCATCAATATGAAAAGTTTTTTTTTTTTTTATAAAACCAACAATTTTACAGGGTGTCCAACCACTAAAATGTTTTAAAATCAGCTGCCAGAAGCCATTATTTTTCAAGGCTGGGTTCACACAGCAGAATTTCCTTACTGAATTTCCTTTACTTCTCCATTCAAAATCCATGGCAGAAATTCTGCCAGGAATCAAACTACACATGAACCGCAATATATACAAAACAACCTTAATTACAACAATGGAGGAAGAGTGCTGGAAGCTTCTTGCAGGCTTCTTTACTCTAATATCTCAATGATCTGGCAAAGGGGGCTCCATGATCCCATTTTTTACCCCATACTTAGGGTCATATAACCCCACAGTCCCCAAATGTTGGCCTATTACTGTTTCCAGTTCCACTCTTCCCATGGTGATACCAGGCACATAAGCCGCTGCTGTTGCCAATGACAAAGGGCAAGATTTTTAATTCTCCCTAATAAAGCACTGTGCAGAGACAAAATACAGGAAGTGTGGGTGGACAAGCAGGGCCCTGTGCACTGAGGAAAAGCAGGGCTCTGTACACTGAGGACAAGCAGGGCTCTGTACACTGAGGGGAAGCAGGGCTCTGTGCATTGAGTCTTGGTCTGATAAATATTTTACATGTAATACTCCCTGATTGTCATCTTGGCTGCAGAGTATCCAGTGTTGCCGTATTTTTGATGCATTGTTCTTCCTCTCTATGTGTGTGCTTGATTTTAGTGCATATCAATAAATTTGTTTTTTACATTTGCATAAATGACTCCTTTGGCTTTTGTTCATTTTTTCATGTTTGGATTTTGAGTCATACTAGTTTAGGGGTAATTACTATCAGGGAGGGTGTTACAATGGTCCTCTTTCATACTACACACCTACTATCTCTGGTTGTTTTGGTTTGTCTTTCTATATATGCAGTGAGGACAAGCAGGGCTCTGTACACTGAGGACAAGCGGGGTCTGTACACTGAGAACAATCAGGGCTCTGTACACTGAGGACAAGCAAGGCACTGTACACTGAGGACAAGCAGGGCTCTGTACACTGAGGACAAGCAGGGCTATGTACACTGAGGACAAGCAGGGCTCTGTGCACTGAGGACAAGCAGGGCTCTGTACACTGAGGACAAGCAGGGCTCTGTACACTAAGGACAAGCAGGGCTCTGTACACTGAGGACAAGGGCTCTGTACACTGAGGACAAGCAGGGCCCTGTACATTGAGGACAAGCAGAACTCTGTACACTGAGAACAAGCAGGGCTCTGTACACTGAGGACAAGCATGGCTCTGTACACTGAGGACAAGCAGGGCTCTGTACATTGAGGACAAGCAGGGCTCTGTACACTAAGGACAAGCAGGGCTCTGTACACTGAGGAAAAGGGCTCTGTACACTGAGGACAAGCAGGGCCCTGTACATTGAGGACAAGCAGGACTCTGTACACTGAGAACAAGCAGGGCTCTGTACACTGAGGACAAGCATGGCTCTGTACACTGAGGACAAGCAGGGCTCTGTACACTGAGGGCAAGCAGGGCTCTGTGCACTGAGGACAAGCAGGGCTCTGTACACTGAGGACAAGCAGGGCTCTGTACACTAAGGACAAGCAGGGCTCTGTACACTGAGGACAAGGGCTCTGTACACTGAGGACAAGCAGGGCCCTGTACATTGAGGACAAGCAGGACTCTGTACACTGAGAACAAGCAGGGCTCTGTACACTGAGGACAAGCATGGCTCTGTACACTGAGGACAAGCAGGGCTCTGTACATTGAGAACAAGCAGGGCTCTGTACACTAAGGACAAGCAGGGCTCTGTACACTGAGGACAAGGGCTCTGTACACTGAGGACAAGCAGGGCCCTGTACATTGAGGACAAGCAGGACTCTGTACACTGAGAACAAGCAGGGCTCTGTACACTGAGGACAAGCATGGCTCTGTACACTGAGGACAAGCAGGGCTCTGTACACTGAGGGCAAGCAGGGCTCTGTACACTGAGGACAAGCAGGGCTCTGTACACTTAGGATAACCAGGGCTCTGTACACTGAGGACAAGCATGGCTCTGTACACTGAGGATAAGCAGGGCACTGTACACTGAGGACAAGTAGGGCTCTGTGCAGTGAGAACAAGCAGGGCTCTGTAGACTGAGGGCAAGCAGGGTTTTGTACACTGAGGACAAGCAGGGTTCTGTACAGTGAGGACAGGCAGGGCTTTGTACACTGAGGACAAGCAGGGCTCTGTGCACTGAGGACAAGCAGAGCTCTGTACACTGAGGACAAGCAGGGCTCTGTACACTGAGGACAAACAGGGCTCTGTGCAGTGAGGACAAGCAGGGCTCTGTACACTGAGGACAAGCAGGGCTCTGTACACTGAGGACAAGCAGGGCTTTGTACACTGAGAACAAGCAGGGCTCTGTACTCTGAGGACAAGTAGGGCTCTGTGCACTGAGGAAAATCAGGGCTCTGTATACTGAGGACAAGCAGGGCTCTGTACACTGAGGACAAGCAGGGCTCTGTACAATGAGGACAAACAGAGCTCTGTACACTGAGGACAAGCAGGGCTCTGTACAATGAGAACAAGCAGGATAAGCCAGGAGCATGTACACATTTTTAAACATTATCTACGCTATATAAAAAGTAGTGATTTCAGAGGCTTTCTCTGTGGACGCAACTGTAAAAAAAAGTTCTGTAGCTACAGCCATATATTCAGCAGAGTTGATACAAGGAGGAGGATTTTCTCACGTGGCTGGTAGAGCTGTTAGAAAAATGGGGAATGTCGGGAGTGATTCCATACAGAAACAGACATGAAGCCATGATTTAGACAGCAGATTAGCAGCTGAAACGCATCGGACCAGTTCACATTGTGGTGTTGACACATCTATTTCTTGACGGTCTATTTGTTTTTGTCTGATCAAATAAACTTCATTTGACATTCAACCTTTCTCAGTATTTTTTTTTTTTTCAAAGTAAAGTTTTTATTAAGTTTTAAACAGTAGGCAACAGGAGATGTCAAACAGGTCATCACCGACATTTCCATAACAGTGGTAAATGGTATCGCATAGTTGGAACCTTTCTCAGTATTTCATTATCTACAGAGCAGTGTTTGGAGCTTTTAGTCCGTGTGAGATGAGAAGGTACAATTGCTTGGGGTTTAGTGCTGGACTTTGTTTGTGTATGTAGGCTGAGCTTGGTCGGCGGCTTACAGATATTTGTAGCATGTGAGTTAATATGGCTGACAGAAAGTAGCTCCTTTTTGTATCTGATAATGAAGGCAGAAGTCTACAGCATGAACAGATCCAATGGAGGCATGCAGTGGCTACAGAGTCATAAACAACATGTTCAGTCTTGCCTGGAGGTATGTTTCCAATCGCATAAGGTTTATATGTCAGCAATAATCTATAAGTGAAGCAAGATGTGGCCTTTTATTGTTATTCTACAAGGAGCTTCTGCGTTCATCCGCATAGCTTCCAGGTAGACCATATATTGGAGTGAGGAGACATATGCATTTTTCATGATTCTTTCTTTGTTTGCTCCCTGTGAGCTAGAAGGCAAGTAAGACTCTGTTCACATCACATTATTTTAACATGTTTCATATACAGGCATCAAATATAACCATAGAGGCCAAAAGAATGTCCTTTTAGTTCTGTCAGAGTTGTGGACCTTGGTGTCCATTACTGTATTATATTGTAGGCAACTGCATTTTTATTAGTGGAAAGGTTGAGCACCTCCAGCCATTTGAGACCACGTGTTTTGTTGTTTGTTTAAATTTTATACTTGGAGGTGTGTAAACTCCAAAATTAATGCGCCTTGAATATCTTCAAGGCAGCATTAAGGTAGCACCTGTGAGGCCAGGCACCCATATTAGCCAACTCAGGTGGGGCTTGCAGCTTGCCTCCCTCCTCCCATTGTATGTGTGCTCAGTCACGCTGGAGGGTATCTGGGAGGAGGTTGTGAGTCGACAGAATGCTGCCGTAATTGCCCACTGGCCCCTGTTTTGCTTATCAAGCACAGGTAGGACTAGCGTTAGGTCCCGCGCCATTTTGAGAAACCTTGGCGTTGGTGTGCGGGCTCTGGTGTGTCCTTCATATAAGGATACACTGGCGAATGTCTCAATTTTAACATCAGTTTTGAGGGATAGCCAATGTCATTGTATACATCTACCACAGTAGTGCACCCACATTCCTGTATTGTATTATTGTTACACATCCACACCGCTTATCTGGTGTAGGATTCTATTGTGGCACTTGTAGTCTGCTGCAGGCATCCTCCATTGTATGCATTTTTATGCTGGGGATCGCCCCTAGCAACAGACCACAAGGGCAGGATCTGCTCCCCCGGTATAAATGCACAGCCGCATTTGGGGTTGAGCACCTCCAGCCATTTGAGACCACGTTTTTTGTTGTTTGTGGAAAGGTATCAAGTAATAAAGATATTCAGCAGGGTATACTTTATTTTGGCTTATGTTCACATTTATTATTGCTCACATATCTGAAAGGAGGTCATTTATTTTAATGGATCGAACATATTCTACTATTTCTAAGCATGTACTAATGTTTTGTAGGACTCCAACAAAATTACAGCATACATGCAGGAATGAACTGGATGTAGTCAATAGTAGACTATGTTCGGGCCACTGAAGTGAAAGAGCATGGCTGGATATGCTGCAGTACATGCCGGTATACTGTTCTGCTGGTGTGCTGACATATCCAATGCAGATGTGGTGGCCCAGTACGGGAGGTGTTACCCCGTACTCTTGCTGCCCTGTCCAGCAGCCTCCCTTCAGTGTCCCCTGGGCCCCTTGTACTTGTTTCCCCCTTGATTGTTACCCAGGAGGTACCAGTGACCAGGTGATCCCAGGGGTGACCTATGGGCTCCGTGCTAGTCTCCCCCTTATAAGCCCTGAGGTGAGACAGATCACTCTTTTGGAGCTTAGAGCTCTTGTTGCTGAGGTCCAGTCAAGTCGAATCTAGGTGTGTGTCCATTAGAGGCCTCAAGTCAAGTGTGCAGCCACAGTCAATTGCAAAGAGGCTACTCATAGCTTTGTCAGTTGTCAGTCAAGTCAGTCCCTGTCAGCAACTGTCAAGTCAGCGTGGCCTGCATTAAATTGTCCAGTCCTACGCAGCAAGCCCTTAAGGTTTCTGAGTCACTGGTCACCTCCGTGGGCCCTGGCTGAACTGTATAGACTTCACCATCTGTCTACCCTCAGTAAGGCTACCATTATCCGTAACTTGGTGTCGGAGTCATTATTGCCCCCCGTGCCTAGCCCAGTATCCAGAGGTATACCTAGGGGTGGTATCGAGGCTAAATCACGCCCTGGCGTCACGATTACAAGGGGTTAATTCCATCTGCCCCTAGGGTAACAACATCTGCCCTCATCACACCCCGTTACTACACACATATAGTCCATCCATATCCTGGCCTTACCTAGTTAAGCTGTTTTGAGCTAAGGGATACCAGGTGCCTGATAACATGTTATTGTTTCTGACTCCAAACCAGAAAAATAACTATTGCACAATCTGTAACAGGGCACCCCACCTAGCATGTGTCATTGATAATACCGGTGTCTATTTCTGAGAGCCCACCTAAGGCACAAGGACCCTGGTGCTAATACAACTAATATACTCTTATAGTTCAAAATGATATCCTACACGACATAGAGAAGAATATTCTTTCACAAGCTGAGGTTTTTTACTTAAAGGGGTTCTCCACTACTCAGCGTTTGGAACAAATTGTTCTGAACGTTGGAGCCAACGACGAAAGCTTGTGATGTCATAACCCCGCCCATCTCATGACTTCACGCCTGCCCCCTCAATGCAAGTCTATGGGAGGGGGCGTGGCAGCGTCACGCCCCTTCCCATAGACTTGCGTTGAGGGGGCGGGGTGGGACATCATGAGGGGGCGGGCTATGACGTCACAAGCTCTGGGCGCCAGTAACGGTTTGTTCCAAACGCTGAGCAGTGGAGTACCCCTTTAACAAGTATGGCTTATTTACTGCAATGCTATCATAAGAGTGGCATCCCCTTTATATACACCAAAATCACAATGCAATTTTCAATGGAAAAAAGCTCTTGGGAAAATAAAAATGTTTCATTAATCCTTAAAGGGGTATTCCCGTAGAAAACTTTTTTTTTTTTAAACAACATGTCCCAGAAAGTTAAACAGATTTGTAAATTACTTCTATTAAAAAACCTTAATCCTTCCAGTACTTTTTACTACAAAGGACATGTTTTTCTTTTGGGATTTCTCAGATGTCACGACCACAGTGCTCTCTGCTGACCTATGCTGTCCATTTTTGGAACTGTCCAGAGCAGGAGAAAATCCCCATAGCAAACATATGCTGCTCTGAACAGTTCCTAAAATGGACAGCAGAGGTCAGCAGAGAGCACTGTGGTCGTGACATCAGAGAAATCCAAAAAGAAAAGCATTTCCTCTGTAGTATATAGTCCCTAAAAATACTGGAGGGATTAAGCTTTTTTAATTGAAGTAATTTAAAAATCTGTTTAACTTTCTGGTACCAGTTGATTTAAAAAAAAAAAAAAAGTTTTCCACGGGAATACCCCTTTAACCCCTTAAGGACGCAGGACGTAAATGTACGTCCTGGTGCGGTGATACTTAACGCACCAGGACGTACATTTACGTCCTGTGCATAACCGCGGGCATCGGAGCGATGCCCGTGTCATGCATGGCTGATCCCGGCTGCTGATTGCAGCCAGGGACCCACCGGCAATGGCCGACGCCCGCGATCTCCCGGGCGTCCGCCATTAACCCCTCAGGTGCCGGGATCAATACAGATCCCGGCATATGCGGCAGTGCGCGATTTGAATGAATGATCGGATCGCCCACAGCGCTGCTGCGGGGATCCGATCATTCAGAACGCCGCACGGAGGTCCCCTCACCTTCCTCTGTCCGGCTCCCGGCGTCTCCTGCTCTGGTCTGAGATCGAGTAGACCAGAGCAGAAGATCGCCGATAACACTGATCTGTTCTATGTATAGGACATAGAACAGATCAGTATTAGCAATCATGGTATTGCTATGAATAGTCCCCTATGGGGACTATTCAAGTGTAAAAAAAAATGTAAAAAAAATGTAAAAGTAAAAAAAAAGTGAAAAATCCCCTCCCCCAATAAAAAAGTAAAACGTCCGTTTTTTCCAATTTTACCCCCAAAAAGCATAAAAAATAAATTTTATAGACATATTTGGTATCGCCGCGTGCGTAAATGTCCCAACTATTAAAATAAAATGTTAATGATCCCGTACGGTGAACGGCGTGAACGAAAAAAAAAAAGTCCAAAATTGCTACTTTTTTAATACATTTTATAAAAAAAAATTATAAAAAATGTATTAAAAGTTTTTTATATGCAAATGTGGTATCAAAAAAAAGAACAGATCATGGCGCAAAAAATGAGCCCACATACCGCCGCTTATGCGGAAAAATAAAAAAAGTTAGAGGTCATCAAAATAAAGGGATTATAAATATACTAATTTGGTTAAAAAGTTTGTGATTTTTTTTAAGCGCAACAATAATAGAAAAGTATATAATAATGGGTATCATTTTAATCGTATTGACCCTCAGAATAAAGAACACATGTCATTTTTACCATAAATTGTACGGCGTGAAAACGAAACCTTCCAAAATTAGCAAAATTGCGTTTTTCGTTTTAATTTCCTCACAAAAATAGTGTTTTTTGGTTGCGCCATACATTTTATGATATAATGAGTTATGTCATTACAAAGGACAACTGGTCGCGCAAAAAACAAGCCCTCATACTAGTCTGTGGATGAAAATATAAAAGAGTTATGATTTTTAGAAGGCGAGGAGGAAAAAATGAAAACGTAAAAATTAAATTGTCTGAGTCCTTAAGGCCAAAATGGGCTGAGTCCTTAAGGGGTTAACAAGTCCGAGGAGCCTCCTACACTTCTAAGAAGCACAAGTGTGAATAAGACATGCAGGGGAGCTCCTGACAAGGCCTATTTAATGTGCAATGTTCCCAAAATAATGTGTATGTTTACTGGGACTATTCAATAATGAAACAAATGTCTGAATTGATGCCATGGTTGTTAATGCATTTTTTTTTTGTTTTTAGGAAATTTGCCTTGGCTCCTGTTCTACAGAAACAGAGATGACTTGAGAAAAGTGTGCCCCGTTGCAATAGGTTCATGAAAAAGGATTTAGTAGTGTCAGGTTAAGATACCTGGAGAACTTTGAGTAACGATGAGAGAGACTCCCATTTCATTGACATGGATAAAACCTTATAGCATTACCTGGGCCTGAAGCATGCACACAGTTATTTCACATGCTCCAGGTAGAAGGGTCAGTCCTCACATCATAAGAAAAATACTAGAGATGGAGTCCTGCTGTTCCTCTATGCAAAAAGTCAGCAAATCCCTGTGAGAAGAGAGTGGAGTGTCTGGGACAAGAGGGGGTAGGGTTGGTCGTATTTATAGTGAAGACGCTGGCTGTGCAAGTTGGCCAGTGCTGAGAAGGGGGGGGGGGGTCTTTGTGTATACGGATATGGGGGGAGTGATCGGAAATTGTAGACGTTCCTGGAACATAGCAGGATCCAAGCTTCTGAGTAAAGATGTCTATAACCTAAGCCTGGAACCAGTATATAATGTAGAAAGTGCCAAGGGGCAACTCAGCTCACTCACCACACCGTAATGCAGTCCTGGGCTTCATAGGGAGAGAGCAGTCTGGAGCACGAACACACGGGCCGCTTCCCGTTAATGGCATATAGAAAGAAGGTGAGAAGTTCAGCTCGCTGACCAGAAAATTAAAACGTAACCTTTACTGTGGACGGTTAAAATCCATGAGGACAAAAAAAACTAAATGATGAATAAAAACATTGCGCTGACGCGTTTCGGGCTGCAGATGAGCCCTTAATCATGGCAGTGCATAAGCGGACAGTGCCCGTTTATATATGAAATACCATATTGAAAACATACCGGAGAACCAATAACCTCGGAGTCCAGCGTCTGACATCAGATCCAGTCCAACAGGCGCGTCACAGCAAAGTAAGAATCGTAGTGGATTAATCGCTTAGATATACAGATGGTATTCACCTTTATCCACTTTGAATTATTGTTATCTGCTCCCGTTGTCCACGACTGCCGTCAGCCGGCCCGCATTTTAGGTATGCTGTCACTAGCGATTAATCCACTACGGTTTTCTTACTTTGCTGTGACGCGCCTGTTGGACCGGATCTGATGTCAGACGCTGGACTCCGAGGTTATTGGTTCTCCGGTATGTTTTCAATATGGTATTTCATATATAAACGGGCACTGTCCGCTTATGCACTGCCATGATTAAGGGCTCATCTGCAGCCCGAAACGCGTCGGCGCAATGTTTTTATTCATCATTTAGGTTTTTTTGTCCTCATGGATTTTAACCGTCCACAGTAAAGGTTACGTTTTAATTTTCTGGTCAGCGAGCTGAACTTCTCACCTTCTTTCTGGAACCAGTATGTACATGAGCTACCAGGTGTCTGAAAACCATACTGTCCTCCTCCCACCAATAAAAGAACATGCATATAAGTCGAGTGATTGAGGGCAATAACTTCCAACCAAACTTCATAGAATGAATGTTCAGCACAGCAGTTTATACATATATTTCTATGAGGGGAGGGGAGTTGGACAGCTGTCAAATTTCTGGGGAAAAACATAAGGTAACAAAAAAAGGCCAGAAGAAGCCTACACGGAAATTCTATTCAAAATCTACTTATGATTACTATACCATAAACATCCTGACAAGACAAGCGCTTTGAGAAGACACCCCTTTATTCAAACCATTATAGTGTATGGAAGCTGCCTCTCTATAGCACCACACCCTTAACCCAACAGGACCCCTATGTGGAGCAGATTGTAGAGTGGGAACCTATTTGAAAATACAATATATAAGACTTATATGTACATTGCAATGTCTGAATGCAGATCTGCTCTGTGCCACATCGCCAGACTGGAGCAAGAAGGATAAGGACACATGCAAGAAACAAAAGGGGAGAGACACTGCCAGCATTGTGCCACATGATTGGAGATAAGAGTGCAGGAGCACCTGAGAATGTCATAGGTAAAGAAGGAGGAGGAGGGAGGCTCTCAGAGAAGAGGAGGGTGAAGCGCTAAATATGATGGGGAGAATCATGTTAGATGGAGCACCATGCTGGGAACCAGGAACTCAACAAATGAAAACATGATGTTGGGCTTTATATGATCAATCTTGTGCTACAAGTTTACTGACTTTGTTAGACATGTTCACCTGCATCCTATAAACTTGTATTTTGGGAAGTTCATCCCATAAAAGAAAATTTTGTGCAAATTGCGATGGTCAGCTCAAAGAAGTTTTACTGAATAGAGTTTTTCTCGGCAATAAAGCAATGCTATGGAATTTCCGTAACTGAAATATCCTACTTAGTAAAAACAAAACCAGACATGCCTGCTATATATTAACACTTTCTAAAAATGAAGAAGGTTTTCAAGTAAGCCAAAAAATGTGAATAAATATGAAATGAAAGTGAGCGTGACAAACGTCATCTTTCACAATGACTGAAAACTATAATGGTGAAGAAGATCTAGAATAGATTTTGCAAAGCTGAATCCATGGGATCAATTGGCACAGTGGCAAGCAAAACAATTGGTATAAAAACCATTGGCCAGGTGGGACCACCTTGGAGAAGGACAGCTAGAGGCATTGTCTTATCACAATCTGAGGGGTTGTAAGGAGGTTCATGTGGAAAAGCCTAAGGGTCCTAATACATGAGGTGAACATTGGCCAAATAGACCAGTGTCATCCTGTGTAATAAAGTCAGTGATCACCCTAGGAATAAACAAATGCTTGTTCATCTACTAGGAACTTAAATCCTCATTCCTTATTATTAAAATAATAATAATAATAATAATATATTAGGTTAATAGATGAGTAGCATGACAATCCAGTGATAATTTCTTATCTACGTGATGGTTTACCTTGTGCTGAAGCCTGAATAGTAGGGCCCTACGTGGGAGAGACTCCTCTATAATTTTCATGTCCACTAATACAGAAGCTGGATGAGATTTATTTGTCCTGTGGGAAACCATAGTGAATGATTGAAAGTAAGGCTATGTCCTGCCAAAATTCAAGCTGCATTGAGTTCAATGGGATTCCACCTGCAACTCTGCAAAATTTGAAGACTGGCCTTTACATTTTTAGCGGAATTTCCGCATCATAAATTCTGCTGTGTAAATGTATAAAGAAAAAGTATATGGGCAGTACATTTTGGCTGAATTTTTCCTCAGAATTTCGCTTGGAAATTACACCTTGTGAACATGGCCTGAGGGTGAAAGAAGCAGATTAAAACTGAAGACAGGTTACTAAAAAAAAAAAGAAAATGCAGAAGAAAAGGGGGAACATATCATGAGCTTTAGTAGGATAGTAGTAGGAAGTATGATATCCTACACTGGGGCCCCTTACCAAGTTTTGCTATGTGGCTCCATGGTGACTACCATCTATGCTCCTGGACCAGGAGTCCTGGAGGAGTTTTACATACAGTGGCCCTCATTTACTATTGCAAACCCGACATGTGTTGTCGGGTTGTGTGCCAGATTCTGGCGCATTGCGCCAGAAATTCTGTCTGCTCCAGATTTTGCACCAGATTTTGCGCCAGAATTGAAAAAACCTGACTAACTCTCCATTTTGCTAAGAAAACCTGGAAAAGTGGTGTGTCCGTTGGGGAAAGGGGGCATTGTAATCAAAAAGGGGTGTGTTCCCGACATTTTCCCCAAAAAACAACATATTTACTAAGGTTTCCACAGAAAATGTGGTGGATTTGAGCTGAGGAAAACCCGACAGATCAGAGCATGTGTAAAAAAAAGCAAAATGTAGGGAAAGTGGAAAATGTAGGGAAATCTTAGTAAATACCATGGAAAATAAATTGTAGGGAATTAAAACCCACAAAGAAACCTACACAACTCTCTTAGTAAATAAGGGCCAGTATGTTGCAATTTATCATGATGCATAGAAGCTCTCCTCCAGAGGGATAAGTGCTAGGTTTTGAAGGATTTTTGTCCTTCGTCAGCACAGAGTGGGGTGCAGGTTGGCTGGGTGAGAAGTCTTTAATGTAAGCCTAAAACATAATGTCCCCCCTGGGTGCCACCAGGCCGTGTAAGGGCTAGGTGGCACGGACTGTGAGAAGGGGTTTGCAGGCAGCCTAAAGCTAATTAACCCCCATTCCCTTCCGCTCTCCCCTGTTACAGTATGGGGAGTCCAAGGTACACCAGCTAGGGGTTAATTCAGGGATGGTCATTAGGACAGGAAGGGGTGGGCAATGTGGGACATATGAGCCCAGTGTTTCCCCCTCCCCTTCCTCTTACCAGGTCTCAGCAGAGGTTCCCACCCTCACGCCTCTTTTATGGCTTTTTGTCTTTTTGTCTTTTTTGGCTTATGGCTGTTATGGCTGTTATGGCTTCTGTGTTTTGGTGTTACCCCTGTTAAAAAAAAAAAAAAAAAAAAAAAAGAAACATGTGAAGTCTTTGGAGATGGAGGTATTAGACTTTGGTTTCTTTTCTTTCTATGTTTTGTCAATTATCTTATGTTTACTGTTTGGGATGTTGATGTGGCAGGTTCTCTTTCCTGGAAGATATAGGAGTTGCCTCTGGTGTTTTTCTCATGCATTTGTAAGTCACAGCTGGCGGTACAGGAGCAGTTAGTTAAGTAACGGAGGTGGATGGCTGAGTTGCCCATCAGCTAATGCCGGCGGCTGGCAGTGCGCTTCCTCTCTGGTTACCAACCTACAGGAGGTTGGAGGTTAATTTCATGGTTATGTAAGCTGAGATAATAAAGCTGTGGCCGACCCCCACGTCCACTTAATAAGGTTATCACTTGTCATGTCGTTATTTGGGGGGACAATGGGAAAATGGGGGGATGTGTTGGTAGGATAAAGGTGGTCCTTTTGCACAGTCTATGAAAGACTGCAAAGATGGCACAGGGAGTTTTACAGGCCAGGCAATGTTCCCAGGCTAAAAGGCTTTTCCTCGGATGGGCCTAGAAGGCCCCAGAAAACCAACACCCTGCAGTCTACTGACAAGAGGCAAGAACCCTGATACAGCTGTCTACAGATAGGTCCTTTTTCTTCATCACTGGTGTCCCATAGTTGAGTTATCAATATAATATTATGAAATGACTGGAGTTATTATAATACTGTCCTATAACTTGATCAGATAAATTAAGCATGAAGCTATATCGATTATATACTGTATTATAGCCCTGTTATTGGTACCGCCACATATTACCCACAAAAGGTAAATTATGTTTTTTTGTTCTTTTTAGCTTTGATATGTTACTTTTCCTCTATATTACTGACCACTCACGTACATCCCAATTATATGAATGAAAGGTAATTGTCCATGCACAGCCAGCTATACCACTGACAGCAAAGATAGGACTCAGAGTTGCCACCTGGTTGGTTTTTTACCGGCACAGCCGGTATGTTGGCTACCCTGCCGGTATTTTTACATTAAAAATACCAGCAATGCAATGGCAGGTATTTATCCAACCAATCCTCCAACTCCCAAAATGTACCATTATGCCATACCAGTGTTTCCTAACAAGAGAGCCTCCAGCTGTAGCAAAACTACAACTCCCAGCATGCCCGGACAGCCAACGGCTGTCCGGGCATGCTGGGAGTTGTAGTTTTGCAACAGCTACAGGCACCCTGGTTGGGAAACACTCACCTATACTATATACTACTATGTAGTCCAACATGCTGGGAGTTGTAGTTTTCATTTGGGGACAGCTGCTGAGCCACAGGCTGTATCAGGGCATGCTGGGAGTTGTAGTCAGTAACTTACTGCAACTCCCGAATTTAATTAAAAAAGCGATCAAAAAGTCACATCAAAACAAAAATGGTACTGTTAAAAACTACAGATTGGGGCACAAACAATGAGACATCATACAGGCCCGTATAAGGAGAAATAAAATGGTTATGGGGTCAGAATAGGACAAAATTTCCCCCGCATATGTGTATCCTGTGATGTTACGCATATATAATTATTTATGCAAATTAGCATGGCAGCTATTATTTTACAAGAAAGATGGCAACCCTATTCAGGATCCTCATGTAAAAAGAAACTAGGATAGTTTACACTAGAACTGTTCCGTATCATGGCTAAATTATTGCGTGCAAAGCTCTCACCTTGGACGGCAGATGTATGTGCGACAATCATAAACTTCAGCTCAAAGTTCAAGGCTTGAATGTTGTGAGACAGCTTTCTCTTCACTGCAGCCTGGTAACTTTCCTCCATCTTCCTGGTGCAACATGTTGGGGCCTTCGGTTCACAGATTTGGAGGTCAGAGTCTGTCAAGTACAAGACAAAAAAAAACAAACAGCATTACAAACAACTCTGCCAGTACTAGTCATTATACTTTTTACCCAAAAGTGATCTGAAAGGCAGATTTGATTAGATTTTTCACATAATTGGTCACAATTCGCCTCAGGTCTCCGTTCTACATGTATAGTAAATATAGCAGTAATGCAGTTCCAAAAAAATCATATAGTCAGTGTTCACATATGTCTCGGCATCGACAGTGTGCTTCTGTATTTGTGTAGCAGTGTGTTATATGTTTGGTTGCTTTCAGAGATTTTGATTAACTTATTATTATTATTATTTATTTTCATTTTAAGTGTGACACTTTATCAGGGGGCATCACAATCTGGTCTGCATTTCTGGATATATATACACACACACACACACACATATATATATATATATATATATATATATATATATATATCCCCCCTCTAACTGTTGGGGGTTGGGGTGCCTTAAGAGGTCCAGAATATGGGACCTACGTGGCTTTTGTTACATCCCTGTACTGGATCCTATGTGCCATGAAATTTTTTTGCAAGTCTTAGGGTGCATGCACACCACGTTTTCCCTCTACAGGTGCCGGATCCGGCAGGGGGAGGGGAAAATCGTGCACTCCCGTACCCCAGGCAGACCGACGCCCTAATCCATTGACTTTAATGAGCCGACCGGAGTCACCGTTTTACTCTGGTTGGCTCATTTTTGACCCGTATCCGGTAAAACGGTGACTCCAGTCGGCTCATTATAGTCAATGGATTAGGGCATCGGTCCGGCTGTGGTACGGGAGAGCACGGTTTTCCCCTCCTCAAGCCGGATCCGGCACCCGTAGAGTGAAAACGTAGTGTGCATGCACCCTAAGGCCCCAAATGCATGAATTTGTTTAATGTTAGGGCCCCATCTGATGAGGTCATCTTGATGGGGAAGGTAGATTCACACAATTTGATCCCAATGTGCACTTTGAACCTCAATTTTATATGCATAGTAAATAGAGATGAGCAAATTGAATCTGACTAATCCGAATTCGTTCCAAATTTCAGGAGAAATTCGATTCACAACGAATGCGAATATCGCCGTGATTTGATTGCACAAATTGCTTCATTAAACTCCATTTAGTGCGGTCCAGGCTCCAGGGCATCTAAGATGGCGGCTCCACATGTGAGGACATGGAGAAAGGAATCCTGGGAAGGCAGGAACAAGGGTCGGCGGGATGACCCTGAATCACATGCAGCATGCAGCCTATCAGCAGCCAGTCACCCCTGTGATGTCACAGCCATATATAATGGGCAGACATCTTACGGCCAGTCACTTCAGCCTTCTATTGCAGAGAGAGAGGGACAGAGAGCAGTGTGTGTTGCACAGAAAAGCATTTTTACAGCAGCGATTCACCTAAAGCCTAAATCCAGCCTAGAAGCACTGATAGGGAACGGAGAGAGATTGAGAGAGAAAGTGCAATTTTGGGTGCAGTACTGTCTCGATGCCGGCTGGCAGGAGGTGGATCCTCTGTGCCAGAGAGGGATAGCGAGGGCCGTGCTAGTGGACCGGTTCTAAGACACTACTGGTTTTCACCAGAGCCCGCCGCAAAGCGGGATGGTCTTGCTGCGGCGGTAGTGACCAGGTCGTATCCACTAGCAACGGCTCACCTCTCTGGCTGCTGAAGATAGGCGAGGTACAAGGGAGTAGGCAGAAGCAAAGTCGGACGTAGCAGAAGGTCGGGGGCAGGCGGCAAGGTTCGTAGTCAGGGGCAACGGCAGGAGGTCAGGAACACGGGCTAGGAACAGACAAGGGAACGCTTTCACTAGGCACTAAGGCAACAAGATCCGGCAAGGGAGTGCAGGGGAAGTGAGGTAATATAGGGAAGTACACAGGTGATAACACTAATTGGTAATTGGGAAGGTTGGGCCAGGCACCAACATTGGTGCACTGGCCCTTTAAATTGCAGAGACCCGGCGCGCGCGCGCCCTAGGGAGCGGGGCCGCGCGCGCCGGGACAGGACCGACGGAGAGCGAGTCAGGTACGGGGGCCGGGGTGCGCATCGCGAGCGGGCGCCACCCGCATCGCGAATCGCATCCCGGCTGGAGGCGGGACCGCAGCGCACCCGGTCAGTGGATCTGACCGGGGCGCTGCAGCAACGAGGATGAGGCGAGCGCTCCGGGGAGGAACGGGGACCCGGAGCGCTCGGCGTAACAAGTACACAATGACTGTGTGCTGCAGAACTGGTTTGTACAACAACTGAAAAGCTAATAGTAGCCAATCAGGCGCTGCTGCTCTCTGCTTGGTCCCGGGTCCTGGGAACAGCAGCGGTTACGTCATTAAGCTCCACCTGTGCCTCAAGCCGGTGCCTGGAGCAAATATACTGGAGAAGATTAACGGAGTTCCCTGCCATGGGCCGGGACAAGGTGAGTACCGTTGTCATCAGTGTCACCTGCACTGCCTGTCGGTACTGACAGGTTAGTGCAGGTGACACTGGTGACCGATTTCCTTTAAAGTCTTAAGGGCCTAATTGCTGTGAAAGGCTAGGCAAAAGTACACACCTGCTGCTGTTCTAGACAAATACTGTTTTAAGCGTACTGGGGCGCATTGTACTCCCCTCATAAGTGCATACCACATACGTACATCTAAGTGGTGTACCATTTTGTTCCTGTTTAAGTCCTATGGGCATAGTTACTGTGAAAGGCCAGCCAAAAGTACATACCTGCTGGTGTTGTAGACAGATACTATTTTTAGCATACTGGAGCGCATTGTCCTCCCCTCATAAGTGCATACCACATACGTACATCTAAGTGGTGTACCATTTTTATCCTGTTAAAGTCCTAAGGGCCTTTGAAAGGAAAGCCAAAAGTACACACCTGCTGGTGTTGTAGACAAATACTGTTTTAAGCGTACTGGGGCGCATTGTACTCCCCTCATAAGTGCATACCACATACGTACATCTAAGTGGTGTACCATTTTGTTCCTGTTAAAGTCCTATGGGCATAGTTACTGTGAAAGGCCTGCCAAAATACACACCTGCTGGTGTTATAGACAAATACTGTTTTAAGCATAGTGGAGCGTATTGTCCTCCCCTCATTTACTCACTAAGTATGTAAGGCAGAGAAGTGCCAGGACTTTCACAGAGAAGTGGCTGAGGCCTAAATTCATCAGGTGCAGTCAGAGGTCGCAGCAGACTAGGGGCAAGTGGCAGCAGGAGTTGCAGCGAGAAGCCTGAGCTCCCGGTATAAGCTAGTGGTTGTGTCTCGACCAGCAACCGATCTGCCATCGTTGACTGGTTAAAACGGTCATACACTTCATCACAAGTGACATCTGACACCCCCAGTCAACAGTTGGTGGGTTCCTCAGACACAACCCTCAGTTGGCATGGCCTGGGAGCAGTCTCTGTCCTCCCATTGCCTCTGTCCAATGCTGTTTCCTCCCCCACAGAAGTTTTCTATGCTGTGGGTTCAGCTCCACTATTTAGTGAGGACGATCTACTAGAGGACAGTCAGCCAGCAGCTACTGCCCAGCCAAGAAGTGGAGGAGACATCCGTCACTTCCTCCGCTAGGCGAGCAAGTAGGGATGAGGAGAGTGACGTGCAAGGTGATGTAGCGAGCGTTCAGGCTCCTGAAGCAGACACTGTTGAGGAACCTGAGGAGAACATCAGTGACGTGCAGACGAAACTCGATAATGATGAAGCTGATCGTACTTGGGAGCCGGGTGCAGAAGGGGCTTCATCATTATCAGGAGAAGAGGGTTGCAGGTTGCCCGTGAGGAAGCAGCTGAGCCAGCAAGATGGTGGCAGGTTGGTCTTCTGCATCACCCAGTGGCACACGACTCCCTGTTTCAGCCAGCCAAGGCTCCACCACCTCAGCCAAAGGGAGCTGTGTGTCAAACCAATCTTTTGTCGCTCCAGATGCTCATGCTCCTGCTCCTCCTACTTCGAGTCAGTCATTCCGCCAACAATCCATCGGCGAAGCCATGTCCAAGAGACAACAGTATGCGCCCACTCATCCAACCGTGCAGAAGCGGAATGTACTCCTGTCCAAGTTGCTGGTGCTACAGTCCCTCCCTTTTCAAGTTGTGGACTCTGCACCTTTCAGAGAACTGGCTTGTGCCGAGCCGAGGTGGAGAGTGCCAATCTGTCATTTCTTTGAGAAAAAGGCAGTATCATCCCTCATCCTCCACCGTGTCCTCAGCCTCCACGGCACGAACAAGTCTCAGTGCCCCACCAATATACCATGTGTGCAGGGCACGACGGTGTCATGCTGTTCTTCGCATGGTTTGCCTTGGTAAACAGGGGAGGAACTGCTAAAAGTCATTCATCAAGAAATCGAATCATGGCTTACTCCACTAAAACTGGAAATGGGAACCATTGCGACCGACAACGGAAAGAACATCTTGTCTGCGTTGCGACAAGGAAGCCTGAGCCACGCGCCCTGCATGGAACACGTGTTTAATCTGGTTGTCAAGTGGTTCCTGAACTGTTCCCCCCATTTGTAAGACATCCTAACAATGGGAAGGAAACTTTCCATGCACTTCAGCCACTCGTACATCGCAAAGCACACCCTGCTTGAGCTGCAGTGTCAGAATGGTATTCCCCAATATAGTCTGATTTGCGACGTTTCCACATGTTGGAATTTCACCCTTCATATGTTGGACTGACTATACGAACAGAGGAAAGCCATCACCGATTTCTTGAAGATCCAAGCGGATAGGGGTACTCCCCTGTGGAACTTCAATGTCAACCAGTGGCAGCTCATACATGACACCTGCCGTTTGCTCTGTCCCTTTGAGGAAGCCACATTATTAGTTAGTAGCCAGGATTACGGGATAAACAAGGTCATTCCACTGCTTCATTTCCTACAACACGTGTTGGAAACGATGGCTGGTCAGGACACTGGAAACCTGGCACCTACATCTCATAGCCACATGATCCCTGTGGGGGCTGAACTGGAGGAGAAGGAGGGGCACAGTGGAGCATAGTTTAGGCACACCGTGGCAGTATGCAGTGGAGATGGAGGCACGGAGTCCCACCGAGTCACAGATGGCATGATGCATGCTCAATTGCATGTGTAGTGACCGCAGTGACGACGGCGGGATAACTTCTGGCCCTCCACCTTGCTGGACCCTTTGTACCAGCACAAAATGGGGGCCTTTTTTACACCCACTGAGAGGGAGGACAAACTGACCTACTACATAAACATCCTACGTAGTCAGTTGGCCAATGCCTGTGCCATCGTCCATCCACCCGCAGGTCTAACTCGGGGGGGGGGGGGGTCTCTGTGCTCACCTTCCACTCCATGGCTGTTGGGGAGGGGTGGGGTGGCAGAAGCAGTACAAGCTCCATCAGCAGCAGCCTGAGTGTACAGTCACTGATAAGTAGCTTTCTTCACCCGCATAGTGAGGCAACTCAACAGCAGCAGATAGACCCGGAACAGGACCTGAACCAACTGGTGGTGGCATACCTTGACATGACCATGCCAACATACCTTGAAGATCCGCTGGACTTCTGGGCAGACAAAAAAAAAATATGGAGAGACTGTGAAGATGAATCAGGCATGGATCAGCCAGGATTTCCACCCACCAATGCCTGATGCATTAGAGTAGATTGACCATGGTGCCACACCAACACTTTACAAATATGGATAGTGCAAAGCATATTTAAGGTGCTGCTCCCCAGTTACAGACATTCCTCCACATCAGACCACAAGTATTGAGGATATGCATTAGCTAAAACATTTATTTTCTTAGGATAAAATATATGGACCCAAAATTTTTTCGAAATCAAACAAATGGAAACGTGTGCAAAAAACACCACGTGCCACCTACACCACCAAGTATTGATGTGATGCAAAGACCTCTAAAAGGTGGTAGGGAACAACGTATGGTCCACTGTAACTAGTGGGGTAAAAACTTCCCCTTTAAGGCCTTACTCTCACATACTGGATTCCCTTCTTGGCAAGTGTTACTCACCCTAAAAAGGGTAGCCCCACACAGGAACCTCTCCCTATTTCCAAGAAGGGAATTAATGGAGTGAGAGTAGGGCCCTAGAGGGGGATTTTTTACCCCCACCTGCTACAATGAACAATATGTTGTTCCCTTCCACCTTTTCAAGGAAAGTGTTACTCGTTTTAAAAAGGACGGCCCCACACAGGAACCTCTCCCTATTTTCACCTAAAAACTCTGGGAAATGGCAGTGCCCTTTTTTTTAGGGCGATTAACATTAGACAAGAAGGGAATTAATAATTCGAGAGTAGGGCCTTACAGGAGAAGTTTTTACCCCCACTGGTTACAATGAACCATAAGTTGTTCCCTTCCACCTTTTAGAGGTCTTTGCATCACATCAATACTTGGTGGTGTAGGTGGCACATAGTGTTTTGCACACCTTTCCATTTGTTTGACTTTAAAAAAAAAATAATAATTTCACCCATCTCCGTCACCGGGTACTGGTATTGCCACCGGGTCACTTTTAGGACTCCAGATGCTGCTGATGCCAGCTTCAGGCTATCTCATTCTGCCACCATATGTTCTCCTCATACTGCTGCCAGCTCCAGGCTGCCTCATACTGCCAGCATATGTTCTCCTCATGCTGATGCCAGCTCCAGGCTGTCTCATACTGCCACCATATGCTCTCCTCATGCTGTTGCCAGTTCCAGGTTGTCTCATATTGCCACCATATGTTCTCTTCATGCAGATGCCAGCTCCAGGCTGTCTCATACTGCCACCTTGTGTTCTCCTCATACTGCTGCCAGCTCCAGGCTGTCTCATACTGCCACCATATGTTCTTCTCATGCTTATGCCAGCTCCAGGCTGTCTCATACTACCACCATATGTTCTCCTCATGCTTCCGCCACCTCCAGGCTGTGTCATTCAGCCACTATATGGTCTCCTCTAGCTGTCACCAACTCCGGGCTGTGTCATTCAGCCACTATATGGTCTCCTCATGCTGCTGCCACCTCCAGGCTGGTTCATTCAGCCACTATATGGCCTCCTCTTGCTGCCGCTAACTCCAGGTGGTGCCATTCAGCCACTGTATGGTCTCCTTTTGCTGCCACCAACTTTAGGCTGTGCCATTCAGCCACTATGTGTTCTCCTCTTGCTGCTGCCAATTCCAGGCTGTGCAATTCAGCAGCTATATGGCCTTCTCATGATCCCGCCACCTCCAGGCTGTGCCATTCAGCCACTATATGGTCTCTTCATGATTCCGCCACCTCCAGGCTGTGTCATTCAGCCACCATATGGTCTCCTCTTGCTGCCGCCAACTCCAGGCTGTGCCATTCAGCCACTATATGGTCTACTCATTTCTCTGCCACCTCCAAGCTGTGTCATTCAGCCACTATATGGTCTCCTCTTGCTATCACCAACTCCGGGCTGTGTCATTTAGCTACCATGTGGTCTCCTCATGCTGTTGAAAAGAAAAGAATAAAAGAGAGACCGGAAGGCGGCGCCTCGTGCGTTACCCTGGATAAGGGAGGGGGTTTTTCCCTTGCGGGAAATGATAGGCAGGCTATATAAATTAGCCGCTCACCTTGAGCATATAGGAAATTTGCGTATCACTCCGTGCAGGGTTAATAGAGAGGCTGTGGATCTGTGCAGCCCAAAGGTCCCAGGTGCAACTGGATGGTGTACTGTGATAACTGGATACGAATAAGTGAAAAATGACCTTAGCAGCAGACTCTCAGGATCCCAGCAGAAATAGTCACATTCAGGTCATAAAGTGGCAAAGTGCAGCAACTTTATTGATGTACAGCATTAAAACAATGACGCGTGCCAGGATGAAACTACCCCTTTGTCAGATTGGCTGTGGTACATGGGTACATTGATGTACCACAGCTAATCTGATGAAGGGGTAGTTTCACCCCGAAACACATCATTGTTTTAATACTGTACATCAATAACGTTGCTGCACTTTTCCACTTTATGACCTGAATGTGACTATTTCTGCTGGGATCCTGAGCGCCTGCTGCTAAGGTCGTTTTTCACTTATTCGTATCCTCATGCTGTTGGCACATTAAATAAAACTTTTAGGTTCATGTATTTGAAATCTTCAATTTAAATGTTAAACAATATCTTTAATCTGTTCAATTGTGAGGCCCTATGGTCTCGTCAGGCTGTTTCCGCTTCCAGGCTGGGTCATTAAGCCACTATATGGTCTCCTCATGCTGCTGCCACCTCCATGCTGTGTCATTCAGGCACTAAATGGTATCCTCATACTGATTCCATCTCCAGGCTCTGTCATTGTGCTGCTCTGTGACAGTGATTCTAAAACCGCACTTTTAATATACATGTCATACTGAATAACAGTATTATTTCACTAACCCAGCACACACCCAATGCGTGGTACAGCAAGGCAAAGTGTTTTATACCCCTACTGAGGCTGTCCTGAAAATTCAGCGAATCAGCTGAATCTAATTTTTCAAAAATTCGCTCATCTCTAATAGTAAATATAGAAGGAATGTAGTTCCAAATAATTCATATATTCAAGATTCTAAAATGTCAGTGCATTATGTTACAACACCATAGTAAGAGCAAGACTTGAGGGATGAAATGTTGCCTATAAGTTCTGCATTTTATAAGTGTACTGCCATCATTTTTGGAAAGACAGCTGGTACTCCAATAGGTTGAGTGAACTTGCATCAGAGTGATAATGCTAGTAACTACTGTACAAACAAAAAAAATGTGTAACCGGTTCATTTTCTGGAGTGTGTTTTTATGGACATAGCATGGCCATGTGCACAGACTGTAACACTACCAGTTGGGAGCCGCCAGGATGTACTGCATTCCCCTGCCTACCTCGGCCGTACTGCACACAAGGCTCCACCTCACTGCAGGCTCCGGACTGTTCCCTCTGCACTGTCTCAGGCAGCGACAGTGTCTGGAACATCCAGTAGGGGCCACATGATGTCTGTGTCAAGCTCTCCCACTATGACGTGGGCTCAGTAGCAGGTCCGGCATTTACTCCTTAGACACCATGATCTTAAATTAATAAAAATACAATCCTGGAAGCTTAGCGGAGTTGATCGGGACCAATGCGGTGAGACCACGGTGTCCCGATCAGCTGAGAGGATGGTGGGAGTGCCCTTACTTGCCTCCACGCCATCTGATCGGTGCTCTGAAGCTTCAGTCAGTCATGGCAGGCTGGAGCAGCAGAGCACCGATAACACTGATTAATGCTATGGCATAGCATTAAACAGTGTATGCAATTCAAGGATTGCATGATTGCAAAAAACAGTGTAAAAATGTTTTTTTTTATTTAATAAATGTGAACTAACACCTTCCTTAATGAAAGTTTGAATCACCCCCCTTTTCCCATTGTCCGAACTATAAAAATATAATGTTAATTAAACCACACGGTCAATGGCGTATACATAAAAAAATACCAAATTCCTAAATTGCATATTTTTGATCACTTTGTACACCCTAAAAAAAATTACAAAATGTCATTTTGCTTTTGTTTTTTTCAATTTTGCTCCCTATCCAATCCCTGACTGGCTTCATCTATTTAAGGGTGCTCCACCCTCCTTTCTTTGCCGGAGCAATATTGTAGTTTCTGCAAGCGAAGGTGTTATCTGCTGTGTTCCCGGATTCCAGTTTCCTGACCTGTGCCTGTTACTGACTCTGTCTCTGCCTGACCCCTTTTTCTGTTCAGCTTCTCAAGTGTATGATCTTGGACTGTTTGACTACTTCAAGCTGCACCTCAGCTATTCAGCTCCGCTGTTTTAACAGCACCAGCTCTGCTAAATCACCTGGCCTGCCCTACTGCGTCTGACTCCACCTGCTGTGTTCCCACATCTCCAGTGTCGCACTCACCTGCCTGTATCCCCCGGTGCTTGGCTCCAGGGCATTCTGCCCTGCATGGCCAGCTGTCACTTACTGGGACCACTCTTGTGGCAGCAACCTGGTGTTGCCCTGCAGACAAGTTTCCTCATTGGGTACAGCGGATCCACACTTGTCGGGGAATTACACAGACTATTTACAGAAGAACAGAGTCTCTATGGGTCCATGTTAAAGGACCATAACCAGTCTGTGTAACGGGGGGTACGACCACATGGCATTATACTCTACAATACATCTTTAATACTAAATTTGATAAAACATGCCTCAGTTTTGATCTCACAGATTTATTAAATATTTTAGGCAGCTGGAAATATAATATAAACCTGACGTACAACATGGAAAACTGGTACAATATGGAAATAAAATTTCACAAATAAATGGTTTCAAGTCTTTACACTTCGAGGGATGAATAAATCACACATTAAAGGTTTGTCTCATGACAAGGCATCCAGATTTCATGGGTCATATGAATTTCATGTTCAGGACCTCGCCCAATAAGCCAGACACTACAGCTACGAAAGCCTTGGCCTGACTGCATTATATTGTCAGCCAGGGAAAATGTCTGGCCAGACATGGCTTCCCCAGCAACAGTTGATCACCAAGGCTTAGAGATTCCAGACCCACTACAATGAACAGATTAACCATGCCAGCTTTTCTTTAAATATGAGCGTTTTCATGAGGCAAACCGTTTAAATGACTAAACAGTTATAGCTGTTTATTATCTGTTCAAAAAGATCTACCACATGCCGGCCAATCTGAAATACATACATTGACCGGGAAACAAAAAAAATATGCGGAGAATTTACAACACAGCTGAAAACCGCTGGAAGTACTTAAAAAAACATGACATCATAATGAAATAAAAAATGACTACTAAAACGGGCCAACTATTCTGTAAGGCAACAAATGAGCATATATAGTCATCAAACAAGAGAAACAATTTCAACTATTCTAATGGAAAGTTTGACCGAGCATCAGAACTTCTCATCACTGTGAAAGACCACGGCACATGATATTCTGCAGATAACTAATTTCGCCTACCCATCCCAAAAGGGGATTATTCCGGCTATGTATAGAACGATCAGTCTGAAAATGGAATTGTCAAATATAGGATTCTATGAGGAATGTACTTGGCAGGGTTACTCTGCACAGTGGATTCCTAGTTCTGTCCAGCAGTTCGGATAATTCACATTTTAAGGTATTTCCCCTACCGAAAAGTGGCCATGAGGTTCTGGGAGGTTATAGTGTAACACAGTAATGTTCTCATGCAGAAATGAAGATTTCCATTTCCACATTATCATCAGTAATACCGATTAACCCCTATCTCTCAAACATTCCCAGAAGGTTAATGTCTGGGACAAACTTGTGTTTATTTTCAGAACGGAGCCAGAAAAGTGACACCGGAGCGACAGTGTCTGTGACATGCAGGACACATGGAGGATCAAGAGCTGTGTCCTCCAATGACTAACACAACAAAATCATCCAGGCACAATTCAATAGAAGCTTATAGAACATTGTCAGATTTATTGGGAGATTTATAGTGTGTATCAATGTCACCTGTCCCATAAGGTTACAAAGGACCTGTCAGCTCTTCTGATATGTATTCTTCATGAAATAACAATTCTGGAGTATCTTTCTTTAGGACTCAAAGCTGTGCTATTCCTTTGGTATTTGTCCTAGAAAATTATGAATAAATTGACTAGAGTGAATAGAGTGTTATTAATTTTGAGCGTGGACCTACAGACATAGAAAGTGCAAACATAGACTGTCTTCACATGCCCCATATTTAATGTGTATTAAAGAGGTACTCCACTGCTCAGTGTTTGGAACAAACTGTTCCGAACGCTGGAGCCGGAGCCGAGAGCTCGGGAAGTAATAGCCCCGTCCCTCATAATGTCATGCCCCGCCCCCTAAATGCCAGTTTATGGGAGGGGGCTTGACGGCTGTCACGCCCCCTCCCATAGACTTGCATTGAGGGGGTGGGTCTATGACATCATAAGCTCCTGGCGCCGGCTCCAACGTTCGGAACAGTTTGTAATTCCGCTCGAATTACGTCAAATTTTTTTTTTTAAATACATTTTTATTTCTATAACTATAATGTACTAGTATATTTTCATGTGCTAGTACATTGGTCTGTATATTTATAGTAAACATGCAACAAGAAACATGAAATTCTCAACAGATTAAAGGAGTTCTCTGAGGTTAAAGGGGTACTCCGCCCCTAGAAATCTTATCCCCTTTCCAAAGGATTGGGGACAAGATGTCTGATCGCGAGGGTCCCGCTGCTGACAACCCCTGCAATCTCTTCTGCAGCACCCCCTATCATCTGGTGCACGGAGCGAGCTTCGCTCTATGTCTGATGACTGGCGATGGAGGGGCCGGAGGATCATGATGTCACAGCCCCGCCCCCACATGATGTCATGCCCTGCCCCTTTAATGCAAGTCTATGGGACGGGGCGTGGTGGCCGTCACGCCCCCTTTCATAGACTTGCCTTAAGGGGGCGAGATGTGACATCATGAGGGGTGGAGTGGCTGCCACTCCCCCTCCCATAGACTTGCCTTAAGGGGGTGGGGGATGATGTCATGAGGGGGTGGGGCCGTGGCGTCACGATCCTACGGCCCCTGCATCGCCAGTCATCAGGCATGTAGCGAAGCTCGCTCCGTGCACCAGATGACAGGGGGTGCTGCAGGAGAGATCGCAGGGGTTCCCAGTGGCAGGACTCCCGCGATCAGACATCTTATCCCCTATTCTTTGGGAAGGGGATAAGATGTCTAGGGGTGGAGTACCCCTTTAAGGATAGACCATCAATGATTAATTACAGAGTGTCAAAGCCCCCGGGGCCCCTTCTAATCAGCAAAATTAGGGTGGGCTCCTTCACTTCAATGGAAGTCATCTGCAGCACCAGCCTGGATGGGTCACTGGGCCTGTGGAAGCAATGAATCTGGTGCAGCACTTGCGGTATTGTTGTGGACCTTTCCTTGTGGTATCATTTGGAGCCTTAAAGATCAAACACAAATGGAGTTTAATGTTTAGGTCTTGGAGAACCACTTTAAGGTTGATTTACATGAAAGTGGAAAAGTCCCTTAAATTTGCAGACATTTTGCATAGTTTTCTTTTTATGTTGTGTTCTGATTTCTTATGCTTTAGCTAAAACTGGTGGGAGTCTATGGGGGTTTTATGCTCACATTGGAAGCTATTTGGTTCTCAGACAGAAAAATGAGGGAAGAAGAAGTTACTTTGCTCTTAGCTGATATAACAGGAGACATTCCCATGTACTGGAGACACAGCACACCCATGGTTCTGCATACCTTCCATCTGAATATACATAAGACAAATGTTATGGAGGAGCGTCCATCTGCGTAGGACTGGTTCTTAGAAAGACACTGTTTTCCCAATACAACCATTCCCACCTACAGAGCCGACTCTACTGCTCAAGAATAAACCTATCCAGCAGTAATGTAAGCGGCAGGAAAATACTATGGACCTGGCGTTATGGAAATAATTCATTTGTGTACAAAATACAAATAATCAATTTTAAGGTGAAAAATACTCTTCTGAAATTGGTCAAATACAGAACCACTTAATAATATCACAGTTCTTAAAGGGAACCTGTTGCCATGAAAATGTTGTTTACTTTATTGGCAGCATGGTATACTGAGCAGATGAATATACAGTGTTATGGAAAAAGATTGAGTATAACTTGTTACCTAGTGATATAAATCTCTTAGGGGTCCATTGGGAGGTCCTAATCAGTGATTGACAGTTTCTTTGTATGCACACTTACACCTTACACAGGGGTAGCTGTCAATCAATGAATAGGACCACCTACTGAATTCTTAAGCATAAATGAGCAGATGTTTATATGAATAAGTTACAAGTTATACTAAATATTTTCACACTAAACTACATATGAGGCTAAGCTCCTCCTGATGTATATCATGTCGCTGGCAGGTCAGAATGCATGGTCAATGTAACAGGTTTCCTTTAAATGTTTTGTAGGGCTAACTTTCTAGACATTGGCCGTGATTTACTAAGAGTGGAGTGTAGGTTTTGTTGTGTTTTTTGCTACTCTGACCTTTTTTTCCATTGTATTTACTAATTTACTCTGCTTTTGGAAACTTCATTTTCAAATTCACATGATTTTCTGAGTGGTTTTCGGAAAAGACGAGTGATTTTGGATGAAATGTAGGGAACACGCCTCTTTTACCAAAAACCAAACCCATTTTTCAATCTGAGTGATTCTGATTCTGTCAGGTTTTTTCTGTCGCACATTGGGCCTCATTGACTAAGGCTTTTCCAAGTAGATTTTGTAGAGTTTTTTGTGTCGCATGTGTCATGCGCCAGAATTTCCGAAAAAAAAAAACCCTACTAACTCTCCACTTTACTCAGAAAACCCTACAAAGGGGTGTGGTCATCAGAGAAAAGGGGCGTATATATAAAAAATCTACATTTTCAAAAGAGACCTACAAATTTACTAATGTTTCCACATAAAATGTGGTGGATTTGAAATCTGGAAAACCCGACCAATCAGAGCATGTGTAAAGAGAGCAAAATGTAGGAAAAATTGCCAAATTTAACATACAATAGTAAATATCATGAAAAAATACCTGTCGGAAACAAAAACCCACAAAGAAAACTACACTCCAGTCGCATGTCGCATGGTCCGTGTGACAGAATTTCAGCGCAAAACCCGACAAAAGAGTAAGAATCCTGTTAGTAAATGAGGGCCATTGTGTTGGCATTTTTTCCAGTGAGGCCTATGAAAGCATGCCCCATTTTGCAGCCAGGTGGGACTGGTACAAGAGCCTGGGCTCTTATCTAGAATGGGCCCCAAAGGTTTAGTGAAAAACAACCCTGTTCGGAGTCTATTCCTTATAGGCTTATTCACAAATAACCCAATGTTGGCTGATAGACTCTGGAGGTTGGAGAATGAATAATATCTTAATGAACATCAATAATGCTCTGGATTAATAACCTCAAACAAGCTGTAGATGGCTATTATAGTGGCCAGTATACCAAAGTAGACTAATGAATCCATTCAAACTAGGTCCTCATGGATGAAAAGACCACTAGAAGATTGCTTCATAGGCTACTACACAATAAAAAAGGTTGAGGCATAAAATGGTATGAGGTACAGTACATCTTTGTTTCTCAGCTCAATTGCTCAAGAACTCCCAACAGGCCACGTAATTGAGACACACTTGCCATGTAAATCTATGGAGAGTGTCTTGATCATGTGACACAGAGGCCGGGAGAGGAGCGTTTGGCACAGCGGACTTCTCCCGATTTGTTCTCCTGATCACAAAGGGTCTGAACCATTAGACCCCTGCCGATCTAAACTTTTGACAGGTCGCCATGTCTTATCATATGAATGACTGTCCTTGTAATACAAAGACGATTTGAGTTCCCAAAAATGGGAGCCACTGGTACAGTTGCCCATAGTAACCATTTAGATTGCTTCTTTCATTTTTGAAAAGGCCTTTAAAAAATTATACAAGGAATCTGATTGGTTGCTGTGGGCAACTGGTCAACTTTACCTCTCAACAGGTCTTGATGAATCTTCCCATTGAGGTTTTTTTTTTTAGATTGAGCAGTAAAACAGTGGATTCATTGCCAATAGCAACTGTTCAGATTACAGCTTTAATTTTTTAGAGGACTTTATAACTTAAAAGCTGGAATCTGATTGGTTTCTATGGGTAACTTCTCCACTGTTTTTTTTTTTTTTTTTTTTGCACAGGGTTTGATAAACCTCCTCCTTAGAAGTTATTGCTTTTACCCAAACAATAAGAGGATAACAAATTAAAATTTAGATAAATTATTAGAGTTTAGAACTAAACTTAAAGAAAATAGCCAGTGCTGAAAAATGTATCCCCTATCCTAAAGATAGGGGATAATTTTCAGATCGTGGGGAGTCCGACCGCTGGGGCTTGCTGGCCAGATAGCAGGTGTCGACCACCACATGAAGCGGCGGCTGACACGCCCCCTCAATACAACTCTTTGGCAGAGCCGGAGCACTGCCTTCGGCAATTTCTGGCTCTGCCATAGCGCTGTATTGAGGGGGCGTGTCAGCCGCCACTTCGTGCGGTGGTCGACACCCGCTATCTGGCCAGCAAGCCCCAGCGGTCGGACCCCCGGCGATCTGAAACTTATCCCCTATCCTTAGGATGGGGGATAAGTTTTTCAGCACTGGGTATCTCCTTTAAAGGAGCACTCCGTATCTGTATCTTGACCCGAGGAGGAGAAGCCATTTCATGCAGTTGTTTTTGTGGCCAATATTTCTTCTTCAAGCTGGTAAATATCAGACATGGCTCCAGTCTTATGAATATGACTGAAAGGGGTACTCCGCTGCTCAGCGTTAGCGGGGCTATGACATCACAAGCCCCTGGAGCCGGCTCCAGCATTCAGAACAGTTTGTTCCAAACACTGAGCCCCCTTGAAGGATAATCGAGGTAAATGGAGGTAGCTGGCCTTTCTTCAGATCATTGTATCACAAAGTTCTATGCACATAATACAATATACATTTTCACATATTCATATCACAATCTGGGGGTAGGAAAAACATTTACATAGCCTCCATAAGGCGTCATAACACGCAGGTGTCTGCAATGAACTGTAGATTTTGGCAGGATTTTTATTTGTAATCTCTGTTTGATATTAACTTTAGATAAGGGACGTGTTGTGATCTCTGCACTCTCATTACTAACCATTCATTCAGCTGCACCTCTCAGTGCTACGCTGTGTATAAAGCTGAATTATGCATGTTATATTTGTAACATCATAGGACATCATGGTGACACTGATAAAAAGCACCTGAGGATGTACATTTAGTCCTAGTACCTGTATATTATATAAGGCTATGTTCACACAGTGTATCTCCATGTGTATTTATTTAAAATTGTGTTAAAGGGGTACTCCACCCCTAGACATCTTATCCCCTATCCAGAGGATAAAGCATAAGATGTCAAATCGCGAGGGGTCCCGCCGCTGCGGCCGAGGCTTGTGACATCACGGTCACACCCTGCTAGTGATGTCACAGCCATGCCCACTCAATGCAAGTCTCAGCTGTCACGCTCCCTCCCATAGACTTGCATTGAGGGGGCATGGCAGTGATGTCCCAAGTGGGGCGCGGCCGTGACGTCACGAGCCTCCGGTGCTGAAACGCTCTAAACAAACGCAGGGTGCAGCACGGAGATCGTGGGGGTCCCAAACGGTGGGACCCCCGCGATCAGACATCTTATCCCTATCCTTTGGATAGAGATAAGATGTCAAGGGGCGGAGTACCCCTTTAACAAAATCACAGAATTTTTGCATAGGCAATAATGTGCTCTATGTAAGTCTATGGGAAAGTGATTGTGCACACAATGGGGTTTATTTACTAAGGGTGGATTTTTCTTTGTGGGTTTTGATTTCCGACAGGTATTTTCCCAAGGTATTTACTAAGGTCTTCCTACATTTTGCACCTTACCCTACGTTTTGCTTTTTTTTTTTTTACAATTGTTCTGATCTGTCGGGTTTTTCCCAGCTCAAATCCACTCCATTTTCTGTGTAAACTTTAGTAAATATGTTGGCTTTTTCAAAACGTCCATGGACACGCCCCTTTGCTGGGACCACGCCCACTTTCTCCCGTGACCACGCCCCATTTCAGGTTTTTCTTGTGAAATGGAGGGTTTTGGGTTTTTTTTTGGTCGCAAATTGTGTCACATGGAACGTGGGACAATTTGGGCGCAAAACCTTACAAAAAAGAGTCGGGATCACGTTAGTGAATAAACCTCAATGTATAAAAAGCGATCATATTTCTTTACTTTCAATAATAAAATAAATGACATGCTACATTTTTTTGTAAATTCATTTCTTACAAATATACTAGTTTTTTCCTGATTGATCACACATGGAGAAGGAATTTTTGACCTTAACAAAAGCATATGGTGCTTTAAAGGGGTACTCCCCCCCTAGACATCTTATCCCCTATCCAAAGGATAGGGGATAAGATGTCAGATCGCTGGGGTCCCGCTGCTATCATTACTGCATAGAGCGAGTTCGCTCTGCACGTAATGACGGGCAATACAGGGGCCGGAGCATCATTACGTCACGGCTCCGCCCCTCGTGACATCACGGCCCGCCCCCTCAATACAAGTCTATGGGAGGGGGCGTGGCGGTCATCACGCCCCTGCCATAGACTTGCATTAAGGGGGCAGACCGTGATGTCACGAGGGGCGGAGTCATGGCGTCACGTTGCTCTGTCCCCTGTATCGCCCGTCATTACGCACAGAGCGAACTCTGCTAATGATAGCAGTGGTGATCCCGGGGGTCCCCAGCAGTGAGACCGCAGTGATCTGACATCTTATCCCCTATCCTTTGGATAGGGGATAAGATGTCTAGGGGCGGAGTACCCCTTTAATGTTTGGGGTGTTTATTTTATATTGATTGGGTGGTGGTGGGGGGGAACTATCCAGTGGGACAGGTTGAGGCATAATTTTAAACTAAACGTGCCTAAAATTTATAGGAGCTGAAGATGAAAATATTGGTGGTACCAGATCCGCTGCATGACAGATGCATGCATTTTTTAAAATAAAATTCCAGAATTCCTCATCACCGAAATAGTTGCATTCTGAAATGCTGCAGAGATTTAGCGAAAGACAAGGGGGCTTTATCAATCATTTAGCATGCACCAACTTTTAAAACAAGAGTAAGGTGCTGCAAAAAGGCATAGGGACTTTGTGTACCCCCTATCCAAAGCATAGGGGATAAGATACCTGATCGCGGGGGTCCTGCCGCTGGGGACCCCCGTGATCATGCACGCAGCACCCCGTTAGAATCAGTCCCCGGAGCACGTTCGCTCCTGGTCTGATTACTGGCGATCACGGGGCCGGAGCATTGTGACGTCACGGCTCCGCCCCATGTGATGTCACGCTCCGCCTCCTCAATGCAAGCCTATGGGAGGGGGCGTGGCAGCATTGAGCGAACGTGCTTCGGGGAATGATTTTAACGGGGTGCTGAGTGCAAGATCAAGGGGGTCCTCAGTGGCGGGACCCCCGCGATCAAGCATCTTATCCACTATCCTTTGGATAGGGGATAAGATGTCTAAGCGCCAGTGTACCCCTATAATAAATCCAGCACTATGTCTTGGTCTTAGTTGATCCCCCTCCCTTAGTTTTTAAATAGGCACTGTCAGAATCAAAAACATTTTGTACATCTTGGTAAAACATTATCCAGGAAAAAACTGTTTTTTTTATATATCAACTGGCCCCAGAAAGTTAAACAGATTACTTCTATTAAAAAATCTCAATACTTTCAGTACTTATGAGCTGCTGAAGTTGAGTTGTTCTTTTCTGTCTAAGTGCTCTCTGATTACACGTGTCTCGAGAACTGTCCAGAGTAGAAGCAAATCCCCATAGCAAACCTCTTCTACTCTGTGCAGTTCTCGAGACAAGCAGAGTTGTCAGCAGAGAGCACTGTTACCAGACAGAAAAGAACAACTCAACTTCAGCAGCTGATAATTATTGGAATGATTAAAGGAGTAGTCCAGTGGTGATTCAGTGGTGAGCAACTTATCCCCTATCCTAAGGATAGGGGATAAGTTGCAGATCGCGGGGGGTCCGACCGCTGGGGCCCCCTGCGATCTCCTGTACGGAGCCCCGACAGCCCGCGGGAAGGGGGCGTGTCGACCTCCGCACGAGGCGGCGGCCGACACGCCCCCTCAATACAACTCTATGGCAGAGCCGAAGCGCTGCCTTCGGCAATCTCCGGCTCTGCCATAGAGATGTATTGAGGGGGCGTGTCGGCCGCCGCCTCGTGCGGGGGTCGACACCCGCTATCTCGGCGGAGAGCCGGGGCCCCGTACAGAGAGATCGCGGGGGGCCCCAGCGGTCGGACCCCCCGCGATCTCAAACTTATCCCCTATCCTTAGGATAGGGGATAAGTTTTTCACCACTGGACTACCCCTTTAAGATTTTTTAATAGTAGTAATTTACAAATCTGTTTAACTTTCTGGAGCCAGTTGATATAAAAAAAAAAGTTTTTTCCTGGAATACCTCTTTAACCCCTTAAGGACATAGGGCGTATCCATACGCCCCCGTTTCCAAGTCCTTAAGGACCGAGGGCGTATGGATACGCCCTGAGCATTTCCGCCCCCACCGCTAGCCGGAGAGGAGCCGGGGCCGGATGCCTGCTGAAATCGTTCAGCAGGCATCCCGGCATATCGCCCAGTGGGGTCATTATGTCCCCCATGTCGGCGATTGCCGCAGATCGCTGGACAATTCAGTCCAGCGATCTGCGGCGGATTCCGGGTCAATCGGGTCTCCAGTGACCCGATGACCCGGAATTACTGGCTGATCGGGGCCGTCAGAGACGGCCCCGAACAGCCAGAGCCTGCAGGAGTGAGGTGGCACTGGTGCCACCTCACGATCGCCCTGATTCGTCGGCCGGATTACCGGCCGACCAATCAGGGCGCCTGCTGCGGGTGTCACTCCCGCAACCCGCTCCGCCCCTCTTCCGGAGGACGTGAGTGGGTGCGGGAAGATGACCCCGGGTGCTGGGGACCCCGATCCCCGGCGTCCCTGTTGGGATCGGGGCCCCAGGAGCGACGGCGGCGGCGAGTGACAGTCCTGCAGTGTGGATCGTTGGAGGTGAGTGACAGCCTCCTGCTGTTGCTTAGCAACAGCTCCCAGCATGCAACAAGGGCATGCTGGGAGCTGTAGTTATGCAACAGCAGGAGGCAGACCACCACAACTCCCAGCATGCCCTTATGGGCATGCTGGGACTTGTAGTTTTGCAACAGCTGGAGGCACATTCTTTCTATGGAAAAGTGTACCTTCCGCTGTTGTGTAACTACAACTACCAGCTTGCACAATCAGCTAAAGTGCATGCTGGGAGTTGTAGTGGTGCATCTGGTGGTTGCATAACTACAACTCCCAGCATGCCCGTTGGCTGCTGAGAGTTGTAGTTTTGCAACAGCTGAAGGCACACTGAGTTAAGTAGTAAACCAGTGTGTCTCCAGCTGTTGCATAACTACAATCCCCAGCCAATGTAGTATGCCTCCGGCTGTTGCATAACTACAAGACCCAGCATGCCCTTCCGCTGTCCGTACATGCTGGGGGTTGTAGCTTTTGCAACAGCTGAAGGCACACTGGTTGCAAAACACTGAGTTTGTTACCAAACTCGGTGTTTCACAACCTGTGTGTCTCCAGCTGTTGCAAAACTACAACTCCCAGCATGCACTGATAGACCGTACATGCTGGGAGTTGTAGTTTTGCAACAGCTGGATGTTTCCCACCCCAATGTGAACGTACAGGGTACACTCACATGGGCGGAGGATTACAGTAAGTATTCGGCTGCAAGTTTGAGCAGCGGCAAATTTTCTGCCGCTGCTCAAACTGCCAGCGAGAAACTACTGTGAACCCCCGCCCGTGCAAATGTACCCTAAAAACACTACACTACACTAACACACAATAAAATAAAAAGTAAAAAACACTACATATACACATACCCCTACAAAGCCCCCCTCCCCTCCCCAATAAAAATGAAAAACGTCTGGTACGTCACTGTTTCCAAAACGGAGCCTCCAGCGGTTGCAAAACTACAACTCCCAGCATGCACTGATAGACCATACATGCTGGGAGTTGTAGTTTTGCAACAGCTGGATGTCCCCCCCAATGTGAACGTACAGGGTACACTCACATGGGCGGAGGATTACAGTAAGTATCCGGCTGCAAGTTTGAGCTGCGGCAAATTTTCTGCTGCAGCTCAAGCTGCCAGCGAGAAACTACTGTGAACCCCCGCCCGTGCGACTGTACCCTAAAAACACTACACTACACTTACACAAAATAAAATAAAAAGTAAAAAACACTACATATACACATTCCCCTACACAGCCCTCCTCCCCTCCCCAATAAAAATGAAAAACGTCTGGTACGCCACTGTTTCCAGAACGGAGCCTCCAGCTGTTGCAAAACAACTACTCCCAGTATTGCCAGATAGCCACTGACTGTCTAGGCATGCAGGGAGTTTTACAACAGCTGGAGGCCCCCTGTTTGGGAATCACTGGCGTAGAATTCCCCTATGTCCACCCCTATGCAATCCCTAATTTAGGCCTCAAATGCGCATGGCGCTCTCACTTTGGAGCCCTGTCGTATTTCAAGGCAACAGTTTAGGGCCACATATGGGGTATCGCTGTACTCAGGAGAAATTGGGATTCACATTTTGGGGGGTATTTTCTGCTATTACCCTTTTTAAAAATGTTAACATTTTGGGAAACCAAGCATTTTAGGTAAAAAAAAAAAAATTTCACATATGCATTTTCACAAAAGTCGTGAAACACCTGTAGGGTATTAAGGTTCACATTACCCCTTGTTACGTTCCCCGAGGGGTCTAGTTTCCAAAATGGTATGCCATGTGTTTTTTTTTTGCTGTTCTGGCACCATAGGGGCTTCCTAAATGCGGCATGCCCCCAGAACAAAATTTGCTTTCAAAAAGCCAAATGTAACTCCTTCTCTTCTGAGACCTGTAGTGCTCCAGCAGAGCAATTTTCACCCCCATATGGGGTGTTTTCTGAATCGGGAGAAATTGGGTTTCAAATTTTGGGGGGTATTTTCTGCTATTACACTTTTTAAAAATGTAAAATTTTTGGGAAACCAAGCATTTTAGGTAAAAAAAAAATATTTTTTTTACATATGCAAAAGTCGTGAAACACCTGTGGGGTATTAAGGTTCACTTTACCCCTTGTTACGTTCCCTGAGGGGTATAGTCTCCAAAATGGTATGCCATGTGTGTTTTATTGCTGTCCTGGCACCATAGGGGCTTCCTAAAGGTGACATGCCCCCCAAAAACCATTTGTCGCTCCTTTCCTTCTGAGCCCTCTACTGCGCCCGCTGAACACTTTACATAGACATATGAGGTATGTCCTTACTCGAGAGAAATTGGGTTTCAAATACAAGTAAAAATTTTCTCCTTTTTACCCCTTGCAAAAATTAAAAAATTGGGTCTACAAGAACATGCGAGTGTAAAAAATGAAGATTTTGAATTTTCTCCTTCACTTTGCTGCTATTCCTGTGAAACACCTAAAGGGTTAATACACTTACTGAATGTCATTTTGAATACTTTGGGGGTGTAGTTTTTATAATCGGGTCTTTTATGGGGTATTTCTAATATGAAGACCCTTCAAATCCACTTCAAACCTGAACTGGTCCATGAAAAATAGCGAGTTTGAAAATTTTGTGAAAAATTTCAAAATTGCTGCTGAACTTTGAAGCCCTCTGGTGTCTTCCAAAAATAAAAACTCATAAATTTTATGATGCAAACATAAAGTAGACATATTGTATATGTGAACCCCAAAAAAATGTATTTTGAATATCCATTTTCCTTACAAGCAGAGAGCTTCAAAGTTATAAAAATGCAAAATTTTCAATTTTTTCATCAAATTTGGGGATTTTTCACCAAGAAAGGATGCAAGTTACCATAAAATTTTACCACTAAGTTAAAGTAGAATATGTCACGAAAAAACAATCTCGGAATCAGAATGATAACTAAAAGCATTCCAGAGTTATAAATGTTTAAAGTGACAGTGGTCAGAATTGCAAAAAACGCTCCGTTCCTTGAGGTGAAAAAGGGCTCGGTCCTTAAGGGGTTAAAGGGGTACTCCGGTCAAAACCTTTTTTCTTTTAAATCAACTGGTGGCAGAAAGTTAAACATATTTGTAAATTACTTCTATTAAAAAATCTTAATCCTTCCTGTACTTATTAGCTGCTGAATACTACAGAGGAAATTATTTTCTTTTTGGAATGCTCTCTGATGACATCACGACCACAGTTCTCTCTGCTGACGTTATTATAATAATAATAATGTTTTATTTATTGTTGTCCTTAGTGGGATTTGAACTCTGTAGAATTCAGCAGCTAATAAGTACTGGAAGGATTAAGATTTTTTAATAGAAGTAATTTACAAATATGTTTAACTTTCTGCCACCAGTTGATTTAAAAGAAAAAGGGTTTTCACCGGAGTACCCCTTTAACCTTACTAAATATTTATGAAGTATATTAGAATCTCCTTTTTATGAAAAAGAACACTAGGGGCCCCGATACCGTCTAAGACAGGTTTCCGTCTGGCTGCAGCAACATCTTTGTCCCAGCTGAAGCACAGGCTGGGACAAAGTCCTGTAAGTGAGGGTGGAACTAGCATTCCTCTGGCTCACTCCTTTTCTATCAAACTGCAACATAAAAGCAGAGAGGAGGGGGTTACAGAGTAGCCTGCAGTGCCCAGCACAGCACAGCAGACTCAGGAAGGAAGTGAATGCATGGAGAGTGAGGGCAGGCTCAGTGTTTGCTTCGGACACACCCTTTTCCTGAGCACTGGATGTCAGAATGAGTGAGCAGCTGCACAGAGGGATTTGTAAACTAAATACTGAAGCTAGACACATAAAAAACGTGTAAAGGACCATCATGACACAGGGAGTAACATATAGAAGCATACTTTTTCTGTAATATGACAGGTACACTTTAAATCAAACCATAGCACAGGGAAGTGTCAAAAAAGTGACTTTGATGGGTCTTTCCAAACTTTGCATATAGGGAGAGACCTGTCCAACAAGCTGAGCCCAGAGAAGCCAAGGAGACTGCTTGCTTTCCTCTATTTTATCAGTGCTATGACATATACAAGCAATGGTTTATTACATTTGTGTAACCTGTTGAGATCTGCTGTAATCTAAAATCTCCCCATCTAGTAACCTTTACAAACCTATTGTAACTTGGCTGGGCAGATGTGTTGCACAATCACTACACATAAAAAGCAGCATAAATAAAATGTAAGTGCGAAGGGATCCGAGTGTTTATTTATTTACATCCTCCGTGTTCCGCCTACAGCTCCACATGCTGAGCAGCCTTTAGTGTAGCAGCCAAAATAAACAATCGTTCCCACTTGTATTTTCTAACGATAAAACACACAGCAAGTAAAGGACACATAACACTTGCACCTTTGCACATTTTTTAAAGTCTGCACCCTGTTTACTGTCTCGTAAAACCACAGCTGTATTATCACTGCCGTTTATTTGTCTTGCATCTATTTGCTCGGGATGGTTTTGGCACTGTCTACGTACAACAAATAGGCTGGGAGGACAATTGTAGAAGGCGGCTTGAATTTGCATTGTCATGCTGCTTCGAATGTTGCGCTACTGATGCGCAAAAGTCTTATGGCTTGAATTTTTTAAAATATGTAATACAGTGGTCCCTCAACATACGATGGTAATTCGTTCCAAACGAGCCATCGTTTGTCGAATCCATCGTATGTTGAGGGATTCGTGCAATGTAAAGTATAGGAAGCTGTACTCATCTGTCCCCGCCGCTCGCGATGGTGTCCCCGAGCCTCCGCTGGGCTCTCCGCTGTCTTCTCCGGTCCTCCGCTGTCTTCTCCGGTCCTCTGCTGTCTTCCGCAAGGCCTTACTGGGCCTGCGTAGCGACGCCATTACGCCGTTGGGTACGCCATTCCTATTGGATGACGTGCGCAGCAGCGTATTGACGTCATCGGAGAGGGCCGAGAAGACACCGGAAGACTAGCGCTGGACCCGGAGGGCACCCCGGAGCATCGTGGAGGGGTAAGTAATACTTACCGCACCACACGGGGAACATTAAGCTGCTATCCGGCAGCAGCTTAAGCATTTGGCGCTGCCAGATAGCACTTGCGATGGCCCCGACATAAAAAAGCATCATATGTCGATTTCATCATATGCCGGGGCCATCGTAGGTTGGGGGGTCACTGTACTGTTATTTGGGTCACATGTCGCACGTGTATCTAAGACAGTGGTCTCCAACCTGTGGACCTCCAGATGTTGCAAAACTACAACTCCCAGCATGCCCGGACAGCCGTTGGCTGTCCGGGCATGCTGGGAGTTGTAGTTTTGCAACATCTGGAGGTCCGCAGGTTGAAGACCACTGATCTAAGGTATCTATTAGTGATGAGCAGCAGGGGCCATATTTGAATTTGCATGGAAAATTTGCATAAAAATTAGCATGTGAAGAAAACAAAAAAAAAATATAGCACTATACTCTAAATATTCGCGAAATCGCGAAATGCCAATATTAGCGATAAAAATTTGCATTACGAATATTCGTGCTCAACACTAGTATCTATGGCCAAAGTCAGTGTTTCCCAACCAGTGTGCTCCCAGCTGTTGCAAGACTACAACTCCCAAGGCTGAGCATGCGCTATAATCCGCACCATACTGCAAAAGTCAGCAATCTATAAAGCAGTGTTTTTCATCCAGCATGCCATCAGATGTTGCAAAACTACAACTCCCAGCAGAACCAACCAGTGTATCTCAGGCTGTTGCAAAACTACAACTCCCAGCAGAACCAACCAGTGTATCTCGGGCTGTTGCAAAACTACAACTCCCAGCAGAACCAACCAGTGTATCTCGGGCTGTTGCAAAACTACAACTCCCAGTATGCCCGGACAGCCAAAGGCCATCCGGGCATGCTGGGAGTTGTAGTTTTGCAACAGCTGGAGGCACCCTGGTTGAGAAACACTGGCCAACGTAATTGTCTGTCATTGGTCGTCAGGTGGTGATATACAACTACAGACTGTTGAAGACAACACAACTGTTATAAGGCTAAGGCTAGGTTGTGTGGGCTAAAGTTAGGCTGCATTCACATCACGTTTTTGCACTACAGTTCCCATATCAGGTTTTTGATTAAAAAACGGATTCCTCAAAACCGGATTGAAAAATGAAAAATACGGTTTGAAAAATGATGTCCTGTTGCATTCATTTTTTAAGAAAAAAATGTATAAGTTTTTAACTTTTCACTTCATTTTGAATAAAGTTTCACTTGTTTAATTGAAATTCCAAGAAAAAAAAAAGGTGCAAAGTCAAAAACCGTACGGTGAAAACTGGATGGAACTGTACATACATACAGTTCTGTACGGTTCCCATTGACTCCCATGTTAAAAAAAACATATACGGTTTAATACGGTTTAAAAAACGTGGTAGTCTACAGTTTTGGGTACAGGTTAAAAACCGGCGAAAACCGGAGAAAACCGTATAAGACGCAAAGCGGACTAAACCGGATGATGCGTTTAACATACGGTTTACAATGTTAAGTCAATGCATACGGTTTTCTATACGGTTCCGTGCGGTTTTTAACTTGAAACCGTATACGGGAACTGTATAGCAAAAACATGGTGTCCATGCAGCCTTAGGGTATGTTCACACTACGGAGTTCCCGAGCGAGCGGAATTCCGCTGTGTGAACTTAACATTAGTGTGAATGGGTCTCCGCGAGATCTGTTCACACTGCGGAATTTCAGCGGCGGACAATTCCGCCGCTGAAATGGTTCCGCGCAAAGAAAGAACATGTTCATTCTTTGCGCGGAAGTCCGCGAGCACTGCATAGCCGTCAATGGTGATGGCGCAGTGCTGCGCGGTCCTTCCGCCGCCGGCTGCCAGTCTGAATTCAGCGAGCGGAGATTCCGCTCACACTCTGTAGTGTGAACATAACCTTAGATGGATTTCTTGCAATTTTCAGGTTGCGGTTGCAGCCACTTGTTGGGCGTTATGTGACTGAATCCACTTACCTATACTGCAAAGCATCACTATCTCTGCAGAACAACATGGAAACTTTTGGCCATTGTTGCAGACAAAATCATCGTGTAGCCCTATTGTGAGTCCAGTAGTTACATATATAAGCACATGGCCTCCAGCAACGTGACATGTTTCAGCAAACTTTGTACAAGCAAAAAAGAACACAACAAGACCACCAGAAGCTGCAGATGGCATCAGGGTCAACGTCACCAACCCAGATTAATCATACAGTAGTTTCATTACCTTCTTCATTACTCAATTCTATACGGTTGTGAATGAGCTATAATAAGTCTAATTGCATCATTAACAAAATAATACCCAAAAGATCTCTGTCTGCCAACACATGAACATTCAGTATAATGAACATACGACAGCGTAACATCTGGTAATCATGTGCTAATAATTAGAGGTAATTAGCCTTTGGTATTCAAGTGTTAATGAGATGGGATATGGAAGGTATTAGGGTCCATAGGAGACAGCCAGACTTAATAACCCACCCTTGTGCACTCAACGTACTAAATAGAAACAAAAGTCCGAATTAGAATAAACAAAAAGTAACAACAAAGTCCATCAACAGCAACTAAGCAGCTTGTTTGCCGTTTCTATGCAGCAGCAAAGTAAATATTTTCAAATATCAAAACAGATTGTTGACATTTTTAAAGGGGTACTCCACTGGAAAACATTTTCTTTTACTTCAAGTAGTGTCAGAAAGTTAAACAGATTTGTAAATTACTTCTATTATAAAAAATAAAAAAAATCCCAATCCTTCCAGTACTTATCAGCTGCTGTATACTACAGAGGAAGTTCTTTTCTTTTTGAATTCCCTTTCTGCCTGACTACAAATGCTCTCTGCCGACACCTCTGTCCATTTTAGGAACTGTCCAGAGCAGGAGAGGTTTGCTATGGAGATTTTCTCCTACTTTGGACAGTTCTTAAAAGGGACAGAGGTGTCAGCAGAGAGCACTGTGGTCAGACAGAAAGGAAACTCAAAAAGAAAAGAACTTCCTCTGTAGTATATCTTTTTTTAATAGAAGTGATTTACAAATCTGTTTAACTTTCTGACACCAGCTGATTTAAAAGCAAATGTTTTCCAGTGGAGTACGCCTTTAATGACAATGTTAACAATTGTTAACGCCTTTAATGACAATGTTAACAATTGTTGACAATCTTAATAAAAGGTTAAAGGGGTAATCTGGTGGAAAACAAATTTTTTTTTTTTTAAATCAACTGGTGCCGGAAAGTTAAACAGATTTGCAGTTTATTTCTATTTAAAAAATCTTAATCCTTCCAGTACTTATAAGCTGCTGTATACTACAGAGGAAGTTCTTATCTTTTTGAATTTATTTTCAGTCTGACCACAGTGCTCTCTGCTGACACCTCTGTCCATGTCAGGAACTGTCTGGTAAACATATGCTGATCTGGACTGCATAGTATGAGGGAGTAAGGAATCCCCCTATAAGACAGAACCCCCAAGTAGGTTGGTAATGCCCCCAGTATGTACAAAGCAAATAATTCCCCCAAAAATACTCCCAGGTAGGTAAGCATTAGTTAATGCCCCCAGTAGGTAAGTAGTAGGTAATGCCCAAGTAAGTAGGTTGAAGGCGGTGTCCATGTCAGGAACTGTCCAGAGCAGGAGAAGTTTGATATGGAGATTCTCTCCTGCTCTGGACAGTTCCTGACATGGACAGAGATGTCAGCAGAGAGCACTGTGGTCAGACAGAAAATTAATTTAAAAATATAAGAACTTCCTCTGGAGCATACAGCAGCTGATAAGTACCGGAAGGATAAAGATTTTTAAATAGAAATAATTTACAAATCTGTTTAACTTTCTGGAACCAGTTGATTTAAAAATAAATAGTTTTCCACCAGAGAACCCCTTTAAGAATGTTTAGTGTGCGAATGGGTGTATGTGTACATCCGTGTATATGTGTGTAGATATACCAAACAAAACATTGCCAAAAGCTACACCAAGGGGTAAGCACATATCATGCAGTGAAAACAATGTTTCCCACCTCTGCACACCATTCTACGTGAAGTCTTTATATGCGCCCTGCTGACTCGGACCTCCTACTGAACACAAGCCACTTTGAAGGGTTGCCAGATTCATTAATGTCCACAGTCACTTGTAGAATAGAAAACTAAAACCTCTCTCATAAATAACCGCCATGGGATAAAATGGAAAAATACTGATATCTGTTCTGTGTAAAAGGCAAAGACCATATCACAGAGTGCGGCAGCCATTATGGGATCATTAGGAAGATGTACAGAAACACACACGGTGTCATGTGATGCCTAAGCGAAGTCACATTTGTCAGGAAATTGTTGGCATACATCAGGGACACCAACCCACCCTGTCCGAGATTTAGAATTTGTAACGGAGTTCACCTCTGGAGGTGCAGCTATCCCATAGTGTTTGATGTGTAGTGAAGACTGTAAAAGAGCACTGTTTCCCAACCGGGGTGCCTCCAGCTGTTGCAAAACTACAACTCCCAGCATGCCCGGACAGCCAACGGCTGTCCGGGCATGCTGGGAGTTGTAGTTTTGAAACAGCTGGAGGCACCCCGGTTGGGAAACACTGCTGTAGAGGCTGATCTCTTGTACATAGTAATGAGGTAGTTATGTGATTTCATCATATAGGTGCTGAAAGGTTGAGTTAAACTACAAAACGGCACATTGTATTATAATATAATATTTGGTTCTTTAGCATAGAACTAGTACCCAGCATAGACCCGTTGCCCGGTCTGACTACCTAAGCACCTAAATACCGCAGCTAAGTGACCTCTGTTTCTTCTCTTCATGTCTCCAACATGGCTGTATCACCAGACAGATAATCCCTTCAGGAATCTGGGAAAGCTGGGAGAGTGCTGCCTGCCACCCAGCTTTCCCAGTCTCCTATAGAAAATATCTATCTGGTAAAGCAGCCATATTGAAGCTATTCAGGAGGCTGGTAAAGCTAGGTGGCATGCATACTGCATGCCACCCTGCATTCCTAGTCTCCTGAAGCCCCAGCAGTGATAGACTGCTCTTTCTCTCTGCACTCCTTAAAGCATCAGCGCTGCCATGCCCTCTCCCTACCCCGCACTGATATCTCCCCTCCACAATAAATCTTTATCTCCCCTCCCTGCCCCATCCCTACTCCTGTCCCCACACTAACTATTCTCTGCAACTGCCTGCCGGACAGTTAAATCATACTTTACATCACGACCCCAGCCGCAGGAATTCAGCGTTCTAAACACACTGTTGAGAACGCTGGGTGCTGCATGGAGATCGCGGGGGGTCCCAGCGGCGGGACCCCCACGATCAGACATCTTAGCCCCTATTTTTTGGTTGGGGATAAGATGTCTAGGGGCGGAGAAACCCTCCAATATAATTTTAATTGACATATAAGAAACACGTGTACAAGGTTTAACTAAAATATCTCCAGCCGTTCAGAAGGTTTTCTGGAACATACATATAAATACACATATGTGTGGATATACAGTATATATATATATATATATATATATATATATATATATATATATATATTACCATTTATAGGAACTGAGAGGTGTCAAATTATCAGGTTTTCTAGATTATCGAAAAAAACTATAATATTGTGCAGTGTAACAATATCATAGACTGAAGAGGCACATACAGGCATGGCCAGTTTTATTGTCAGTAAATGGTTTCGAGCAGTGTTTCCCAACCTGGGTGACTTCAGCTGTTGCAAAACTACAACTCTCAGCATGCCCGGACAGCCAACGGCTGTCCGGGCATGCTGGGAGTTGTAGTTTTGAAACAGCTGGAGACACACTGGTTGGGAAACACAGGTCTAGAGGATTAAGGTGAAGAGCAAATATCTACATGCATATCCTTCTATCCTTTCTAGACATGCCCTCCTAATAGTCATAGAACCAAAATCTATGTTTGCAGGACAAAAAAGTTGTGTATAAACCACCCAGTTCATACAAGAATATAATATGGGAAATTTCCGGGATTTTAAATATAAAATAGTAAGTTGTGTGATACTGATATTGCTCTGTTCCTTACCATTATGGTCCTCTCCAAACTGTAGCCTAAAGCTGTTGGAAAACTACAACTCCCAGCATGCCTGGACAGCCAATTGCCTTAGGTAATGACACTAAAAATGGTCTGTAGCTAGAAATTGGCTGCTGTGGTCATGTGACGTGGCACAAGAGGACGTACAGAGAAAAAACAGGAGTAGAGGGAGGAATAGGGGGACGCTAGCAGAATGAGTTTAGTATATTTTGTATTTTTTTTTATTTAACAAACCCACATGCAAACCTAGAAGACACTTATAGGCTTCCATTACATGGTCATATTTTCTGATGTTTTTTAAATGAATTAAATAAAAATCCTATTAAAGGCCAGCTTAACATGTTTTATTATACCAATTTAGGCAGTATTTTTTTTAATTTTTTTTATTTAGTGTCATTTTGCACATTCATTTAAGCTTGTTTTTTGCAAGTCCTATCCTGTGTTTTAGAATAATGCCACTAACCCAAATAACATTACAAAATCCTCACAAACCAAAACACTTTGGAGAGAATTCATTAAAAGAGTTATCCAGTTGGAGGGTTAAAAAATAAATAAAAAATTATTTTGTCCATTCTGTAAAATAAAAAAATAAAAAAATTCTACTTCCTCCTGTGTTCCCTTGGTGCTTACGATGTCCTCATCTGGTCCTTGATACAATCATCTTCTAACTTTCTGGGTCCAATACATCACCCTGCAGCTCAGCGATGTCCCGCCTCACCCAGTGACTGGCTGAGTGGCAACGTGGCATATAAAGCCTGGGCAACAGGAAGAAGACCATGCCCGAGTTCAATACGTCACATTGATAACTGGCTGAGGCGGGACAACACTACGGCCAGTGATTTGCTTAGTTGAAGGGTGACATATTGGGCTTGGAAAGCAGGAAAAGACAATGGGACAAAAGACAATGGGACAATGGAGGTATTGAGGGAGCACAAGAGGTGAGTGGAGGTAAATTTTTTATATATTACAAAATGGGCCCAGTTAAAAAAAAAAAAAAAAAACATCAAACACAAAAAAAATTAAATTCAATTCAAATCAACTGGTGTCTGAATAATATACAGATTTGTAAATTAGTTCTATTTAAAAATCTTAATCCTTCCAGTACTCATTTTCTGCTGTATGCTCCAGAGGAAGTTATGTAGTTCTTTCCAGTCTGAACACAGTGCTCTCTGCTGACACCTCTGTCCATGTTTAACACCCTCAATGGGGAGGGTGCAGCTGTGCTTGGGAAGAAGATGGCCAGAAGGGTGGAGGAGTGTTTAAACAAGGGACTGGGAGGAGGGAACCTATAACGTAGAGGGGGAAGATAGTATAAATAGAGAGGGGGATCTTATTAATGTACCTGGGGGTGGAGCGGAAGGAGGGGTTAGAATAGTTAATACAGATAGACTTCATAGGAAGGAAAAACATACACCTTTGAATTGCATGTTGACTAATGCCAGTAGTATACAGGGTTATAGTCTATTCAGGAATGTAATGGGTCACGGCAGGTGGTGGATCCTCTGGGCCTGCGTGGATGATGACGTGAGCCGTGCCAGGGAGCGGAGTCTAAGGTGCCGCTGGTTTTCACCAGAGCCCAACGCAAAGTGGGATTCTCTTGCTGCGACAGGCGGCACCCAGGTTGCTAACCCTGGCACGACTCGTCCACACAGGTTGCTGGGATGTGACATGGCACACAAGGAAACTGGCAAGATGTGGTCAAGGTAGCAGAAGGTCAGGGCAGGTGGAAGAGGTCAGAAGATCAGGAACATGGATATCCGGGACACAGGACTTTCACAATGGCACAAGGTAACCAAAGATCCGTCAGGGAAACAAGAGAGGAGCTGATATTTAAGGACAGGGGACAGGTGTAGACACTTTATTAATAGAGCACTGGCCCTTTAAGTGAAAGAGCTCTGGCACGCACCCCAGGAGGCAGGGGCACGCGTGTCGGGGCTGCGAGGACATGGAGAGTTGGAAGATGAGGGAGGTGAGTGACGGGTTGTGATTCGCATGCAGGCACGTCCCGCGATGCGAATCCCAACCCCGCCGGCAGCGGGACATAAGCAGAGAGTGCTCATGACCGGCATGTCCGGCCGGAGCGCAGGTGTTACAGTACCCCCAAACCCCCCCCCCCCCCTTGGTCTCGCCCTCTTCTTTGGAATTCAGAGAGTTCCTCACTACATGAGACCAGGGGTTTTCTGGAATGGGCAAAGGCTGTAAGGGACTTGTAGGATTTTGTCGTGGAGTTTTCTGTCTTCTAAGGTGACCAACTGGAAAGGAAGAATGTCCCCAATTCAAGACTTTACATCTGAGTTTAACAGGCACAGAAGATATCACAGGGGGAACAAGACAGTGATCTTGGCAATATTGTCCCCAACAAGTGATTTCACCAGATTTCCAGTCACGTTGTGGAGAATGATGTTGAAGCCAAATTTCCTACTTGCATGACGAGGGGTTCTGTGCAAAATTGCACCTTACAGTTCAGATTTTGTCCATTAACAGAAGAGATATAGAAGGGCTTGGCAAGACGAGACACTGGAAGACGGTGTTTATGGACCTATGAGGCACCAATGAAGTTACCAGCGGAACCGGAGTCCAAAAGAGCAGAAGCGATGAAAGACGTCTTGGCAGAGGAAAATACTTGAACCAGGGTGGTCAAGCGAGGAGAGGTAATGTTAACATCTAGGGAAGCCACTCCTACTTGTCCAAGTTGTTCTCCCAGAAGCGGAGGACGTATAGAACAGTCTTTGAGAAAGTGCTCCAGACTGGCACAATACAGGCACAAATTCTCATTGCGTCCATGCGATCCTTCCTGCTGCGTTAAGCGAAAACGGTCGACTTCCATAGCCTCTTGAGCAGGAGGCAAAGAAGACAGTAGAGGTGGATGTTGGAACAGGGGTGCCAGACGAGTTAATCGCCGTGTTCGGGCAGGTTCTTTTTCCAAAGGGAGTTCCTTCTGTCTCTCGGCAAAATGCACATCAATTCGAGTGGCTAAATGGATAAGTACGCTCAGGTTAGTCGGAGAATCTCATGCAGGGAGGACATCCTTGATTCTAGAGGAAAGTCCTTTTATAAAGGTAACACACATGGCCTCATCTTTCCAAGCAAGTTCAGAGGCAAGTGTGCGGAACTGAACCGCGTAGTAGCCTAGTAGCCAACGCAGGAGTTCCCTTGGCAGAGGTTCAGAAGAGCCATCTCGGCAGAGGAGGCTCGCGCGGGTTCTTGAAATGCATTGCGGAATTCTACAAGGAAGGGCGACAGGTTCAAGGCGACCGGATCTCTACGATCCCAGAGAGGAGTAGCCCAGGCTAAAGCTTTTCCAGAAAGTAGGCTGACCACAAACGCCACTTTAGCACGCTCCATCCAGAACAGATCCGCCAAGAGTTCTAGATGGATAGAACACTGTGTCACAAAGCCTCTACACAGCTTAGAAGGCAAGGACTAATGAAGCTTGGTCCCAGGAGAACCAGCAGACCCAGGAGGAGGCTCAGGAACAGGTAGTTGCTGTTGTTGCTGCTAAGCGACAAGAGACTGTTGCACTATGGCTGAGAGTTGGTTAAGTTGTTGCGCCTTACGGGCTAACTGCTGCGACTGTTAAGCCACAATGGTGCAAAGATCCGAGATATCTGGCAAAGGCACCCCAGCAGGATCCATGGCTGGATCTTACTGTAATGGGTTACGGCAGGTGGTGGATACTCTGGGCCTGTGTGCATGATTACGTGAGCCGTGCCAGGGAGTGGAGTCTAAGGTGCCACTGGTTTTCACCAGAACCCGCCACAAAGCGGGATGGTCTTGCTGCGGCAGGCAACACCCAGGTTGCTACCCCTGGCATGACTCGTCCACACAGGTTGCTGGGATGTGGCGTGGCGCAAAAGGAAACTGGCAAGACGTGGTCAATGTAGCAGAAGGTCAGGGCAGGTGGAACAGGTGCAGGGTCAAGTAACTGAAAAAAGATCAGGAACATGGATATCAGAGACACAGGACTTTCACTATACCACAAGGTAACCAAAGATCCGGCAGGGAAACAAGGGAGGAGCTGATATTTCAGGACAGGGGACAGGTATAGACACTTGATTAATAGAGCACTGTCCCTTTAAGTGAAAGAGCTTCAGCGCACGCTCCCTAGGAGGCGGGGGCACGCGTGTCGGGGCTGCGAGGACACGGAGAGGCAGAAGATGAGGGAGGTGAGTGACGGGCTGGGATTCGCATGCGAGCGTGTCCCGCGATGCAAATCCCAGCCCCACCGACAGCAGGGACATAAGCAGAGAGCGCTCATGGCCGGCATATCCGGCCGGAGCAAAGGTGATTCAAGGAATGATCGGACAAAACGGAATGGGGAGGAGTTTTTCTTTATGTGAAATCGAGTCTGAAGGCCGCACTGTAGGAGGACATATGGGACGATAATGGATAGTGTGGAGTCATTATGGGTAGAAATATATGGAGATAAAAATGAAAAAATTCTGATAGGGGTTTGCTATAAGCCACTAAACAAATGGAAGAAGCAGAAGATGAATTACTGCGGCAAATAAACAAGGCAGAAAATCAGAATGATGTGATAATAATGGGGGACTTTAACTATCCTGATATACACTGGGAGACTGAGACCTGTGAATCTCATAAAGGAAACAGGTTTCTGACTATAACTAAAGACAATTATCTGTCCCAAATGGTGCAGGGCCCGACCAGAGGGGGCGCCCTACTAGACTTAATATTAACCAACAGACCTGACAGAGTAACTAATATGCAGGTAGAAGGATACCTAGGGAATAGTGATCATAATATAATACATTATAACTTGTTCTTCAATAAGGGAATTTTTTAATATATCTTAATTTCTCACTGTATGGGATAGAAGGGTCAGAAATAAAAGAAAACCAATATGGATGAATACAAATGTTAAGGGGGCAATAAATGATAAAAAATAAAGCATTTAAAATACTAAAACAGGACAGCAGTGAAGAAGCATTAAAAAGCTAAAGAGAAAAATTTAAAATATGTAAAAAACTGATAAAAGTTGCAAAAATAGAGACAGAAAGAATCATTGCCAAAGAGAGTATAACTAACCCCAAAATGTTCTTTAAAGGGGTACTCCGGTAGAAAACATATTTTTTTTTTTAAATCAACTGGTGCCAGAAAGTTAAACAGATTTGTAAATTAACCTAAAACCACTGAAGGAGGAGAGAGCACACCGTGCAGCTAAACATGCAGATATACGATACTGCTGGTGTACACTGGCAGCCTCCGGACCCGATAAATTACAAAGCAGCACCTGCGGGGTGCACACACTAGATAAAGTATCCAATAATACAATGAAAAAGAGGTAGCGTGCACTCACCGCGGGTAAACAGCTGCAGGCCCAAGGTCCGGGATCACCACGGCATAGACGAAGACGGTAGAGGCCGGAAGAGGCCGGAAGAAGGACGTTCCTACGTCCGAAACAGCCGGCGTAGCCTCTGAGCGCCTCTTACCGTCTTCGTCTATGCCGTGGTGATCCCGGACCTTGGGCCTGCAGCTGTTTACCCGCGGTGATTGCACGCTACCTCTTTTTCATTGTAAGATTTGTAAATTACTTCTATTAAAACATCTAAATCCTTTCAGTTGCTGTTATGATCCACAGGAAGTTCTTTTCTTTTTGAAGTTCCTTTCTGTCTGACCACAGTGCTCTCTGCTGACAACTCTGTCCATTTTAGGAACTGTCCATAGTAGGAGAGGTTTTCTATGGGGATTTGCTCCTACGGGATATGAGGTTCAGATATGAGGACAGGATGTGAGGACGAGCTATAAGGATGGGATATGAGGAAGGGATAGGAGGATGGGATAGGAGGTCGGGCTGCGAGGACGGGATATGGGGTCGGGGTATGGGGACGGGATATGGGGTCGGGCTATTAGGACGGGCTATGAGGACGGGCTATGAGGTGGGGATATGAGGACGGGATATGAGGTCGAGATAGGAGGACAGGATATGAGGACGGGATATGAGGTCGAGATAGGAGGACGGGATAGGAGGTCAAGATAGGAGGACGGGATATGAGGACGGAATATGAGGTTGAGATATGAGGATGGGATAGGAGGACGGGATAGGAGGTCAGGATATGAGGATGGGATATGAGGTCGGGATATGAGATTGAGATATGAGGACAGGATATGGGGGTTGGGAT